>NC_053389.1:840775803-841148303 GCF_905171765.1 Bufo bufo | reverse complement strand
GAGAAGCGAGATGACTGTACGGAGATGAAGTTGTAACTGTTCCTCCGTTGCTGCTGCCACTAGCCAGTCGTCCAGGTAAGGGTAGACTTGAATGGCCTGTAGGCGTAGATGCACCGCTGCCAACACTGATATCTTGGTAATAATTCTGGGTGCGGACGTCAGCCCGAAGGGCAATGCTCTGAATTGAAAGTGCAGGATTTTCCCTGCTCTTCTGACGGCTACTCTCAGGAATTTCCTTGAGGAAGATCTTATGGGTACATGCAGGTAGGCGTTCTCCAAGTCCAGGGAGGCCATGAACTGGTTTCGCTGAAGTGTGGACACCACCGATCTTAAAGTTTCCATTTTGAAATGGATTTTTCTTAGAAAAGTGTTTAGGTATCTGAGGTCTATAACGAGACGCCAATCCCCGCTTGCTTTTGGGACTAGAAACAACCTGGAGTAGACTCCCTTTTTTTCTTGACCTCTTGGCACCCGTTCTAAAGCTCCTTTCTTTAGAAATTGGTCCACCAGGTGATCTATACGAGGGTCTTCTCTTTGATACAGAAATCTGTCCCTTGGATGGTGCAGAAATTCTAGCGAGTATCCGTCTCTTACTAGATCCAGAACCCATTTGTCTGTAGTGATTCTCTCCCAGTTGTTGGAGAAGTAGGATAAGCGACCTCCTACAGACTGGCTTTCGCCGTCAGAAATCAGCCTTGGAGCTTTTACTGATGTCCTCCTTTCCTCTTGCTTTTTCAGAAGAACTGGGAAGGACTCTTCTGTCTGACCGGCCTCTGCTAGATCGCCCACGATAGCCTGTTGTCACGGATGGTGTACAGGAAACAAGACAATGCAATATAATCAATGACTCACTGGATCCACAACTAAGGAACAAAAGGGAGAGCCCTGCATGGACCTGACAGACTCTCCCTGACTGCTCAGCCTATGCGAACACCCCAAAGGTGAATGGTCGCATATCCACGTACCTCGACTATCTAACACCTGAAGACCCTACAATAGTGAGGGGACACGACCACCGGCTCCCTACACAGACACGGAGGGAGACAGGGTCACCTGGATCCAGCAAACAGAAAATCACAAATACATATACAGCACTTATCTTGCAGACGACTGGGAACTGGGAACTAGGAACAGCATGCACACACACTCCAGGAAGTTGTATAAGCCGCACACTACTGCATTATGGGGAGGAATTTAAAGGGAAGCAATCAGTCCAACTGCATGACAGCTGAGATAGGCTAACAAGGTGAGGAACTGAAACCAAAACAAGGAAAACTCAAGGAGGAGGTTCTGAACAGTTTCTGTCAGAGCTTCTCAGCTGTCTGGTTGTGACAGTACCCCTCCCTCTACGAGTGGACTCCGGACACTCAGAGCCCACCTTCTCAGGATGGGACCTATGGAAAGCCCTGATGAGACGAGTGGCCTTAATGTCCGTCACTGGGACCCACATCCTCTCCTCAGGACCATAACCTTCCCAATGAACGAGGTACTGGAGAGAACCGCGGACAAGTCGAGAATCCACAATCCTAGAGACCTGAAATTCAAGATTCCCATCAACCATAATCGGAGGAGGAGGCAAAGGCGAGGGTACAATGGGTTGAACATAAGGTTTCAATAAGGACTTATGAAAAACATTATGGATCTTCCAAGTCTGAGGAAGATCAAGACGGTAGGCAACAGGATTGATGACAGACAGGATCTTGTAAGGCCCAATAAACCTAGGACCCAACTTCCAGGAGGGAACCTTCAATTTGATATTCTTGGTAGACAACCACACCAGATCATCAACATTCAGGTCCGGACCAGGCACACGTCTCTTATCTGCCACACGCTTATATCTCTCACTCATGCTCTTTAGATTATCCTGAATCTTTTGCCAAATAGATGACAAAGACGAGGAAAATCTCTCCTCATCAGATAAACCAGAAGACCCCTCTCCCGAGAAAGTCCCAAACTGCGGATGAAACCCATATGCACCAAAAAATGGTGACTTATCAGAGGACTCCTGACGACGGTTATTTAAAGCAAACTCAGCAAGGGACAAAAAAGAACACCAATCCTCCTGATTCTCCGCCATAAAAACAGCGCAGATATGTCTCCAGATTCTGATTGACACGCTCTGTCTGGCCATTCGACTGCGGGTGGAAAGCAGAAGAGAATGACAACCGAACCCCCAAGCGAGAACAGAAAGCCTTCCAGAATCTGGAAACAAACTGCGTGCCCCTATCAGAGACTATGTCTGAAGGAATCCCATGCAATTTGACAATGTGATCAATAAATGCCTGCGCCAGCGTCTTAGCATTGGGCAAACCAGGAAAAGGAATGAAATGCACCATTTTGCTAAAATGGTCCACCACCACCAGAATCACAGTCTTCCCCGAGGAACGAGGCAGGTCCGTTATAAAGTCCATGGACAGATGTGTCCAAGGACGGGAAGGAATGGGTAAGGGAAGGAGAGGACCTGATGGCCGTGAATGAGGGACTTTGGCACGAGCGCAAGTCTCACAGGCTGCCACAAAACCCTCAACCGACTTACGAAGCGCAGGCCACCAGAATCTCCGGGCAATGAGATCCAGTGTGGCTCTTGTCCCCGGGTGCCCAGCAAGGACAGTATCGTGGTGTTCTTTAAAAATCTTGTGTCTCAAAGCGAGAGGCACAAACAACCTCCCAGGAGGACAAAGATCAGGAGCTTCTGACTGGGCTGCCTGCACCTCTGCCTCCAATTCAGGAAAAAGAGCAGAGACCACCACACCTTCAGCCAAAATGGGACCCGGGTCTTCAAAATTCCCACCTCCCGGAAAACAACGTGACAGGGCATCTGCCTTCACATTCTTAACCCCAGGGCGGAACGTGACAACAAAATTAAACCTTGAAAAGAACAAAGACCATCTGGCCTGTCTCGGGTTCAGACGCTTGGCTGACTCCAAGTAGGCCAGATTTTTATGGTCAGTAAACACGGTAATAGGGTGTCTGGCTCCCTCTAGCCAATGGCGCCATTCCTCAAAAGCCAACTTGATGGCCAACAATTCCCTATCTCCCACATCATAATTTCTCTCTGCGGAGGAGAGTTTCTTCGAGAAAAAGGCACACGGTTGCCATTTGGCAGGAGAGGAACCCTGAGACAAGACCGCACCCACCCCTACCTCAGAAGCATCAACCTCAACTATGAAGGGTAACGAAATATCAGGTTGTACTAGGATGGGAGCGGAAGCAAAACTCTCCTTGATATTAGAAAAGGCCTTACGCGCCTCTACCGACCAGGAAGAATAATCTACCCCCTTTCTGGTCATATCAGTGAGTGGTTTAACAACAGAGGAATAATTCAAAATAAATTTCCTGTAATAATTGGCAAAGCCCAAAAAACGCATCAGCGCCTTCTGATTCTCAGGAAGCTCCCACTCAAGCACAGCGCGGACCTTCTCGGGGTCCATGCGAAAACCAGAAGCGGAGACAAGAAACCCCAGAAATTGGATCTCTGGAACCGCAAACACACATTTTTCCAGTTTTGCGTATAATTTATTCTTCCGCAGGATGAGCAAGACCTGACGTAAGTGTTCCTTATGAGTCTTGAAATCAGGAGAAAAAATCAAAATGTCATCCAGATACACTAATACAAATTCTCCCATTAAATGAAAAAAAATGCTGTTGACGAAATGCTGAAAAACGGCTGGGGCATTCATCAAACCAAAAGGCATAACCAAACTCTCGAAATGGCCCTCAGGGGTATTGAAAGCCGTCTTCCATTCGTCTCCTTCTCTGACCCTGACCAGGTTGTATGCCCCTCTTAGGTCTAATTTGGAAAAGACTTTCGCCCCAACAACCTGGTTAAACAAGTCCGGGATCAGAGGAAGCGGATAAGGGTCACGAATAGTGATACTGTTCAGCTCCCTGAAATCCAGACAAGGTCTTAAAGAACCATCTTTTTTCTTAACAAAGAAAAAACCAGCGGCAACAGGTGACTTCGAGGGTCGTATGTGTCCTTTTCTCAGAATCTCAGAGATATAAGCCCGCATAGCGACCCTCTCAGGTTGGGAGAGATTGTATAAACGAGATTTAGGCAGCTTGGCGCCTGGGATGAGATTAATAGGGCAATCGTACTCCCTGTGCGGAGGCAAACCCTGAACTCCACTCTCAGAGAAGACATCCGAAAATTCAGAGAGGAAAGGTGGTACAGTCTTAGTAGAAACCTCAGAAACAGATGTTATGAGGCAATTCTCTCTGCAAAAGTTACTCCAACCATTTATTTGCCTCGCTTGCCAATCAATGGTGGGGTTATGTTTAGTGAGCCAGGGTAGCCCCAACACTAGAGGAGTAGGCAAACCGCTAAGGACGAAACATGACACATCCTCAACATGAGCATCACTCACAATTAAACGGATATTGTGAACTATGTCCTTTAATGATTTCTGAGAAAGTGGAGCTGAATCAATAGCAAAAACAGGAATGTCCTTTCCCAAAGTGCATACCTGGAAACCATGAGTTATTGCAAATTGATTATCAATGAGATTGACAGCTGCTCCACTATCTACAAAAATCTCACAAAAAAATGCTCTTGCTCTCTAGCGCCACCCTAGCAGGCAGGACAAAACGGGAACTACAAGCAAACGGAAAACCTTCAATTTCCGCCTCAACCCTGCCAATAGTAACAGACGGAACATTTTTAAAAGATTTTTTCCTTTTTGTTTCTTTATTACTCCCAGAAAACTGCCTGAATCTCCTAGAGGGACAAACATTTGCCAGATGATTTATACCTCCACAACAAAAACAAACCCTCCCCTGCGGGCTGAATCTTCTATTGTCAGAGGCAATCAACCCCAGCTGCATGGACTCCTGCTCAGAAGGGGCTGACAGCGACTGAGACCCCTGTGCACAGAATGAGACCGCTGCACTGTCCCGGGACTGAGTATGACAGGAAGGAGAGATCTCTCCTCTCTCTCTAAGACGCCTGTCAATACGAACGGCCTGAGACATAGCAGAATCCAAGGAGGAAGGTCTCTCATGAAAGGAAAATGCATCTCTCAATCCCTCTGAAAGACCATGGCAAAATTGACTTCGGAGTGCAGCATCATTCCAACCAGTATCAGCTGCCCATCTCCGAAATTCTGAGCAGTATATCTCTGCGGATTGTTTACCCTGGCATAACAGACGTAGTCTAGACTCAGCCAGAGCAATACGATCCGGATTATCATATATCTGACCCAGGGCTAAAAAGAATTCATCCACTGAGCGGAGGGGCCGTGCCCCCTCCGGTAGCGAAAAGGCCCAGGACTGAGCGTTACCCCTGAGCAGCGATATAATGATTCCCACCCTCCGTTCCTCATCACCAGAGGAATGGGGAAGAAGGCGAAAATGGAGTTTGCAAGCCTCTTTAAAACGCACAAAATTCTCACTACCCCCGGAGAACGTATCCGGGAGCGAGATCTTAGGCTCAGAACAAACTCCATGAACGCAAGCTGAACCGGTCACTTGAAACTGAGAAAAAGTCTTACGGAGATCAGCTACCTCCAATGAAAGACCCTGGAAGCGTTCAGCCAAAAGTGAAACCGGATCCATGCTTGAGACGGTTTTGGCGGCTTATAATGTCACGGATGGTGTACAGGAAACAAGACAAAACCATATAAACAATGTCTCTCTGGATCCACAACTAAGGAACAAAAGGGAGACCCCTGCAATAGACCTGCCGCTCTCCCTCACTGCTCAGCCTATGCGAACACCCCAAAGGTGAATGGTCGCATATCCACGTACCTCGGCTATCTAATACCTGAAGACCCTACAATAGTGAGGGGACACGACCACCGGCTCCCTACACTAGACACGGAGGGAGTCAGGGTCACCTGGATCCAGCAAACAGAAAATCACAAATACATATACAGCACTTATCTTGCAGACGACTGGGAACTGGGAACTAGGAACAGCATGCACACACACTCCAGGAAGTTGTATAAGCCGCACACTACTGCATTATGGGGAGGAATTTAAAGGGAAGCAATCAGTCCAACTGCATGACAGCTGAGATAGGCTAACAAGGTGAGGAACTGAAACCAAAACAAAGAAAACTCAAGGAGGAGGATCTGAACAGTTTCTGTCAGAGCTTCTCAGCTGTCTGGTTGTGACACCTGTTCTGCGGTAAGGCTGCCTACCAAAGGGACGAAAATTCTTCGGACGATTCTTAGTCTTAAACTGAGGGAACTTCAGAGATTTTTCGTCAGAGTTGGCTTCTAACAGCTTGTCTAGCTGAGAGCCGAACAGTCTCCCAGGCTCAAAGGGTAGAGCGCAGAGGTTGGTCTTAGAGGCAACATCTCCTGCCCATAGCTGGAGCCACAAGGTTCTTCTTATCGAATTTGAGAGAGCCATATCTTTAGCCAGAAATCTCAGCGAATCCACTGGAAAGTCGCACAAAAACTCAGCGGCCATTTTAAGGGACGGCAGTTGGAGAAGCAGGTCTTCTCTGGAGACTCCGTCCTCGATGTCCCTTCCTACCTTGATTAAGCGGTTCGCATTTTTCCTCTCAAAAAGGAAATTCTCCTCCATATTAGAGACTTCCCAATCCGAGCCTGAGTCTTCGCTCTCAGACGTCAGAGACTCGTCAGAGGATGAGGAGATAGGATCGCGCTTTCTCTTTTTGGCTTTCTGTTTCTGCTTTGTCAGAAAGGACTTAAAGAGGCTCATTAGTCTTCTGGACTCTGCGTCAGACTCGTCTTCAGGCTGAGTACAGGAAGCGCAGATATTGGACTGTGAATCCTCCGGTAAGGGCTGAATACAGGAGATGCAGCGGGATTGCTTCTTCCTAGACTTTTTTGAACCAGCAGAAGATCTATAAGAATGGACAGAATCAGCCGCCATACAGTTGTCACAGTAGTCCTCTCGCTGTTCATCAGGTAGGGGCTGCTCACATGACAGGCAATATCTGTGTCTGTGCTTCTTAGACCTCTTTCTCACAGAACCAGGAAGCCCAGACATCTGGAACAGAGAAAAACAGACATATCATGAGCAAAACCAGCAAGGATCTCTGTCCGAAGGGCCCCAGCTGACACAATACCTTAATCTCACAGGAGCTCGGCTGCCAGGCACTTATGGCAGCTTGCTCCAGCCTGCATCCAGCTTTAAATACTTGAATCTGGCGCCCTGGACGCAGACCGATGACGTCAGCCGCTCCTGCGGCTTCCCATTGGCCCCAGAGGGCGCGCTGACTGATGACGTCAGACGCTGCCCGAACCCGGAAGAGCGGCGGTGGCCTGTGATCCTAGGAGAGGCATGCTGGGGATGTCAAATGCTGGGGATGTTAATGCCGGGCGCACTCGCGCGAACAATCGGCAGGGCAGCGGCTATCAGACCGCAATGGATCTTTCCTGCCGGCGCGCACATCGTGGATGCGGCATAGTGCCAGCGCCAAGGACACACCCGTGGCAATGCTGGACACCTGGCCTGGAGCCTGGGACACACCCCACGGCATAGGTGGCCGATCTTCACCACACCAGACAGGTGGGCAGATTCCTCAGAAATGAGGACATAAAAAAATACAAGGGGCAGTTGCAATTCACCAGACCTTATAGGCGTATTGATTATGTGATTAACTAATTGTTTGATTGTTTAAATCTAGGTGGGCGGTCCTATGAAACTAAAGAGGTCAACGTTAACCCATTCTGTGCTGCCGAGGACGATAAGGGAAATTGGGGTGTACGGTCTATATATATTGGGGTGTACGGTCTATATATATATTGGGGTGTACGGTCTATATATATATTGGGGTGTACGGTCTATATATATGGGGTGTACGGTCTATATATATTCAGGTGTACGGTCTATATATATTGGGGTGTACGGTCTATATATATTGGGGTGTACGGTCTATATATATGGGGTGTACAGTCTATATATATTGGGGTGTACGGTCTATATATATTCAGGTGTACGGTCTATATATATTGGGGTGTACGGTCTATATATATATATTGGGGTGTACGGTCTATATATACGGGGTGTACAGTCTATATATATATTGGGGTGTACGGTCTATATATATGGGGTGTACGGTCTATATATATTCAGGTGTACGGTCTATATATATTGGGGTATACGGTCTATATATATATATTGGGGTGTACGGTCTATATATATTGTGGTGTACGGTCTATATATATTGGGGTGTACGGTCTATATATATTGGGGTGTACGGTCTATATATATTGGGGTGTACGGTCTATATATATTCAGGTGTACGGTCTATATATATTGGGGTGTACGGTCTATATATATATATTGGGGTGTACGGTCTATATATACGGGGTGTACAGTCTATATATATTGGGGTGTACGGTCTATATATATATATTGGGGTGTACGGTCTATATATACGGGGTGTACAGTCTATATATATTGGGGTGTACGGTCTATATATATTCAGGTGTACGGTCTATATATATTGGGGTGTACGGTCTATATATATATATTGGGGTGTACGGTCTATATATATTCAGGTGTACGGTCTATATATATTGGGGTGTACGGTCTATATATATTGGGGTGTACGGTCTATATATATTCAGGTGTACGGTCTATATATATATTGGGGTGTACGGTCTATATATATTCAGGTGTACGGTCTATATATATTGGGGTGTACGGTCTATATATATTGGGGTGTACGGTCTATATATATTGGGGTGTACGGTCTATATATATTGGGGTGTACGGTCTATATATATTGGGGTGTACGGTCTATATATATTCAGGTTTACGGTCTATATATATTGGGGTGTACGGTCTATATATTGGGGTGTACGGTCTATATATATTGGGGTGTACGGTCTATATATATTCGGGTGTACGGTCTATATATATTCGGGTGTACGGTCTATATATATTGGGGTGTACGGTCTATATATTGGGGTGTACGGTCTATATATATTCGGGAGTACGGTCTATATATATTGGGGTGTACGGTCTATATATATTGGGGTGTACGGTCTATATATATGGGGTGTACGGTCTATATATATTGGGGTGTACGGTCTATATATATTGGGGTGTACGGTCTATATATATTGGGGTGTACGGTCTATATATATTGGGGTGTACGGTCTATATATACGGGGTGTACAGTCTATATATATTGGGGTGTACGGTCTATATATATTCAGGTGTACGGTCTATATATATTGGGGTGTACGGTCTATATATATATATTGGGGTGTACGGTCTATATATATTGGGGTGTACGGTCTATATATATTCAGGTGTACGGTCTATATATATTGGGGTGTACGGTCTATATATATTGGGGTGTACGGTCTATATATATTGGTGTGTACGGTCTATATATATTGGTGTGTACGGTCTATATATATTGGGGTGTACGGTCTATATATATTCAGGTGTACGGTCTATATATATTCAGGTGTACGGTCTATATATATTCAGGTGTACGGTCTATATATATTGGGGTGTACGGTCTATATATATTGGGGTGTACGGTCTATATATATTGGGGTGTACGGTCTATATATATTGGGGTGTACGGTCTATATATATGGGGTGTACGGTCTATATATATTGGGGTGTACGGTCTATATATATTGGGGTGTACGGTCTATATATACGGGGTGTACAGTCTATATATATTGGGGTGTACGGTCTATATATATTCAGGTGTACGGTCTATATATATTGGGGTGTACGGTCTATATATATTGGGGTGTACGGTCTATATATATTGGTGTGTACGGTCTATATATATTGGTGTGTACGGTCTATATATATTGGGGTGTACGGTCTATATATATTCAGGTGTACGGTCTATATATATTCAGGTGTACGGTCTATATATATTCAGGTTTACGGTCTATATATATTCAGGTGTACGGTCTATATATATTGGGGAGTACGGTCTATATATATTGGGGTGTACGGTCTATATATATTGGGGTGTACGGTCTATATATATTCAGGTTTACGGTCTATATATATTGGGGTGTACGGTCTATATATTTTCAGGTTTACGGTCTATATATATTGGGGTGTACGGTCTATATATATAGGGTGTACGGTCTATATATATTGGGGTGTACGGTCTATATATATTGGGGTGTACGGTCTATATATTTTCAGGTTTACGGTCTATATATATTGGGGTGTACGGTCTATATATATAGGGTGTACGGTCTATATATATTGGGGTGTACGGTCTATATATATTGGGGTGTACGGTCTATATATATTCAGGTTTACGGTCTAAATATATTGGGGTGTACGGTCTATATATATTCGAGCGTACGGTCTATATATATTGGGGTGTACGGTCTATATATATTCAGGTGTACGGTCTATATATATTGGGGTATACGGTCTATATATTTATGGTGTGTACGGTCTATATATATTGGGGTGTACGGTCTATATATATGGGGTGTACGGTCTATATATATTGGGGTGTACGGTCTATATATATTGGGGTGTACGGTCTATATATATTCAGGTTTACGGTCTAAATATATTGGGGTGTACGGTCTATATATATTCGAGCGTACGGTCTATATATATTGGGGTGTACGGTCTATATATATTCAGGTGTACGGTCTATATATATTGGGGTGTACGGTCTATATATATTGGGGTGTACGGTCTATATATATTCGGGTGTACGGTCTATATATATTCAGGTGTACGGTCTATATATATTGGGGTGTACGGTCTATATATATTCGGGAGTACGGTCTATATATATTGGGGTGTACGGTCTATATATATTGGGGTGTACGGTCTATATATATTCAGGTGTACGGTCTATATATATTCGGGTGTACGGTCTATATATATTGTGGTGTACGGTCTATATATATTCGGGTGTACGGTCTATATATATTGGGGTGTACGGTCTATATATATTGGGGTGTACGGTCTATATATATAAGGTGTGTACGGTCTATATATATTGGGGTGTACGGTCTATATATATTGGGGTGTACGGTCTATATATATTGGGGTGTACGGTCTATATATATTGGGGTATACGGTCTATATATATATGGTGTGTACGGTCTATATATATTGGGGTGTACGGTCTATATATATTGGGGTGTACAGTCTATATATATTGGGGTGTACGGTCTATATATATTCTAGTGTACGGTCTATATATATTGGGGTGTACGGTCTATATATATTGGGGTGTACGGTCTATATATATATATGGGGTGTACGGTCTATATATATATATTCGGGTGTACGGTCTATATATATTGGGGTGTACGGTCTATATATATTGGGGTGTACGGTCTATATATATTCAGGTGTACGGTCTATATATATTCAGGTGTACGGTCTATATATATTGGGGTGTACGGTCT
Source organism: Bufo bufo (assembly GCF_905171765.1). Lineage (NCBI taxonomy): Eukaryota > Metazoa > Chordata > Amphibia > Anura > Bufonidae > Bufo > Bufo bufo. The sequence continues at coordinate 841,136,958 of NC_053389.1, read as the reverse complement.
ATATATATTGGGGTGTACGGTCTATATATATTGGGGTGTACGGTCTATATATATATTGGGGTGTACGGTCTATATATATGGGGTGTACGGTCTATATATATTGGGGTGTACGGTCTATATATATTGGGGTGTACGGTCTATATATATTGGGGTGTACGGTCTATATATATTGGGGTGTACGGTCTATATATATTCGGGTGTACGGTCTATATATATTGGGGTGTACGGTCTATATATATGGGGTGTACGGTCTATATATATTGGGGTGTACGGTCTATATATATTGGGGTGTACGGTCTATATATATTGGGGTGTATGGTCTATATATAAGGGGTGTACGGTCTATATATATTGGGGTGTACGGTCTATATATATTGGGGTGTACGGTCTATATATATTGGGGTGTACGGTCTATATATATTGGGGTGTACGGTCTATATATATTCAGGTTTACGGTCTATATATATTGGGGTGTACGGTCTATATATTGGGGTGTACGGTCTATATATATTGGGTTGTACGGTCTATATATATTCGGGTGTACGGTCTATATATATTCAGGTGTACGGTCTATATATATTGGGGTGTACGGTCTATATATTGGGGTGTACGGTCTATATATATTCGGGAGTACGGTCTATATATATTGGGGTGTACGGTCTATATATATTGGGGTGTACGGTCTATATATATTCAGGTGTACGGTCTATATATATTGGGGTATACGGTCTATATATATATATTGGGGTGTACGGTCTATATATATTGGGGTGTACGGTCTATATATATTGGGGTGTACGGTCTATATATATTGGGGTGTACGGTCTATATATATTGGGGTGTACGGTCTATATATATTGGGGTGTACGGTCTATATATATTCGGGAGTACGGTCTATATATATTGGGGTGTACGGTCTATATATATTGGGGTGTACGGTCTATATATATTGGGGTGTACGGTCTATATATATATATGGGGTGTACGGTCTATATATATATATATTGGGGTGTACGGTCTATATATATTCAGGTGTACGGTCTATATATATTCAGGTTTACGGTCTATATATATTGGGGTGTACGGTCTATATATATTGGGGTGTACGGTCTATATATATTGGGGTGTACGGTCTTTATATATTGGGGTGTACGGTCTATATATATTCAGGTTTACGGTCTATATATATTGGGGTGTACGGTCTATATATATTGGGGTGTACGGTCTATATATATTGGGGTGTACGGTCTATATATACGGGGTGTACAGTCTATATATATTGGGGTGTACGGTCTATATATATTCAGGTGTACGGTCTATATATATTGGGGTGTACGGTCTATATATATATTGGGGTGTACGGTCTATATATATTGGGGTGTACGGTCTATATATATTCAGGTGTACGGTCTATATATATTGGGGTGTACGGTCTATATATATTGGGGTGTACGGTCTATATATATTGGTGTGTACGGTCTATATATATTGGTGTGTACGGTCTATATATATTGGGGTGTACGGTCTATATATATTCAGGTGTACGGTCTATATATATTCAGGTGTACGGTCTATATATATTCAGGTGTACGGTCTATATATATTGGGGTGTACGGTCTATATATATTGGGGTGTACGGTCTATATATATTGGGGTGTACGGTCTATATATATTGGGGTGTACGGTCTATATATATGGGGTGTACGGTCTATATATATTGGGGTGTACGGTCTATATATATTGGGGTGTACGGTCTATATATACGGGGTGTACAGTCTATATATATTGGGGTGTACGGTCTATATATATTCAGGTGTACGGTCTATATATATTGGGGTGTACGGTCTATATATATTGGGGTGTACGGTCTATATATATTGGTGTGTACGGTCTATATATATTGGTGTGTACGGTCTATATATATTGGGGTGTACGGTCTATATATATTCAGGTGTACGGTCTATATATATTCAGGTGTACGGTCTATATATATTCAGGTTTACGGTCTATATATATTCAGGTGTACGGTCTATATATATTGGGGAGTACGGTCTATATATATTGGGGTGTACGGTCTATATATATTGGGGTGTACGGTCTATATATATTCAGGTTTACGGTCTATATATATTGGGGTGTACGGTCTATATATTTTCAGGTTTACGGTCTATATATATTGGGGTGTACGGTCTATATATATAGGGTGTACGGTCTATATATATTGGGGTGTACGGTCTATATATATTGGGGTGTACGGTCTATATATTTTCAGGTTTACGGTCTATATATATTGGGGTGTACGGTCTATATATATAGGGTGTACGGTCTATATATATTGGGGTGTACGGTCTATATATATTGGGGTGTACGGTCTATATATATTCAGGTTTACGGTCTAAATATATTGGGGTGTACGGTCTATATATATTCGAGCGTACGGTCTATATATATTGGGGTGTACGGTCTATATATATTCAGGTGTACGGTCTATATATATTGGGGTATACGGTCTATATATTTATGGTGTGTACGGTCTATATATATTGGGGTGTACGGTCTATATATATGGGGTGTACGGTCTATATATATTGGGGTGTACGGTCTATATATATTGGGGTGTACGGTCTATATATATTCAGGTTTACGGTCTAAATATATTGGGGTGTACGGTCTATATATATTCGAGCGTACGGTCTATATATATTGGGGTGTACGGTCTATATATATTCAGGTGTACGGTCTATATATATTGGGGTGTACGGTCTATATATATTGGGGTGTACGGTCTATATATATTCGGGTGTACGGTCTATATATATTCAGGTGTACGGTCTATATATATTGGGGTGTACGGTCTATATATATTCGGGAGTACGGTCTATATATATTGGGGTGTACGGTCTATATATATTGGGGTGTACGGTCTATATATATTCAGGTGTACGGTCTATATATATTCGGGTGTACGGTCTATATATATTGTGGTGTACGGTCTATATATATTCGGGTGTACGGTCTATATATATTGGGGTGTACGGTCTATATATATTGGGGTGTACGGTCTATATATATAAGGTGTGTACGGTCTATATATATTGGGGTGTACGGTCTATATATATTGGGGTGTACGGTCTATATATATTGGGGTGTACGGTCTATATATATTGGGGTATACGGTCTATATATATATGGTGTGTACGGTCTATATATATTGGGGTGTACGGTCTATATATATTGGGGTGTACAGTCTATATATATTGGGGTGTACGGTCTATATATATTCTAGTGTACGGTCTATATATATTGGGGTGTACGGTCTATATATATTGGGGTGTACGGTCTATATATATATATGGGGTGTACGGTCTATATATATATATTCGGGTGTACGGTCTATATATATTGGGGTGTACGGTCTATATATATTGGGGTGTACGGTCTATATATATTCAGGTGTACGGTCTATATATATTCAGGTGTACGGTCTATATATATTGGGGTGTACGGTCTATATATATTGGGGTGTACGGTCTATATATATTGGGGTGTACGGTCTATATATATTGGGGTGTACGGTCTATATATATGGGGTGTACGGTCTATATATATTGGGGTGTACGGTCTATATATATTGGGGTGTACGGTCTATATATATTGGGGTGTACGGTCTATATATATTGGGGTGTACGGTCTATATATATTCGGGTGTACGGTCTATATATATTGGGGTGTACGGTCTATATATATGGGGTGTACGGTCTATATATATTGGGGTGTACGGTCTATATATATTGGGGTGTACGGTCTATATATATTGGGGTGTATGGTCTATATATAAGGGGTGTACGGTCTATATATATTGGGGTGTACGGTCTATATATATTGGGGTGTACGGTCTATATATATTGGGGTGTACGGTCTATATATATTGGGGTGTACGGTCTATATATATTCAGGTTTACGGTCTATATATATTGGGGTGTACGGTCTATATATTGGGGTGTACGGTCTATATATATTGGGGTGTACGGTCTATATATATTCGGGTGTACGGTCTATATATATTCAGGTGTACGGTCTATATATATTGGGGTGTACGGTCTATATATTGGGGTGTACGGTCTATATATATTCGGGAGTACGGTCTATATATATTGGGGTGTACGGTCTATATATATTGGGGTGTACGGTCTATATATATTCAGGTGTACGGTCTATATATATTGGGGTATACGGTCTATATATATATATTGGGGTGTACGGTCTATATATATTGGGGTGTACGGTCTATATATATTGGGGTGTACGGTCTATATATATTGGGGTGTACGGTCTATATATATTGGGGTGTACGGTCTATATATATTGGGGTGTACGGTCTATATATATTCGGGAGTACGGTCTATATATATTGGGGTGTACGGTCTATATATATTGGGGTGTACGGTCTATATATATTGGGGTGTACGGTCTATATATATATATGGGGTGTACGGTCTATATATATATATATTGGGGTGTACGGTCTATATATATTCAGGTGTACGGTCTATATATATTCAGGTTTACGGTCTATATATATTGGGGTGTACGGTCTATATATATTGGGGTGTACGGTCTATATATATTGGGGTGTACGGTCTTTATATATTGGGGTGTACGGTCTATATATATTCAGGTTTACGGTCTATATATATTGGGGTGTACGGTCTATATATATTGGGGTGTACGGTCTATATATATTCAGGTGTACGGTCTATATATATTGGGGTGTACGGTCTATATATATTGGGGTGTACGGTCTATATATTTTCAGGTTTACGGTCTATATATATTGGGGTGTACGGTCTATATATATTCGGGAGTACGGTCTATATATATTCGGGTGTACGGTCTATATATATTCGGGTGTACGGTCTATATATATTGGGGTGTACGGTCTATATATATTCGGGTGTACGGTCTATATATATTGGGGTGTACGGTCTATATATATTCGGGTGTACGGTCTATATATATTCAGGTGTACGGTCTATATATATTGGGGTGTACGGTCTATATATATTGGGGTGTACGGTCTATATATATTGGGGTGTACGGTCTATATATATTCGGGTGTACGGTCTATATATATTCGGGTGTACGGTCTATATATATATATTGGGGTGTACGGTCTATATATATTGGGGTGTACGGTCTATATATATTCAGGTGTACGGTCTATATATATTGGGGTGTACGGTCTATATATATTCGGGTGTACGGTCTATATATATTCGGGTGTACGGTCTATATATATTCAGGTGTACGGTCTATATATATTGGGGTGTACGGTCTATATATATTCGGGTGTACGGTCTATATATATTGGGGTGTACGGTCTATATATATTGGGGTGTACGGTCTATATATATTGGGGTGTACGGTCTATATATATTCGGGTGTACGGTCTATATATATTCGGGTGTACGGTCTATATATATTCAGGTGTACGGTCTATATATATTGGGGTGTACGGTCTATATATATTCGGGTGTACGGTCTATATATATTCGGGTGTACGATCTATATATATTGGGGTGTACGGTCTATATATATTGGGGTGTACGGTCTATATATATTCAGGTGTACGGTCTATATATATTGGGGTGTACGGTCTATATATATTGGGGTGTACGATCTATATATATTGGGGTGTACGGTCTATATATATTGGGGTGTACGGTCTATATATATTCGGGTGTACGGTCTATATATATTGGGGTGTACGGTCTATATATATTCAGGTGTACGGTCTATATATATTGGGGTGTACGGTCTATATATATTCGGGTGTACGGTCTATATATATTCAGGTGTACGATCTATATATATTGGGGTGTACGGTCTATATATATTCAGGTGTACGGTCTATATATATTGGGGTGTACGGTCTATATATATTCAGGTGTACGGTCTATATATATTCAGGTGTACGGTCTATATATATGGGGTGTACGGTCTATATATATTAGGGTGTACGGTCTATATATATTGGGGTGTACGGTCTATATATATTCGGGTGTACGGTCTATATATATTGGGGTGTACGGTCTATATATATTCGGGTGTACGGTCTATATATATTCGGGTGTACGGTCTATATATATTGGGGTGTACGGTCTATATATATTCGGGTGTACGGTCTATATATATTCAGGTGTACGGTCTATATATATTGGGGTGTACGGTCTATATATATTCGGGTGTACGGTCTATATATATTCAGGTGTACGGTCTATATATATTGGGGTGTACGGTCTATATATATTCGGGTGTACGGTCTATATATATTCAGGTGTACGGTCTATATATATGGGGTGTACGGTCTATATATATTGGGGTGTACGGTCTATATATATTCGGGTGTACGGTCTATATATATTCAGGTGTACGGTCTATATATATTGGGGTGTACGGTCTATATATATTCGGGTGTACGGTCTATATATATTGGGGTGTACGGTCTATATATATTCAGGTGTACGGTCTATATATATAGGGTGTACGGTCTATATATATTGGGGTGTACGGTCTATATATATTCGGGTGTACGGTCTATATATATTGGGGTGTACGGTCTATATATATTCAGGTGTACGGTCTATATATATTGGGGTGTACGGTCTATATATATTGGGGTGTACGGTCTATATATATATATTCGGGTGTACGGTCTATATATATTGGGGTGTACGGTCTATATATATTCGGGTGTACGGTCTATATATATTGGGGTGTACGGTCTATATATATTCAGGTGTACGGTCTATATATATTCAGGTGTACGGTCTATATATATTGGGGTGTACGGTCTATATATATTGGGTGTACGGTCTATATATATTCAGGTGTACGGTCTATAAATATTGGGGTGTACGGTCTATATATATTGGGGTGTACGGTCTATATATATTGGGGTGTACGGTCTATATATATTCAGGTGTACGGTCTATATATATTGGGGTGTACGGTCTATATATATTCAGGTGTACGGTCTATATATATTGGGGTGTACGGTCTATATATATTGGGGTGTACGGTCTATATATATTGGGGTGTACGGTCTATATATATTGGGGTGTACGGTCTATATATATTGGGGTGTACGGTCTATATATATTCAGGTGTACGGTCTATATATATTGGGGTGTACGGTCTATATATATTCAGGTGTACGGTCTATATATATTGGGGTGTACGGTCTATATATATTGGGGTGTACGGTCTATATATATTCAGGTGTACGGTCTATATATATTGGGGTGTACGGTCTATATATATTGGGGTGTACGGTCTATATATATTCAGGTGTACGGTCTATATATATTGGGGTGTACGGTCTATATATATTGGGGTGTACGGTCTATATATATTCAGGTGTACGGTCTATATATATTCAGGTGTACGGTCTATATATATTGGGGTGTACGGTCTATATATATTGGGGTGTACGGTCTATATATATATATTCGGGTGTACGGTCTATATATATTGGGGTGTACGGTCTATATATATTCGGGAGTACGGTCTATATATATTGGGGTGTACGGTCTATATATATTGGGGTGTACGGTCTATATATATATATTCGGGTGTACGGTCTATATATATTGGGGTGTACGGTCTATATATATTCAGGTGTACGGTCTATATATATTGGGGTGTACGGTCTATATATATTGGGGTGTACGGTCTATATATATTGGGGTGTACGGTCTATATATATTCAGGTGTACGGTCTATATATATTGGGGTGTACGGTCTATATATATTCAGGTGTACGGTCTATATATATTCAGGTGTACGGTCTATATATATTGGGGTGTACGGTCTATATATATTGGGGTGTACGGTCTATATATATTGGGGTGTACGGTCTAAATATATTCAGGTGTACAGTCTATATATATTGGGGTGTACGGTCTATATATATTGGGGTGTTCGGTCTATATATATTGGGGTGTACGGTCTATATTGGGGTGTACATGGCTATTTTCGGGTGTCCGGTCTATATATATTGGGGTGTCCGGTCTATATTCGGGTGTAGCCGGCTTTTTTCGGGTGTCCGGTCTATATTCGGGTGTAGCCGGCTTTTTTCGGGTGTCCGGTCTATATTCGGGTGTACCCGGCTTTTTTCGGGTGTCCGGTCTATATTCGGGTGTAGCCGGCTTTTTTCGGGTGTCCGGTCTATATTCGGGTGTAGCCGGCTTTTTTCGGGTGTCCGGTCTATATTCGGGTGTAGCCGGCTTTTTTCGGGTGTCCGGTCTATATTCGGGTGTTCCCCTCAGTCTGCCGCTCTCCGGGGGTCAGCAGTGAGCACATCACCGCTTGTGGGTGTGGCCAGGGAAGTGGGCGGAGATTTCTTCTGTTGTTCTTTTGAGGTCTGGGCGGGGTTTGCTCGTGGATGAGACGTGTTCGACTCAGTGGGAGGGTCACATGGCTCTGCTACACGGCATTGGGCGGAGCTCGCGCGGAGGAGGCGGGTACTCGGCGCGTTCGCTCTGACGTCAGACGCTGGCCCCGGGACGCGGCCGTGCTGGGAGGTAATCGAGGCCGCGGCTCCGGGCTCCGCTAGGCCTCACAATGGGGGAGACCAAGGTGATCTACCACCTGGACGAGGAGGAGACGCCGTACCTGGTGAAGGTGCCCGTGCCGGCCGCCGACATCCGCCTGCGGGACTTCAAGGCGGCGCTGGGCCGGGGCCATGCCAAGTATTTCTTCAAGGCCATGGACCAGGACTTCGGGTAACCGCCTCCAGATAAACACATAACTACTACCCCCCGCATCTCCATAACTACAGCCCCCCATCTCCATAACTACTACCCCCCGCATCTCCATAACTACTACCCCCCATCTCCATAACTACTACCCCCCACATCTCCATAACTACAGCCCCCCACATCTCCATAACTACAGCCCCCCACATCTCCATAACTACTACCCCCCATCTCCATAACTACTACCCCCCATCTCCATAACTACTACCCCCCACATCTCCATAACTACTACCCCCCACATCTCCATAACTACAGCCCCCCACATCTCCATAACTACAGCCCCCCCGCATCTCCATAACTACAGCCCCCCACATCTCCATAACTACAGCCCCCCACATCTCCATAACTACAGCCCCCCATCTCCATAACTACTACCCCCCATCTCCATAACTACTACCCCCCACATCTCCATAACTACTACCCCCCACATCTCCATAACTACAGCCCCCCACATCTCCATAACTACAGCCCCCCCGCATCTCCATAACTACAGCCCCCCGCATCTCCATAACTACTACCCCCCACATCTCCATAACTACAGCCCCCCACATCTCCATAACTACTACCCCCCCACATCTCCATAACTACAGCCCCCCACATCTCCATAACTACAGCCACCACATCTCCATAACTACTACCCCCCGCATCTCCATAACTACATCCCCCCCGCATCTCCATAACTACTACCCCCCACATCTCCATAACTACAGCCCCCCACATCTCCATAACTACAGCCCCCCACATCTCCATAACTACAGCCCCCCACATCTCCATAACTACAGCCCCCCACATCTCCATAACTACAGCCCCCCACATCTCCATAACTACTACCCCCCCACATCTCCATAACTACAGCCCCCCATCTCCATAACTACAGCCCCCCACATCTCCATAACTACAGCCCCCCGCATCTCCATAACTACTACCCCCCGCATCTCCATAACTACAGCCCCCCATCTCCATAACTACTACCCCCCGCATCTCCATAACTACTACCCCCCACATCTCCATAACTACAGCCCCCCACATCTCCATAACTACAGCCCCCCACATCTCCATAACTACAGCCCCCCACATCTCCATAACTACAGCCCCCCACATCTCCATAACTACAGCCCCCCACATCTCCATAACTACAGCCCCCCACATCTCCATAACTACAGCCCCCCACATCTCCATAACTACAGCCCCCCACATCTCCATAACTACAGCCCCCCACATCTCCATAACTACAGCCCCCCACATCTCCATAACTACAGCCCCCCACATCTCCATAACTACAGCCCCCCACATCTCCATAACTACAGCCCCCCACATCTCCATAACTACAGCCCCCCACATCTCCATAACTACAGCCCCCCACATCTCCATAACTACAGCCCCCCACATCTCCATAACTACAGCCCCCCACATCTCCATAACTACAGCCCCCCACATCTCCATAACTACAGCCCCCCACATCTCCATAACTACAGCCCCCCACATCTCCATAACTACTACCCCCCACATCTCCATAACTACCCCCTCTACAGCCCCCACATCTCCATAACTGCCCCCCTCTACAGCCCCCCACATCTCCATAACTGCCCCCCTCTACAGCCCCCCACATCTCCATAACTACCCCCCACATCTCCATAACTACCCCCCTCTACAGCCCCCACATCTCCATAACTACCCCCTCTACAGCCCCCACATCTCCATAACTACCCCCTCTACAGCCCCCCACATCTCAGCCTTTTCCTCTTCCCTTCCGCCCCCCCCCTCTCTTCCCTTCCGCCCCCCCCTCTCTTCCCTTCCGCCCCCCCCTCTCTTCCCTTCCGCCCCCCCCTCTCTTCCCTTCCGCCCCCCCCCCTCTCTTCCCTTCCGCCCCCCCCTCTCTTCCCCCTTCCGCCCCCCCCTCTCTTCCCCCTTCCGCCCCCCCCTCTCTTCCCCCTTCCGCCCCCCCTCTCTTCCCCCTTCCGCCCCCCCCTCTCTTCCCCCTTCCGCCCCCCCCTCTCTTCCCCCTTCCGCCCCCCCCTCTCTTCCCCCTTCCGCCCCCCCCTCTCTTCCCCCTTCCGCCCCCCCCCTCTCTTCCCCCTTCCGCTCCCTCTTCCCCCCCCTCTTCCCCCTTCCCCCTTCCGCTCCCTCTTCCCCCTTCCGCTCCCTCTTCCCCCTTCCGCTCCCTCTTCCCCCTTCCGCTCCCTCTTCCCCCTTCCGCTCCCTCTTCCCCCTTCCGCTCCCTCTTCCCCCTTCCGCTCCCTCTTCCCCCTTCCGCTCCCCCTTCCGCTCCCTCTTCCGCTCCCTCTTCCGCTCCCTCTTCCGCTCCCTCTTCCGCTCCCTCTTCCGCTCCCTCTTCCGCTCCCTCTTCCGCTCCCTCTTCCGCTCCCTCTTCCGCTCCCTCTTCCGCTCCCTCTTCCGCTCCCTCTTCCGCTCCCTCTTCCGCCTTCCGCTCCCTCTTCCCCCTTCCGCTCCCGGGATGGGATATTACAGCTGGCTGCTTTTCCCGCGGTCTCCTTCTGCTCTAGCTCCACCCATTTTCCGCCATCTTGACATGATGTCTGCTTGTCTGCAGGGTGGTGAAGGAGGAGATCTCGGATGATAACGCTAAGCTGCCGTGTTTTAACGGCCGTGTGGTGTCCTGGGTGAGTCTGTTTTGGACCGTTGTCTTCTCCCCCTTCCCCGCTATGCTGATGTAATTAACCCTTTTTATTCCACGACAGCTGGTATCTGCTGAGAACGCGCCTCCTGAGCCGGCTCCACCCCCTCCTCCAGATATCAGACCTGAGCCTTCCCCGGTGCCGCCTCCACTGCCACCGCCCCCGGCAGAGAGAACCAGTGGCATTGGGGACTCGAGGCCCCCCTCCTTCCAGTGAGTACATACTGCCCCTTCTCCTCCATCTGCAAAGATGACCCCTCAGCATCACCTCCCCAAGTCCATCCGCTGTTCCCCCCCCCCCCTGACCCGTGTATTGGCGCGGCTGTCCTCCCCCACCTGACCCGTCTATTGGCGCGGCTGTTCCACCCCCCCCCCCCCCCCGCCCCCCACCTGAACCGTGTGTTGGCGCGGCTGTTCCCACCTGACCCATGTATTGGCGCGGCTGTTACCCCACCCCCCACCTGACCCGTGTATTGGCGCGGCTGTTCCCACCTGACCCGTGTATTGGCGCGGCTGTTCCCCCACCCCCCACCTGACCCGTGTATTGGCGCGGCTGTTCCCCCACCCCCCACCTGACCCGTGTATTGGCGCGGCTGTTCCCCCACCACCCACCTGACCCGTGTATTGGCGCGGCTGTTCCCACCTGACCCGTGTATTGGCGAGGCTGTTCCCCCACCCCCCACCTGACCCGTGTATTGGCGCGGCTGTCCCACCTGACCCGTGTATTGGCGCGGCTGTCCCACCTGACCCGTGTATTGGCGCGGCTGTCCCACCTGACCCGTGTATTGGCGCGGCTGTCCCACCTGACCCGTGTATTGGCGCGGCTGTCCCACCTGACCCGTGTATTGGCGCGGCTGTCCCACCTGACCCGTGTATTGGCGCGGCTGTCCCACCTGACCCGTGTATTGGCGCGGCTGTCCCACCTGACCCGTGTATTGGCGCGGCTGTCCCACCTGACCCGTGTATTGGCGCGGCTGTCCCACCTGACCCGTGTATTGGCGCGGCTGTCCCACCTGACCCGTGTATTGGCGCGGCTGTCCCACCTGACCCGTGTATTGGCGCGGCTGTCCCACCTGACCCGTGTATTGGCGCGGCTGTCCCACCTGACCCGTGTATTGGCGCGGCTGTCCCACCTGACCCGTGTATTGGCGCGGCTGTCCCACCTGACCCGTGTATTGGCGCGGCTGTCCCACCTGACCCGTGTATTGGCGCGGCTGTCCCACCTGACCCGTGTATTGGCGCGGCTGTCCCACCTGACCCGTGTATTGGCGCGGCTGTCCCACCTGACCCGTGTATTGGCGCGGCTGTCCCACCTGACCCGTGTATTGGCGCGGCTGTCCCACCTGACCCGTGTATTGGCGCGGCTGTCCCACCTGACCCGTGTATTGGCGCGGCTGTCCCACCTGACCCGTGTATTGGCGCGGCTGTCCCACCTGACCCGTGTATTGGCGCGGCTGTTCCCACCTGACCCGTGTATTGGCGAGGCTGTTCCCCCACCCCCCACCTGACCCGTGTATTGGCGCGGCTGTCCCACCTGACCCGTGTATTGGCGCGGCTGTCCCACCTGACCCGTGTATTGGCGCGGCTGTCCCACCTGACCCGTGTATTGGCGCGGCTGTCCCACCTGACCCGTGTATTGGCGCGGCTGTCCCACCTGACCCGTGTATTGGCGCGGCTGTCCCACCTGACCCGTGTATTGGCGCGGCTGTCCCACCTGACCCGTGTATTGGCGCGGCTGTTCCCACCTGACCCGTGTATTGGCGCGGCTGTTCCCACCTGACCCGTGTATTGGCGCGGCTGTTCCCCCACCCCCCACCTGACCCGTGTATTGGCGCGGCTGTTCCCCCACCCCCCACCTGACCCGTGTATTGGCGCGGCTGTTCCCCCACCCCCCACCTGACCCGTGTATTGGCGCGGCTGTTCCCCCCACCTCCCACCTGAACCGTGTGTTGGGGCGGCTGTTCCCCCATCCCCCACCTGATCCGTGTGTTGGTGCGGCTGTTCCCCATCCCCCACCTGATCCGTGTGTTGGTGCGGCTGTTCCCCCATCCCCCACTTGACCCGTGTATTGGCGCGCCTGTCCCACCTGACCCGTGTATTGGCGCGCCTGTCCCACTGACCCGTGTATTGGCGCGGCTGTCCCACCTGACCCGTGTATTGGCGCGGCTGTCCCACCTGACCCGTGTATTGGCGCGGCTGTCCCACCTGACCCGTGTATTGGCGCGGCTGTCCCACCTGACCCGTGTATTGGCGCGGCTGTCCCACCTGCCCCGTGTATTGGCGCGGCTGTCCCACCTGACCCGTGTATTGGCGCGGCTGTCCCACCTGACCCGTGTATTGGCGCGGCTGTCCCACCTGACCCGTGTATTGGCGCGGCTGTCCCACCTGACCCGTGTATTGGCGCGGCTGTCCCACCACCCCCCACCTGACCCGTGTATCGCGCGGTGTGATGTTGTGGTCGGATTATAAGGATTTGTCGCTTTCAGTCCTCTGGTGTCTGACAGCGCCGAGAACCTGGACCAGGAGACGGAGACGGACTCTGTGGTGTCTGTACGCCGGGAGCGGCCGCGGAGGAGAGAAAGTGGAGACCAAGGTGACAGGAAGAGATCTAGTCTTCTCCAGGTGGCGGGGGGAAGCGTTTTGGGATGCCCTTTTGAGGTCCCTCCAGGTGCTGATTATGCTGGTTTCGTTGCAGCAGGCGTCCGGGCCGTGAATGGTCGCATTGATCGTCACCTGTCCGGGTACGAGTCGTCCTCAACCCTCCTGACCAGTGAGATAGAGACCAGCATCTGTGACTCTGAGGAGGACGACACCATGAGCAGGTACCAAGCCCATCTCCCAGCATGCACTGCGCCCCGAAGGGTTCTCATGTCCGGGGTCTGTGCTCCCAGCATGCGCTGCTCTCTACGGGGCGCTCATGTTCGGGGTCTGTGCTCCCAGCATGCACTGCGCCCCGAAGGGTTCTCATGTCCGGGGTCTGTGCTCCCAGCATGCACTGCGCCCCGAAGGGTTCTCATGTCCGGGGTCTGTGCTCCCAGCATGCGCTGCTCTCTACGGGGTTCTCATGTCCGGGGTCTGTGCTCCCAGCATGCACTGCTCTCTACGGGGCGCTCATGTCCGGGGTCTGTGCTCCCAGCATGCACTGCTCTCTACGGGGCGCTCATGTCCGGGGTCTGTGCTCCCAGCATGCGCTGCTCTCTACGGAGCGCTCATGTCCGGGGTCTGTGCTCCCAGCATGTGCTGCTCTCTACAGGGCGCTCATGTCCGGGGTCTGTGCTCCCAGCATGCACTGCGCCCCGAAGGGTTCTCATGTCCGGGGTCTGTGCTCCCAGCATGCACTGCTCTCTACGGGGCGCTCATGTCGGGGGTCTGTGCTCCCAGCATGCACTGCGCCCCGAAGGGTTCTCATGTCCGGGGTCTGTGCTCCCAGCATGCACTGCTCTCTACGGGGTTCTCATGTCCGGGGTCTGTGCTCCCAGCATGCACTGCGCCCCGAAGGGTTCTCATGTCCGGGGTCTGTGCTCCCAGCATGCGCTGCTCTCTACGGGGCGCTCATGTTCGGGGTCTGTGCTCCCAGCATGCACTGCGCCCCGAAGGGTTCTCATGTCCGGGGTCTGTGCTCCCAGCATGCGCTGCTCTCTACGGGGCGCTCATGTCCGGGGTCTGTGCTCCCAGCATGCGCTGCTCTCTACGGGGCGCTCATGTCCGGGGTCTGTGCTCCCAGCATGCGCTGCTCTCTACGGGGCGCTCATGTCCGGGGTCTGTGCTCCCAGCATGCGCTGCTCTCTACGGGGCGCTCATGTCCGGGGTCTGTGCTCCCAGCATGCGCTGCTCTCTATGGGGCGCTCATGTCCGGGGTCTGTGCTCCCAGCATGCGCTGCTCTCTACGGGGCGCTCATGTCCGGGGTCTGTGCTCCCAGCATGCACTGCGCCCCGAAGGGTTCTCATGTCCGGGGTCTGTGCTCCCAGCATGCACTGCGCCCCGAAGGGTTCTCATGTCCGGGGTCTGTGCTCCCAGCATGCACTGCGCCCCGAAGGGTTCTCATGTCCGGGGTCTGTGCTCCCAGCATGCGCTGCTCTCTACGGGGCGCTCATGTCCGGGGTCTGTGCTCCCAGCATGCGCTGCTCTCTACGGGGCGCTCATGTCGGGGGTCTGTGCTCCCAGCATGCGCTGCTCTCTACGGGGCGCTCATGTCCGGGGTCTGTGCTCCCAGCATGCGCTGCTCTCTACGGGGCGCTCATGTCGGGGGTCTGTGCTCCCAGCATGCGCTGCTCTCTACGGGGCGCTCATGTCCGGGGTCTGTGCTCCCAGCATGCACTGCGCCCCGAAGGGTTCTCATGTCCGGGGTCTGTGCTCCCAGCATGCACTGCGCCCCGAAGGGTTCTCATGTCCGGGGTCTGTGCTCCCAGCATGCGCTGCTCTCTACGGGGCGCTCATGTCCGGGGTCTGTGCTCCCAGCATGCGCTGCTCTCTACGGGGCGCTCATGTCGGGGGTCTGTGCTCCCAGCATGCGCTGCTCTCTACGGGGCGCTCATGTCCGGGGTCTGTGCTCCCAGCATGCGCTGCTCTCTACGGGGCGCTCATGTCGGGGGTCTGTGCTCCCAGCATGCGCTGCTCTCTACGGGGCGCTCATGTCCGGGGTCTGTGCTCCCAGCATGCACTGCGCCCCGAAGGGTTCTCATGTCCGGGGTCTGTGCTCCCAGCATGCACTGCGCCCTGAAGGGTTCTCATGTCCGGGGTCTGTGCTCCCAGCATGCGCTGCTCTCTACGGGGCGCTCATGTCCGGGGTCTGTGCTCCCAGCATGCGCTGCTCTCTACGGGGCGCTCATGTCCGGGGTCTGTGCTCCCAGCATGCGCTGCTCTCTACGGGGCGCTCATGTCCGGGGTCTGTGCTCCCAGCATGCGCTGCTCTCTATTGGGGGCGCTCATGTCCGGGGTCTGTGCTCCCAGCATGTGCTGCGCCCCGAAGGGTTCTCATGTCCGGGGTCTGTGCTCCCAGCATGCGCTGCTCTCTATTGGGGGCTGTTTTCTGATGTTGGAACCTCTGTTTCGCTCCCTTTAGGTTCAGCAGTTCTACTGAGCAGAGCAGCGCGTCTCGTTTGCTGAAACGTCACCGCCGAAGGCGTAAGCTGCGGCCCCCGCGCCTGGAGAGGGTGAGCAGAGTGTCGAGTGCTGTAATGCCCATCCCCCGCACTGCTCCTCTACAGCCGCTGTCTCTGTGTCTTTCAGGCGTCCTCGCTCAGCAGTGTGACCGACTCCACCATGTCCCTGAACATCATCACTGTGACATTAAACATGGGTGAGTGTGGGTCCTGTATGTCATGTATTGGGGCGGGGGCCCCCTCCTCACTCTGCTGTCCTGTTGGGCCCCCTCCTCACTCTGCTGTCCTGTTGGGCCCCCTCCTCACTCTGCTGTCCTGTGGGGTCCAGGGCCCCCTCCTCACTCTGCTGTCCTGTTTACCTGCAGAGAAGTACAACTTCCTCGGCATTTCCATTGTGGGGCAGAGTAACGAGCGCGGCGATGGAGGGATTTACATTGGATCCATAATGAAGGGTGGGGCGGTAGCCGCTGACGGGAGGATTGAGCCGGGGGATATGCTGCTGCAGGTGAGTCCACGCCCCCGTTCTCTGCTCTCCTCATGATCTTTCCTGGTGCTGACTCTGATCTGTTTTGCAGGTGAATGACATAAACTTTGAAAACATGAGCAACGATGACGCCGTCCGAGTCCTGCGAGACATCGTCCATAAACCTGGGTGCGTGAGGGGCGTCACTCTAGCGATGCGGGCGGGAGCGGAGGCTTTTGGTGTTGTATATCTGTAGGGGCAGGAGTGGAGGATGGTGGGGAGGCTTTTGGTGTTGTATATCTGTAGGGGCAGGAGTGGAGGATGGCGGTGAGGTGTACGGTTATATGTAGGGGCAGGAGTGGAGGATGGCGGTGAGGTGTACGGTTATATATGTAGGGGCAGGAGTGGAGGATGGCGGTGAGGTGTACGGTTATATATGTAGGGGCAGGAGTGGAGGATGGCGGTGAGGTGTACGGTTATATATGTAGGGGCAGGAGTGGAGGATGGCGGTGAGGTGTACGGATATATATATGTAGGGGCAGAAGTGGAGGATGGCGGTGAGGTGTACGGTCATATATATGTAGGGGCAGGAGTGGAGGATGGCAGTGAGGTGTACGGATATATATATGTAGGGGCAGGAGTGGAGGATGGCGGTGAGGTGTACGGTTATATATGTAGGGGCAGGAGTGGAGGATGGCGGTGAGGTGTACGGTTATATATGTAGGGGCAGGAGTGGAGGATGGCGGTGAGGTGTACGGTCATATATATGTAGGGGCAGGAGTGGAGGATGGCGGTGAGGTGTACGGTTATATATGTAGGGGCAGGAGTGGAGGATGGCGGTGAGGTGTACGGTTATATATGTAGGGGCAGGAGTGGAGGATGGCGGTGAGGTGTACGGATATATATATGTAGGGGCAGGAGTGGAGGATGGCGGTGAGGTGTACGGTTATATATGTAGGGGCAGGAGTGGAGGATGGCGGTGAGGTGTACGGTTATATATGTAGGGGCAGGAGTGGAGGATGGCGGTGAGGTGTACGGATATATATATGTAGGGGCAGAAGTGGAGGATGGCGGTGAGGTGTACGGTCATATATATGTAGGGGCAGGAGTGGAGGATGGCAGTGAGGTGTACGGATATATATATGTAGGGGCAGGAGTGGAGGATGGCGGTGAGGTGTACGGTCATATATATGTAGGGGCAGGAGTGGAGGATGGCGGTGAGGTGTACGGTTATATATGTAGGGGCAGGAGTGGAGGATGGCGGTGAGGTGTACGGTTATATATGTAGGGGCAGGAGTGGAGGATGGAGGTGAGGTGTACGGTTATATATGTAGGGGCAGGAGTGGAGAATGGAGGTGAGGTGTACGGTTATATATGTAGGGGCAGAAGTGGAGGATGGAGGTGAGGTGTACGGTTATATATGTAGGGGCAGGAGTGGAGAATGGAGGTGGGGTCTTACAGCCTTGGCTTGGGGGTCTCACAGCTTCTGGGTAATTTTTTTGTAACTGTCTTTCAGGCCGATTGTCTTAACTGTGGCAAAATGCTGGGATCCATCTCCGCAGGGTTACTTCACTCTGCCACGCAGTGAGTACTTCCTCTTCTCTCATCGCTCCATTCCAAGCCCCCTTCTTCTCTCCCATCCCTCGTGGTCTTCAACTCCTCTTACATTCCTCATCACTCTCTCTCCCGCCTCCCCTCTGTCTCTCCCTCGCCGCCTCCCCTCTGTCTCTCCCTCGCCGCCTCCCCTCTGTCTCTCCCTCGCCGCCTCCCCTCTGTCTCTCCCTCGCCGCCTCCCCTCTGTCTCTCCCTCGCCGCCTCCCCTCTGTCTCTCCCTCGCCGCCTCCCCTCTGTCTCTCCCTCGCCGCCTCCCCTCTGTCTCTCCCTCGCCGCCTCCCCTCTGTCTCTCCCTCGCCGCCTCCCCTCTGTCTCTCCCTCGCCGCCTCCCCTCTGTCTCTCCCTCGCCGCCTCCCCTCTGTCTCTCCCTCGCCGCCTCCCCTCTGTCTCTCCCTCGCCGCCTCCCCTCTGTCTCTCCCTCGCCGCCTCCCCTTTTGACAGGTGGTTCTTCTTTGTAGATGAGCCCATTCAGCCAATCGACCCTGCAGCCTGGGTGTCTCACTCTGTTGCCATGAGCGGCTCGTTCCCCGTGTATCCGGGCAGTGCATCCATGAGTAGTATGAACTCCAGCACATCTGTGACCGAGACTGAACGTGAGTGTGCTCCACGTGTGTCATACATGTTCTGAGGTAGTGCTCTCCTTACTGACTCTCTCTCTATTTGCAGTCTCTCATGCCCTCCCTCCAGTGTCTCTCTTCAGCCTCTCCATACATACAGATTTGGCCTCTGTGGTCAAGGTCATGGCCTCTCCCGAATCTGGCCTTGAAGTTAGAGATCGTATGTGGCTGAAGATCACGATCCCCAATGCTTTCCTAGGTGAGTGTCCACGCAACCTGTGATCCTGGTGAGGGATGGAGGAGGGTAATGTAGACTGCCTGTACAAAGCTCATGTTGCCTTCCGGGCCCTCCCTCAGGTTCAGATGTGGTGGACTGGTTGTATCACCACGTTGAAGGCTTCCAGGACCGACGCGAGGCTCGGAAATTTGCCAGCAATTTGCTGAAGGCCGGATTCATCCGTCACACGGTCAATAAGATCACCTTCTCCGAGCAGTGCTACTACATCTTTGGTGACCTGACCAGCTGCGAGAACTGTGAGTGTCTGTTGTGTTGCAGTATGGTGGCTGTGCCTGTGAGGGCCGCGGTAGTCATGTTGCTGTCCTCTACTTTCTCAGACATGGCCAACCTGTCCCTTAATGATAATGATGGGTCGAGTGGAGCATCTGACCAGGACACACTGGCTCCTCTGCCTCTTCCTGGAGCATCACCATGGCCTCTTCTTCCCACCTTCTCCTATCAGTATCCTGCCCCCCATCCGTACAGCGCCCAGCCGCCTGCCTACCACGAGCTGTCCTCCTACAGCTATGGCCTGGGCAGTGCTGGAAGCCAGCATAGTGAAGGTGAGTGCCCACAGCCTCCAGAACGTTCCACGAGGACGCCATTGTCACTAGAGCCCTAGTTGCTCCTCAGAATCCAGTCAGTTTGGCTGGTGCTGCCGAGTAACTGAGCTCTGAAAACGGTGTGTGAATCCTTTTGTTTCCTCCACAGGGAGCAGGAGCAGTGGCTCTACACGCAGTGATGGGGGTCGCGGTGTCCAGAAGGAGGATCGTTCTGCAGGTGGAGGAGACTCCAAGTCCGGCTCTGGTAGCGAGTCTGAATACTCCACCCGGAGCAGCCTGAGGAGAGGTGGGGAGGCTGGGCCCCCCAGTGAACGCTCCGCATCCGCTCGCTCTCAAGCTGCTCACCACCCTCCCTCTGTGCACTCGTATCATGCTCCGGGGGTCCCGCTGTCCTACAACCCCATGATGCTGATGATGATGCCTCCCCCGCCTCTCCCTCCACCATCCTCATGCCCTTCCTCTTCCGTTCCTCCTGGAGCTCCGCCTCTTGTTCGAGACCTGGCATCCGTTCCTCCTGAGCTGACGGCCAGCCGCCAGTCCTTTCACATGGCCATGGGCAACCCCAGCGAGTTTTTTGTCGATGTCATGTGACGAGGGGGAGGAGCTGTAAGTCTGTGCGGCCATTAAAACCAATACATTTCAGTCATCTTCTAGACGAGTGTAGAGGCCGATGGTGAGGAATTCGGGACGAAAAAGTCCACCATTTATACCCAATGACCAAAACTAGCATCTGAGATGGTGGCTCTGGTCAGGAGCCATCTTTATTAAGGTACGCGAGGACGTGGAGACCTCTATCGGCCTCGGACACTAATTATATACGCGCACATGTATGACGTAGAGCAGACGGTACGGACGCCGCCGTTACTATGAAGTATTATTGTTTCTCCATATTAGCAGTGTTCTTGTTTTGTTCCTCCCTCAGCGTTAGGTGGGGGAGGGGAGGGACTTGTACGAGCGGTTTAAGCTTATGTTACTGACATGTTATACCTATGTAATGCTGTGGCTGTGAACCTGATGGCTCCTTCTCCCAGGGATCACAGATGAGTACGGTGTCTTCAGGACGTGGCCTGTGCCTTGTGGGAGAGAAGGTAGTAGTATGTGACCCCGCGGTGTGGCAAGCGTGCCCTCCCACTGCGGGGAGTTAAGTGCCTCAATTACTTGCTTTTTATGGTATTTATTACTTTTTTAGTGTATAAACCCAACAATAAAATGTAAAAAAGTATTTTATAACCAAGGTGTGCAGGAGTTGCTTGTTCAGCAGCCGGGCCGGTGGTCCGTACTGGGTGCTGCTCGTTCACCTCATATAATTAGTCCATTGCCCCCAGTCTGACCAGTTGTACTGGGAGCGATGGAGGATGCAGCGAGGAGCCGTGTGTGGCGAGCATGAGTGGTAACGGCCAGAAGATACAGCCAACGTGGCCATCTGCTGGATGTGAGCATGGCGTTGTGTCCTGTGCTCCTGCTGTCCGACACCGGCACATTATTCCCCTGAAATACTCTGCTACAGCGCCCCAATACTGAGCAATCGCACACTAGATCCATCTCCTTAAACGCCATTTTCATACCAGTGATATGAAACAGAAAGTTCAGACATAAGGCGCCTAGAATGGATGTGGCTATATCTAGTCACTAGGAAAACGGCCCTTCCCTTTTATGATATGGGGGTACTTGGGGACCCTTTAGATAAGAAAGCTGAGGCTTTTTTAAAAGGAGCCTGGGAGGAGTCACCCTCCTCCTTTAGACCAAGTATTGCTTCCACGTGTACGGCCCGTTCCCTTATGGTCTGGCTCTCTGAGCTAGAAAAGAAATAAAAATAAATGTCCTAGGGAAGAGATATTCGCTTCTTTGCCCACTATGAAAAAAGCGGCAGATTTCTTGGCCAATGCCTCGGCCGATCCTGTAAGATTGGTGGCTAGATCCGCTGCATTATCAAATTCTGCTAGTAGAGCGCTCTGGCTTAAAAACTGGGTTGGTGACGTCCCATAAACAAAGGGAACAAGCCACGTGGTGGTCCGTGTGAAGGGGAATATGTTTTTGGGCCGGCTCTAGATGACCTACTAGACAAAGCAGCGGATAAAATGGTTCCTTCTCCTCATGAAGTAGATTCCGCTTTCCTTGTCGTTCCTGTAGGAATAACAGAAAAGGAGACAAAAAATCAAGGCATGATAGATTTAAAACCCAAAGAATAGGAAGAAATGTTTTCTTCAACCAGCCCTTTGGAGACAAAAAGAAGAAACGGGATCAGCAATGACGCCCGAGGTCAGGTAGGGGGCAGATTAAAACTTTTTCCCTGCCTGGTCTCAAAGTTCTTGCAACTTGTGGATTTCAGACACTATTCTCACCGGACTATAACTAGAATTTTCCCCGCTGCCTCGCCCAACGGCACTGACAGGAGGGTTCTCCCCGCCTCCAGGACAGGAAACGACACGGAAGCTCCAACTTTAAAAGGGGCCTCTGCCCCTTACCTAATCAGTGTTTCCTGCTCCGAATAGCATGGAAGCTCCTGTCTTCCAGGGCAGGTTTGCAAAAAATTTCAACCACACGGCCTGGTCTCTTCTTGCCTTCCCACTTGGGGGAGGGCCGTTGCAGTGGACAGGGACTCCGGGGACGCGTCTCCTCCCCTCCCTGTACCTCTGCCATAAGTCCTGTTGGAGCCAGCCCGGGCTCTATCCTGTATTCTCCGTTGGAGGAGCGCAGGGCATTCTTGCGGCATTCCGATGGGCAGAGACTCCCGGACGTTGGAGAGTGTCGTTCTGGATTGTGGGAGTTGCGTGTGTCATGGCTCTATGGCATTGCACATGTATGGACGTCATGTGTCACGGACATTCTTCAGAAGGCTGGGAAATTTAAATGGAAGCCAGATTCAGGGAGCAGCGACATGTGCATTCATTAAAAAAAAAAAAAACGGGAATAAAATCCTTGCTGTTGCTCTCTTTCTGGAACTAGTAGCAGGACCTCTTTTTGAATTAAGTTGGTTATCTCTGCCTCTAGGGAAGACTGTTCCTCTTTCTTTGCCAACGGTTTGTTGACGATAAAGTGGTCTGGTGGGTAAGTGCTGAATTCTAGCATGAAACCCCTTAGAATGGCAGCTAGTATCCAAGGGTAGGTTCCTATATCTCTCCATTGTGGAACAACATTTTTTAATCTTGCCCCCACCTGGCCTTTGTCATTGAGCGGCTTTTGACGAGTTGTCAGGATTGAAGAGGAATCCCTTGTTTCTTCCTCTTGATGATTGCCATCTTGAGTACTCTCGCTTCTTTTGTTCTGGTTTAGGCTTCCTACGAAAGGAGTCTCTGATGAAAATATTTTGAGTCAGTGGGAAAATCTTTCTTATCGGAAGCTTGCTCTAAATCGTCATCCAACACTGACCCAAAAAGCCTATCCCCCTCACATGGGATGGAACATACCCGGTTTTTCGAACCAGCATCTCCTGACCAAGAGCGGAGCCATACGGCCCTGCGGGCGGCATTTGAAATAGCAGCTGATCTTGCTGAGAACCTGACTAAATCTGCCAAGGCGTCGGCCAGAAAATTTGAGGCTTGTTTAAGCATGGGCAATGAGGCCAAAATCTCTTCCCTTGGGGTTACTGCTGGAAGATGATTCTCTAGCTGATTTAAGCCATACAAATAGGGATCTGGTGGTATAGGTCGATGCAATGCTTGGTCTGAACATAGCTGTATCTACTTCCCAAGCCTTTTTCAGTAGGTTCTCACACTTCTTATCCATTGGATCCCGAAGTAATCCCATGTCCTCAAACGGGAGGGAGGATTTTTGGGATATCCGTGCCACTGGAGCGTCAGAGCCCGAAAATAGATACTTTCTTTTGAAAGTGTTTGTAATCGCGGTTCTCTTTTTGGGATCCTTCCACTCCCTTGAGATTAGGGCCTTGACATTATTATGGATCGGAAATACACTTCTTTTCATTTTTCCTACACCCTGAAACATCTGATCCTGGATGGAACGACTTTATTTAGACTCCTCCAGGTGCATAGTAGTTCTTATAGTTTTTAAGAGACCGTATCTTGCGGGAGAAACAATGGTCTCCCCTGCCCCGTCGTCAGATGAATTAGAGTCTGTCAGAAGCAATCTCCCCTTCATCCAAATCCAACTCGAATAATTGGGAATTCTGGGATTTTTGAGACGTAGAGGCTTGCGGTGAAGAGGGAGGTAGCCTAGACTCCACTGCAGCATTAACCTCTTCACGAATCATACTCCGCATGGAGTCTAAGAAGGAAGGAGATTCTCCAGCCACCACTTTTTCAGCACATTTGGGGCAAAGTGATTTTTTGGCTTTAGATAAATGACTTTTTGCAGATAGTGGATTTTTTGCCTTGGAGGTGGAGTTGTCTCTACCCTACAAAATTTAAAAAAATAAATGAAATGGGGTTCAGAAAACTTCCAAGGAACAGACACCAACACCAGGCACCCAAGGTGGATAATAGGCGTAACCCATACACCAAAATCTGCCCAAGTCAGGAGAGGAGGCTTACCGGGCTGATGGTGCTTGCGGCCACATCCAGAGGCTTGCGGGTGGTATCCGGGTCAGTAGGAGCCAACATTGCAAGGAAGGGAACAGCACGTGTCGCTGCTCCCTGAATCTGGCTTCCATTTAAATTTCTCGCCCTTCTGAAGGACGTCCGTGACGCATGACGTCCGTACTTGTGTGATGCTGTAGCGCCCTGACACACGCAACTCCTGCAATCCAGAACGAGACTACCCAACCTCCGGGAGTCTCCGCCCATCGGAATGCCGCAAGAATGCCCTTCAACAGGACTTATGCCAGAGGTACAGGGAAGGGAGGCTACGCGTCCCCGGAGCCCCTGTCCACTGCAATGGCCCTCCCCCAAGTGAACCTGCTCGGGAACGCAGGAGCTTCCATGCTATCCGGGACAGGAAACAACACTGATTAGGTAAGGGGTGGAGGCCCCTTTTAAAGCTTGAGCTTCCGTGTTGTTTCCTATCCTGGAGGCGGGGAGCACCCTCCTGTCAGTGCAGTTGGGGAGGCTATTGGAAAATCCAATTACCATTAAGAGTAATTAACCTTTTCGTATGGTCCCTCCAGTGAGTTTCTTAATAACAAAAGCTCAGACTTTGGCTCAAGGAAAATCAGCTATGGAAGAACTAATATAGTTGAAAAATCGGTTTTAGTGCCCGTCCCAAAAGGAGAAGGCAGCGATGGGTTTTACACTCCCCTATTTCTAGTAAAAAATAAAAATAAAGTTCTTTCAGAATTATAAACTTAAAAAAGCTAAACCGGTTGCTAAAAAAAAAAAAAAATCAAGATGGAAGCTATAAGATCAGTAATAAACCTTCTTCCTCCTCACTGTTTCATGGCAGTACTCTATCTCAGGGATGCATACTATCACATTCCAATTTTCCAGGGACATCAAAAGTTCTTGAGAGGGCAGCTACAACATCTTCAGTTCCAGGCTCTCCCGTTTGGCCTTTCCATGGCTCCAAGAGTCTTCACGAAAATAATAAAGGAGATGGCGGCTCATATAAAAGGAAAATATATTTTTATACCATTCCTGGGCGAAACAGAAGAGGCCTGTGGAAGAGCAGTTTCTGCAGTATCAAAAATTCTAGACAGGTTGGGCTGGGTCTTAAACCTAGAAAAGTCAAGGCCTCTTCCTACCAGAACTCAGATATTTTTGGGGTTGATTCTGAACTCCCAGAAATGTATGTTGCCAGAAGAAAAGGTCAAACGCAATTAGGAAAGAATCGGAGATCTGATCAGAAACCCAATAATTTCTATGAGAAAAGGAATGTCTATCTTGGTGTCCCTCACATCATGTATTCCGGTGGTAAAATGGGCACAGCTTCACTCAAGGGGTCTCCAGTGGGAAATCCTTTCTTTCTGGGGAAAAGTGGCTCCCTAGAATAAAAAATAGGAATCTCAGACCAAACTCTCCTGAGCTTAGGATGGTGGTTAGAAAGAAAAAACTTGATTCAGGGAGTTCCATTGAGATTAGAAAACCTGATATGTCTAACCATGGATGTAAGTCTCTGGGGTTGGGGGGCTCATATTCAGGGAATCTCCCTACAGGGTCTTGGGGGGATGACCAAAAAGGGGGGCTCCTCCAACCTAAAAGAACTGGCAGCAGTAGGTCTAGCGATGAGGTCAGTCCTTCCGAGAATAAGGGGGAAGAATCTCAGAATTATGACAGACCACATAACGCTGGTCTCTTATCTGAACAGACAAGGGGTACAAAATGCTAAATTGTGATGCAGGAAGCACAGAATATCCTCTTATTAGCAGAAAGAGCGTGTGCCTCAATCTCCAGTACATATCAAGGCGGTGGAAAGTGGGCAGTCAGACTTTGAGTTGCCATTTTCTCTCGCAGGGCAAATGGAGTCTGAACCAGTCAATTTTCGAGAAAATAACTGTTCTCTGGTGTCATCCAGTAATAGACCTTTTTGCCACTTTCCGGAACAGGAAGGTTCAGAATTTCTTTTCCCTAGACCCAGCGGGATCCCCTTGTGGGATAGATGCCTTTCTCCAAAAATGGAGTTTCCCTCTAGCTTACGCCTTTCCTCCCCTCCCATTGATTCCAAGAGTTGTAAGAAAAATCAGGGAAAATAGTGCGAGGGTTACCCTCATAGCGCCGTTTTGGCCAAGGAGATCGTAGTTCACGTGGCTTTGGATCATGTTGGTCTCAGACCCTTGGGTACTTCCAGAGGTCCGAAACCTATTGAACCAGGGTCCAGTATTTCACCCCGGCATAAAAAATCTCTGGAACTTGAAAGGTACTTACTAGGTAGGAAGGGGTTTTCTGACGTCTTGATCTCCACTCTTAAGAATAGGAAAAAGCTGACGGTGGCCATTTATGCTAGGGTTTGGCAATTTTTTTTGGGTGTTTTCAGGTATCCAGTTTAAAGAAATTGCCTCCTCTGCTACCATTAGCTTAGTTTTAGAATTTCTTCAAAAGGGATTAGAACTACGTCTTGCAGGTAGTACCTTGAAAGTTCAGGTCTTGGCCCTTTCTGCCTTGTTTGATCAGGATATTGCAGGGTGCCCGTGGGTTTCAAGATTTTTTAGAGCAGTAAGCAGATCCACCCCGATAATCTCCCGTAGCCCCCCTCCATGGGACTTTAACCTGGTTTTAAGGGCCTTGACACAGCCACCATTGGAT
This sequence comes from Bufo bufo, assembly GCF_905171765.1. Classification (NCBI taxonomy): domain Eukaryota; kingdom Metazoa; phylum Chordata; class Amphibia; order Anura; family Bufonidae; genus Bufo; species Bufo bufo. Next base: position 841,109,794 of record NC_053389.1, on the reverse strand, counting down.
GTCAGCTCTATAAAATGTCTTACCTTAAAATGATGTCTTCTAGTAGCATTAACATCAGTTTGAAGGGTTAATGAAATCCAAGTCATATCCATTCACCTCCATACACTACTATTTAGGAAGATTCGTCCTGATCCAGCTTTTCTTCCAAAAGTAGCTTCCAGTTTCCATAGATCCCAGGAAATTGTCCTTGCTACGTTTTTTAAGAACCCGAGGTCGGAAGAAGAAAAGTTGCGTCATTGCTTGGATGTAAGAAGAGCCTTGATTATGTATCTGTCTTGCATTGAAAGTTGGCGAAAATCTTCTTCACTCTTTGTTCTCCTCCAAGGAGTGAATAAGGGGAAAGTGACCACCAAAGGTTTCATTGCTAGATGATTGTTTCTGCTATTTCTATCTCTTCTGGTGAATCTAAAAGCACATTCTACCAGAGCAGTTGCTACCTCCTGGGCAGAAAGAACCTCTGCTTCCATAGAGGATATTTGCAGGGCAGCTACCTGGTCTTCTCCTTCAACCTTTTTTTAACCCCTTCCCGACCTATGACGAGTATACTCATCATGGAACACTGCTACTTAGCGCTCCATGACGAGTATACATGTCATGGCATTAAACTGTCACCATGTCTGCAGACATGGTGACAGCGCTGAGACCCCGGCTGTTACACACAGCCAGGCACCTTGGGTCAATGCCGAGGGGGGTCCTATGACCCCCTCGTATTGGCGATTGCTGCAAACCGCAGGTCAATTCAGACCTACGGTTTGCAGCGCTTTCTGCAGTTTCTGATTGCCGTGGTCCCTGACAGTGGGGATCAGAAACTTTTAAATGCCGAAAATAAAGATTTTTTTTACCCCCCCCTGCACCCCTGAATGATTTTATACCGGCGGGTGGTGCAGGGGGGGGGTTGCAGGCGGGATTGCGATCCCCCGCCCCGCCTCCTCTTGAATATTCATTGGCGTCCAGTGGGTATACCAGAGTGTCAGCACATATGGAAGAGGTTAACAGTCAGACCGCTGTATGGAAAAGGTTAACAGTCAGGGAGCTCCCTCCCACTCCCATCGGGGGGCTGCTGTGCCTTTGCAGTCCCCGGACAGGATGGTGTTACAGAGGGAGCCCCCCTCCTTCCCCTTCCCCGTCTGCTCAGTTGTGGCAGATGGGGAAGGTTCCCATGGCAACAGGACGCCTTCTCAGGCATCCTGCTGTCCATGGTGCTGAACAGATCTGTGCTAAAGGCATAGATCTGTTCAAAGTGTAAGTAAAATACAGTACAATACACTATATAGTGTACTGTATTATACAGACATCAGACCCACTGGATCTTCAAGAACCAAGTGGGTCTGGGTCAAAAAAATTAAAAAAAAAATGTGAAAATAGTAAAGTTAAAAAAAACACTTATCACTGAATAAAAATTAAAAAAATTAAATACACTACACATATAAGGTATCGCCGCGTCTGTAAGGACCTGATCTATAAAATGATCATGTTACTTTCCCCGCACGGTGAACGCCATGGAAATAAAAACTATGAGGAAATTGACATTTTGCCCACCTTACTTCCCAAAAAAGGTAATAAAAGTGATCAAAAAAGTCGCATGTACGCCAAAATAGTACAAATAAAACCGTCACCTCATCCCGCAAAAAATGAGCCCCTACATGAGACAATGGCCCAAAAAATAAAAAAAACTATGGGTCTCAGACTATGGAGACACTATAACATGATTTTTTTTTTGTTTCAAAAATGATATTATTGTGTAAAACAAAAAAATAAAAGAAAGTATACATATTAGGTATCGCCACGTCCGTAACTACCTGCTCTATAAAAATATCATATGACATAACCCCTCAGGGGAACACTGTCAGAAAAATAAAATAAAAACTGTGCTAAAAAAAGCTATCAAAAAAGCGTATGCCCCCCCCCCACACAATGGTGCCAATCTAACAGTCATCTCATCCCGCAAAAAATGACCCCCTACATAAGACAATCGCCCAAAAAATAAAAAAAATATGGCTCTCAGACTATGGAGACACTAAAACATATTTTTTTTGTTGTTTCAAAAATATTATTGTGTAAAACCTAGATAAATTAAAAAAAGGTGGACATATTAGGTATTGCCACGTCCGTTAGAACCTGCTCTATAAAAATACCACATGACCTAACTCCTCAAGTGAACACTGTAAAAATTTTTTAAGAAAAACGGTGTCAAAAAAGCTATTTTTTTTGTTACCTTACATCACAAAAAGTGTAATAGCAAGCGATCAAAAAGTCATATGTACCCCAAAATAGTACCAATCTAACCGTAATCTCATCCCGCAAAATTGATACCCAACCTGAGACAATCGCCTAAAAACTGAAAAAACTATGGCTCTCAGACTATGGAGACACTAAAACATGATATTTTTTTTGTTTCAAAAATGATGATATTGTGTAAAACCTAAATAAATAAAAAAAAGTATATATATTAGGTATCGCCACGTCCGTAAGAACCTGCTCTATAAAAATAGAACATAATCTAACCTGTCAGATGAACATTGTAAATAATAAAAAATAAAAACCGTGCCAAAACATCTATTTTTTTGGCAAATTTTCCATTTTAATCCATTATTTTCCCGTAACAACGCAAGGGTTAACAGCCAAACAAAACTCGATATTTATTGCCCTGATTCTGTAGACCATATGTGGCCGTAAACTGCTGTATGGCCACACGGCAGGGCGCAGAAGGAAAGGAGCGCCATAGGGTTTTTGGAAGGCAGTTTTTGCTGGACTGTTTTTTTGACACCATGTCCCATTTGAAGCCCCCCTGATGCACCCTTAGAGTAGAAACTCCAAAAAGTGACCCCATTTTGGAAACTACACCCCTCAAGGTATTCAAAACTGATTTTACAAACTTTGTTAACCCTTTAAGTGTTCCACAAGAGTTAATGGCAAATGGAGATGAAATTTCAGAATTTCTAGTTTTTGTTACTTTGCCTCACAAAAAGTGTAATATAGAGCAACCAAAAATCATATGTACCCTAAAATAGTACCAACAAAACTGCTACCTTATCCCGTAGTTTCCAAAATGGGGCCACTTTTTTGGAGTTTCTACTCTAGGGGTGCATCAGGGGGCTTCAAATGGGACATGGTGTCTAAAAACCAATCCAGCAAAATCTGCCTTCCAGAAACCATATGGCGCACCTTTCCTTCTGCGCCCTCCCGTGTGCCCGTACAGCGGTTTATGACCACATATGGGATGTTTCTGTAAACTACAGAATCAGGGCCATAAATATTGAGTTATTTGTTTGGCTGTTAACCCTTGCTTTGTTACTGGAAAAAATGGATTAAAAGGAAAAATTTGCCCAAAATTTCATCTCCATTTGCCAATAACTCTTGTGGAACACCTAAAGAGTTAACAACGTTTGTAAAATCAGTTTTGAATACCTTGAAGGGTGTAGTTTCTTAGATAGGGTCACTTTTATGGAGTTTCTACTCTAGGGGGGCTTCAAATGGGACATGGTGTCCAAAAAAACTGTCTAGCAAAATCTGCCTTCCAAAAACCATACGGCGTTCCTTTCCTTCTGCGCCCTGCCGTGTGCCCGTACAGCAGTTTACGACCACATATGGGGTGTTTCTGTAAACTACAGAATCAGGGCCATAAATAATGTTTTGTTTGGTTGTTAACCCTTGCTTTGTAACTGTAAAAAAAATATTAAAATGGAAAATCTGCCAAAAAAGTGAAATTTTTAAATTGTATCTCTATTTTCCATTAATTCCTGTGGAACACCTAAAGGGTTAACAACGTTTGTAAAATCAGTTTTGAATACCTTGAGGGGTGTAGTTTCTAGAATGGGGTCATTTTTGGGTGGTTTCTATCATGTAAGCTTTACAAAGTGACTTCAGACCTGAACTGGTCCTTTAAAAAGTTGGTTTTTGAAAATTTCTGAGAAATTTCAAGATTTACTTCTAAACTTCTAAGCCTTGTAACGTCCCCCAAAAATAAAATGTCATTCCCAAAATGATCCAAACATGAAGAAGACATATGGGAAATGTAAAGTAATAACTATTTTTGTAGGTATTAATATGTATTATAGAAGTAGAGAAATTGAAACTTGGAAATTTGCAAATTTTGGGCAAATTTGAATTTTTTTGACTCCATTTTACCAGTGTCATGAAGTACAATATGTGACGAAAACACTATCTCAGAACGGCCTGGATAAGTCAAAGCGTTTTAAAGTTATCACCACATAAAGTGACACTGGTCAGATTTGCAAAAAATGGCCTGGTCCTGAAGGGGTTAAGCACTATCGGCTTGATTTGAACGCGTTTTCTTCTGAAAAAAGGTGCTTCTTTCTGCTCTCCCAACCTGATTTTTTTCCTCTGGTAAATCATGGTGCTGTCATCGGTGAAGGGAAAAATGATGATTATTCACCAGCAATTGGATTTTCCAGAGCCCATGACAGCACCCTTACTTTCCCTCCCTTCTGGGTTTGTTTCTGGTTCTTCTAGTCTCACACGCGTGTAGCATATCAAAAAAAAAAAAATTTGTATATTAAGTTGAAACTTATTGTTATCTAAAGATTATGTGGGCGGACTTCTCCAGATGCTTGGATATCACACTGAATTGGGAGGAGAGTGTCCGCCCTTTATTCTGCAGGTTTCCTGGCTGTGGGGGGGGCGATCCTCTCTCTCGTGGTGCTGTGATGGGCTCTGGAAAATCCAATTACCCGTGAGAAATCGTCGTTTTTGTCATGCATCAGCCAGCTTTAGCAGGGAGCAAATGTTGTTTGGAGGGGAGGCGGTGGCAGCTCATCAGAGGCGTCTGTCTTGTCCTATTTTTTTGCAGGACTGTAGAACGGACATATGGGTCTGCCGTCCGCATCTTTTGCGGCACCCTTTGAAGTGAATGGTTCCACATCCAACCAGCGAACCAAAAATATGCTTGTGTGAATGAGACCTTGAAGCATAATTTTTGGACACTTGTGCAGAATGAATAGTTTCTTCTGACATTAACGTGTATAGATAGTAGTGTTGGGCGCGAATATTCGAAATTGCGAATTTTAATCGCAAATGTCGTGAAGATTTAGAAAATAGTGTATATATTTGTATTCACGAATATTCTAGATCTTTTTTTCATCAGTAACCTCCCTTCTTGGTTGTGGGCCAATGAGAAGGCGGCAATGTCTTTGTCAGAGCTTAGCAACATCCCTAGCAACCAATAGGAAAGCTGCCCCTCCCCCTTACTATATAAGAACCTCCCCAACAGCCCTTGTATCCTGCAGATCTGAGAGAGAGAGCAGTGACATTGCTGAGCTCTGGGCTTTCATCTGGATCCTATTCCTTATCCAATTACATTAGATAGTTAAGAGTTAGTTAGTTAGTTAGTTAGCTGATATACATAATACAGATAGTCAGTGCAGGTTGTATCCTGATATAGTGGAGCTGACAGGTTCTGCTGTCCATACAGACATAGTGCTGTGATGTCACAAGTTCACAACAATACTTACTACGCCAATCACTAATCAGTAGTCAGACCTGATGAAATAAGGTTCACATATTGCGCCGAAATATTCGCATCATTAGTGCCGATTTTGCAATCGCGAATATATTGGAGCATTCTATCTGCATATAAAGCGATTGTAACGTTCTGCCGACCATTGTCTCCAGTCTCAGGAAACTTCTAGCAGCTGGAAAAATGTAGCAACAGTGACCCACGCCGGTATTGCGCTCGCATTACGCGCATATTACGTTGCCGATTTTCGCAATCAATAAAATAATAGCAAATTCTCAAATTTATGATGAATATTCGCGAAATATTGCGAATTCGAATATTGCCCCTGCCGCTCATCACTTATAGAGGCGAGGATCTGACCTTGTCGAGGCAGGATTTTTGGATGCTTGGTTTCAACCAGTTTTTCACCATAACACCGTGTATGTAAACATCATCTGCTCCCAATAACTGACATTTTAGGAGGGATTTGTGGAAGCTTCGGAGTATGAAAAAGCAGAACACGTGAGACGGCGCGGTGTAATATTAAACACTAACGCTGTGTTTCTAATATTATTTGACATTTTGTTTAATAGCCCAAGAAGACAGGAGAGGGTAGAGAAAATGCACAAAAACCATAGTCTCACTGCTCTTACAGTATAGAGTCCATAGTCTCACTGCTCTTACAGTATAGAGTCCATAGTCTCACTGCTCTTACCGTACAGAGTCCATAGTCTCACTGCTCTTACAGTAAACAGTCCATAGTCTCACTGCTCTTAAATTATAGAGTCCATAGTCTCACTGCTCTTACAGTAAAGAGTCCATAGTCTCACTGCTCTTACAGTAAAGAGTTCATAGTCTCACTACTCTTACAGTAAAGAGTCCATAGTCTCACTGCTCTTACAGTACAGAGTTCATAGTCTCACTGCTCTTACTGTAAAGAGTCCATAGTCTCACTGCTCTTACAGTATAGAGTCCATAGTCTCACTGCTCTTACATTTCAGAGTCCATAGTCTCACTGCTCTTACATTATAGAGTCCACAGTCTCACTGCTCTTACAGTATAGAGTCCATAGTCTCACTGCTCTTACATTTCAGAGTCCATAGTCTCACTGCTCTTACAGTAAAGAGTCCACAGTCTCACTGCTCTTACAGTATAGAGTCCATAGTCTCACTGCTCTTACAGTATATAGTCCATAGTCTCACTGCTCTTACAGTAAAGAGTCCATAGTCTCACTGCTCTTACAGTAAAGAGTCCATAGTCTCGCTGCTCTTACAGTAAAGAGTCCATAGTCTCAGTGCTCTTACAGTATAGAGTCCATAGTCTCACTGCTCTTACAGTAAAGAGTCCATAGTCTCACTGCTCTTACCGTAGAGTCCATAGTCTCACTGCTCTTACAGTAAAGAGTCCATAGTCTCACTGCTCTTACAGTAAAGAGTCCATAGTCTCACTGCTCTTACAGTAAAGAGTCCATAGTCTCACTGCTCTTACAGTAAAGAGTCCATAGTCTCACTGCTCTCACAGTAAAGAGTCCACAGTCTCACTGCTCTTACAGTAAAGAGTCCATAGTCTCACTGCTCTTACAGTAAAGAGTCCATAGTCTCACTGCTCTTACAGTAAAGAGTCCATAGTCTCACTGCTCTTACAGTAAAGAGTCCATAGTCTCGCTGCTCTTACAGTAAAGAGTCCACAGTCTCGCTGCACTTACAGTAAAGAGTCCACAGTCTCACTGCTCTTACAGTAAAGAGTCCATAGTCTCACTGCTCTTACAGTAAAGAGTCCATAGTCTCACCGCTCTTACAGTATAGAGTCCATAGTCTCACCGCTCTTACAGTAAAGAGTCCATAGTCTCACTGCTCTTACAGTAAAGAGTCCATAGTCTCACTGCTCTTACAGTATAGAGTCCGTAGTCTCACTGCTCTTACAGTAAAGAGTTCGTAGTCTCACTGCTCTTACAGTGAAGAGTCCATAGTCTCACTGCTCTTACAGTAAAGAGTCCATAGTCTCACTGCTCTTACAGTAAAGAGTTCATAGTCTCACTGCTCTTACAGTAAAGAGTCCATAGTCTCACTGCTCTTACAGTATATAGTCCATAGTCTCACTGCTCTTACAGTATAGAGTCCATAGTCTCACTGCTCTTACAGTAAAGAGTCCATAGTCTCACTGCTCTTACAGTAAAGAGTCCATAGTCTCACTGCTCTTACAGTATAGAGTCCATAGTCTCACTGCTCTTACAGTAAAGAGTCCATAGTCTCACTGCTCTTACAGTAAAGAGTCCATAGTCTCACTGCTCTTACAGTAAAGAGCCCACAGTCTCGCTGCTCTTACAGTAAAGAGTCCACAGTCTCGCTGCTCTTACAGTATAGAGTCCACAGTCTCACTGCTCTTACAGTAAAGAGCCCATAGTCTCACTGCTCTTACAGTAAAGAGTCCATAGTCTCGCTGCTCTTACAGTATAGAGTCCATAGTCTCACTGCTCTTACAGTAAAGAGTCCATAGTCTCACTGCTCTTACAGTAAACAGTCCATAGTCTCACTGCTCTTACAGTAAAGAGTCCATAGTCTCACTGCTCTTCTCGTAAAGAGTCCATAGTCTCACTGCTCTTACCGTAAAGTGTCCATAGTCTCACTGCTCTTACCGTAAAGAGTCCATAGTCTCACTGCTCTTACAGTAAAGAGTCCATAGTCTCACTGCTCTTACAGTAAAGAGTCCATAGTCTCACTGCTCTTACAGTATAGAGTCCATAGTCTCACTGCTCTTACAGTAAAGGGTCCATAGTCTCACTGCTCTTACAGTAAAGAGTCCATAGTCTCACTGCTCTTACAGTGAAGAGTCCATAGTATCACTGCTCTTACAGTATAGAGTCCATAGTCTCACTGCTCTTACAGTAAAGAGTCCACAGTCTCACTGCACTTACAGTAAAGAGTCCACATTCTCACTGCTCTTACAGTATAGTCCATAGTCTCACTGCTCTTATACTATATAGTCCATAGTCTCACTGCCCTTACAGTAAAGAGTCCATAGTCTCACTGCTCTTACAGTAAAGAGTCCATTGTCTCACTGCTCTTACAGTAAAGAGTCCATAGTCTCACTGCTCTTACAGTAAAGAGTCCATAGTCTCACTGCTCTTACAGTAAAGAGTCCATAGTCTCACTGCTCTTATACTATATAGTCTATAGTCTCACTGCTCTGACAGTAAAGAGTCCATAGTCTCACTGCTCTTACAGTAAAGAGTCCATAGTCTCACTGCTCTTACAGTAAAGAGTCCATAGTCTCACTGCTCTTACAGTATAGTCCATAGTCTCACTGCTCTTATACTATATAGTCCATAGTCTCACTGCTCTTATACTATATAGTCCATAGTCTCACTGCTCTTACAGTACAGAGTCCATAGTCTCACTGCTCTTACAGTAAAGAGTCCATAGTCTCACTGCTCTTACAGTAAAGAGTCCATAGTCTCACTGCTCTTACAGTATAGAGTCCATAGTCTCACTGCTCTTACAGTATAGAGTCCATAGTCTCACTGCTCTTACAGTAAAGAGTCCATAGTCTCACTGCTCTTACAGTAAAGAGTCCATAGTCTCACTGCTCTTACAGTAAAGAGTCCATAGTCTCACTGCTCTTACAGTAAAGAGTCCATAGTCTCACTGCTCTTACAGTATAGAGTCCATAGTCTCACTGCTCTTACAGTAAAGAGTCCATAGTCTCACTGCTCTTACAGTAAAGAGTCCATAGTCTCACTGCTCTTACAGTAAAGAGTCCATAGTCTCACTGCTCTTACAGTAAAGAGTCCATAGTCTCACTGCTCTTACAGTACAGAGTCCATAGTCTCACTGCTCTTACAGTAAAGAATCCTCTTCTATGTTTGTGTACAAACCTTCTTTCCTCCAGACGCAGAGGATGTCCCCTCGTCACAGTCCTGGGGATAAATAGATGATGGGAGTGATCTCTGTACTGACCCCTGATATATTTATACATAGTTATTAGATCTCCCCTTGTAGCGGTTACCCCGGAGCATATAGGGGTTTCCACCGCTGGAGGGTGTCCTTTTCCCGATTATTGAGGAGTCTTCTCAGCATAGTTGTTACTCCCAATAAGAGACAAGACTCTAGAATGAGGGTGAAGAAGAACTCTCTTTATTGATGGCCACAGCTCGGCCTTTTATGCAGGAACACAAACTACAGCAGCCAATCAGTATACAGTAACAGATAACGCTCTCACAAAACAGGGGCTTGGTCACATGGCTTACAAGTAGACACTGTGTCTTTACCAAGACAATAGACCAGAGTGTTATCTTGTGTATTGTAATTAAGTAGGTCAGTCTTGTGGTTAGAGCAGACTGAATGTCTGGAGGTGTGTCTACACCTATGTCCCTGATACACATAGATGTCTGCTCCATTGTTAAGAGCAGGTATCCAAGGCCCTGGCTAAAAACCATCTTTAAAACAGGGGGATCTGTTATCTGTTACATGGCTCCCTCTTTGTGGAACACTCCAGCAGACCCGGTTTGATCCTTTTCGGGTCAACTGGAGGCTGCCTGGATGACAAATCAAAGACTGAGGTCAGTCTGGCAAACAGCCCATCAGAGTCCCCGTTCTGTTTCCCGGGGCGGTACTGGATGTTAAAGTTATATGCCTGTAATGCTAGGCTCCATCTCAATAATCGTCCGTTGTCTCCGGCCACCCTGTTTAACCGCCTCCCGACCGCCTAACGCAGGGATACGTCCTGCGGGCGGCCGGGTTATTCCTCGTTGACGCATCGGCGCGTCATCTCGCGAGACGCAAGATTTCCTGTGAACGCGCGCACACAAGAGCGCGCGTTCACAGGATCGGAAGGTAAACGAGCTGATCTACAACCTGCCAGCGGCGATCATTCGCTGCTAGGCTGTAGATACGATTTTTTTTAACCCCAGAAAAGTATATTAGACGCTGTTTTGTTAACAGCGTCTGATATACCTGCTACCTGGTCCTCTGGTGGTCCCTTTTTGCTTGGATCGACCACCAGAGGACACAGGCAGCTCAGTAATAAGTAGCACCAAACACCACACTACACCACACCCGCCCCCCCCGTCACTTATTAACCCATGATCACCCCATATAGACTCCCTGATCACCCCCCTATCATTGATCACCCCACTGTAAGGCTCCATTCAGACGTCCGTATGTGTTTTGCGGATCCGCACATTGCCAGAACTATATAGAAAATGCCTTTTCTTGTCTGCAATTGCGGACAAGAATAGGACATGTTCTATATTTTTGCGGAACGGAAGTGCAGATCCGCAATTCCAGATCCGAGCGGGACAAAGTCTGTTCCTATAAAAATAAATGGGTCCGCAATTCCGTTCCGCAAAATGCGGAACAGAATTGCGGACGTGTGAATGGGGCCTTAGGGTCCCTTATCACCGCCAGTTAGTTAGCCACTTGTTAGGTAGTTAGCGCCCACCGTACCGCAGTCACTGATTAGTCGCTGATTAGCGTCATCGCTGTCGCTAATCAGCACTAGTACTATATAGTGTCTGGAAGTGATCAAGACTGATCGCAATCAGATCTACAGTACAGACCAAAAGTTTGGACACACCTTCTCATTCAAAGAGTTTTCTTTATTTTCATGACTATGAAGGCATCAAAACTATGAATGAACACATGTGGAATTATATACATAACAAACAAGTGTGAAACAACTGAAAATATGTCATATTCTAGGTTCTTCAAAGTAGCCACCTTTTGCTTTGATTACTGCTTTGCACACTCTTGGCATTCTCTTGATGAGCTTCAAGAGGTAGTCCCCTGAAATGGTCTTCCAACAGTCTTGAAGGAGTTCCCAGAGATGCTTAGCACTTGTTGGCCCTTTTGCCTTCACTCTGCGGTCCAGCTCACCCCAAACCATCTCGATTGGGTTCAGGTCCGGTGACTGTGGAGGCCAGGTCACCTGGCGCAGCACCCCATCACTCTCCTTCATGGTCAAATAGCCCTTACTTTCAAAGTTTTCCCAATTTTTCAGCTTACTGACTGACCTTCATTTCTTAAAGTAATGATGGCTACTCGTTTTTCTTTACTTAGCTGCTATTTTCTTGCCATAATACAAATTCTAACAGTCTATTCAGTAGGACTATCAGCTGTGTATCCACCTGACTTCTCCTCAACGCCACTGATGGTCCCAACCCCATTTATAAGGCAAGAAATCCCACTTATTAAACCTGACAGGGCACACCTGTGAAGTGAAGACCATTTCAGGGGACTACCTCTTGAAGCTCATCAAGAGAATGCCAAGAGTGTACAAAGCAGTAATCAAAGCAAAAGGTGGCTACTTTGAAGAACCTAGAATATGACATATTTTCAGTTGTTTCACACTTGTTTGTTATGTATATAATTCCACATGTGGTAATTCATAGTTTTGATGCCTTCATAGTCATGAAAATAAAGAAAACTCTTTGAATGAGAAGGTGTGTCCAAACTTTTGGTCTGTACTGTATGTCAGTACATTAGGGTCACCTTAGGCTCTACAAAAAACGCAGTGTTCGCCCGATCAGGCCTGATCTTGTGCGCACACTTGCGTTCAGTCCGCCCCACCGCAGTGACAGAAATGTTTTTTTTCTGATCACTGCAAAAACACAGTAAAATCGCTGCAGTGCTATAAAGATCACTTTTGAGTTTTTTGGATCTTTATTAGCGATCGCAGCTTCTTTTTTTTTTGCACATTTTTTGGCAGAGATTTTTTCATCCACATTGCTCGATGCGAATGAAGAAATCTGTGCCGTTCATTTTTTCTTTCAGCCCAGAGGCTGAACGAAAAAAAGAAATCTCATTACCCGTATGCTCAATATAAGGCCTCATGCACACGACCGTGCCGTTTTCTGCGGTCCGCAAACTGCGGATGCGCAAAAAACGCAAAGCGCGGACAAGAATAGGACATGTTATATTTTTTTAGCGGGGTCGCGGAACGGAGTGCTGTCCGCATGTTTTGCGGCCCCATTGAAATGAATGGGTCCGCATCCGAGCCTCCAAAACGGCGGCTTGGATGCGGACCCAAACAACGGTCGTGTGCATGAGGCCTAAGGAGAATAGCAGAAACTCCTAATGCTGGCCATACTTGTAATGATTGCGGAGACCCTCAAATGCCAGGGCAGTACAAACACCCCACAAATGACCCCATTTTGGAAAGAAGACACCCCAAGGTATTCGCAGAGGGGCATATTGAGTCCATGAAAGATTGAAATTTTTGTCACAAGTTAGTGGAAAGGGAGACTTTGTGAGGAAAAAAAAAATAAAAATCAATTTCCGCTAACTTGTGCCCAAAAAAAAAATCTTCTATGAACTCGCCGTGCCCCTCACGGAATACATTGGGGTGTCTCCTTTCCAAAATGGGGTCACATGTGGGGTATTTATACTGCCCTGGCATTTTAGGGGCCCTAAAGCATCTTGGCTGCAAAAAAGTGTCACACATGTGGTATCGCCGTACTCAGGAGAAGTTGGGCAATGTGTTTTTGGGTGTCTTTTTACATATACCCATGCTGGGTGAGAGAAATATCTTTGTAAAATGACAACTTTGTATAATAAAATGGGAAAAGTTGTCTTTTACAGAGATCTTTATCTCACCCAGCATGGGTATATGTAAAAATACACCCCAAAACACATTGCCCTACTTTTCCCGAGTACGGCGATACCACATGTGTGACACTTTTTTGCAGCCTAGGTGCGTAAAGGGGCCGAAATTCCAATGAGTACCTTTAGGATTTCACAGGGCATTTTTTACGCATTTGGATTCCAAACTACTTCTCACGCTTTAGGGCCCCTAAAAAGCCCGGGCAGTATAAATACCCCACAAGTAACCCCATTTTGGAAAGAAGACACCCCAAGGTATTCTGTGAGGGGCATGGTGAGTTCATGTAAAAAAAAAATTTTGGTCACAAGTTAGTGGAATATGAGACTTTGTAAGAAAAAAAATAAAATAACATTTTCCGCTAACTTGTGCCAAGAAAATAATAATTCTATGAACTCACTATGCCCCTCACGGAATACCTTGGGGTGTCTTCTTTCCAAAATGGGGTCACTTGTGGGGTATTTATACTGCCCTGGCATTTTAGGGGCCCTAAAGCGTGAGAAGTAGTTTGGAATCCAAATGCGTAAAAAATACCCTGTGAAATCCTAAAGATACTCATTGGAATTTCGGCCCCTTTGCCCACCTAAGCTGCAAAAAAGTGGCACACATGTGGTATCACGGTACTCGGGAGAAGTAGGGCAATGTGTTCTGGGGTGTATTTTTACATATACCCATGCTGGGTGAGAGAAATATCTCTGTAAAATGACAACTTTGTATAAAAAAATTGGAAAAGTTGTGTTTTACAGAGATATTTATCTCACCCAGCATGGGTATATGTAAAAATACACCCCAGAACACATTGCCCTACTTCTCCCGAGTACGGCGATACCACATGTGTGACACTTTTTTGCAGCCTAGGTGCGCAAAGGGGCCCAAATTCCAATGAGTACTTTTACGATTTCACAGGGCATTTTGTTACGCATTTGGATTCCGAACTACTTCTCACGCTTTAGGTCCCCTAAAATGCTAGGGCAGTATAAATACCCCACAAGTGACCCCATTTTGGAAAAAAGACACCCCAAGGTATTTCGTGAGGGGTATGGCGAGTTCATGTAAAATTTGATTTTTTGTAACAAGTTAGTGGAATATGAGACTTTGTAGGGAAAAAAATAAATAAAAAAATCATCATTTTCCGCTAACTTGTGACAAAAAATAATAAGTTCCATGAACTCACTATGCCCATCAGCGAATACCTTAGGGTGTCTACTTTCCGAAATGGGGTCATTTGTGGGGTGTTTCTACTGTCTAGGCCATTGTAGAACCTCAGGAAACATGACAGGTGCTCGGAAAGTCAAAGTGCGTAAATTAATTTTTTTGCACCATAGTTTGTAAACGCTATAACTTTTACCCAAACCAATAAATATACACTTATTCCATTATTATTTTTTATCAAAGACATGTAGAACAATAAATTTAGAGAAAAATTTATATAGAAATGTTGTTTTATTTGAAAAAATTTACAACAGAAAGTGAAAAATTTCATTTTTTTGCAAAAATTTCGGTCAATTTTGATTAATATAAAAAAAAAGTAAAAATGTCAGCAGCAATGAAATACCACCAAATGAAAGCTCTATTAGTGAGAAGAAAAGGAGGTAAAATTCATTTGGGTGGTAAGTTGCATGACCGAGCAATAAACCGGGAAAGTAGTGTAGGTCAGAAGTGTAAAAAGTGGTCTGGTCATTAAGGGGGTTTAAGCTAGGGGGGCTGAGGTGGTTAACCAAACAAATGGGTTGTGGTCTGTGAATTCTTGCCCATACAAGTAGGGGGGGGGGGTGAGTTTCTTCAGCACCCACACCATAGCTAAACACTCCTTTTCAACTGCCGCATAGCTCACTTCCCGGGGCAATAGTTTGCGGCTGATGTAGGCGAACGGGTGCTCTCCTCCGTCCTCTCCCACTTGGCTTAGAACTGCCCCCAGTCCGAACATGGAAGCGTCTGTGTGAACGGTAAAACGTTTGTTAGGGACTGGGGCAGCCAACACAGGAGCATCTTTCAAGGCTTGAAAAGCAGTTTCACAGGCGGTAGACCACAGGACCTGTCTGGGAAGGTTCTTTTTCGTGAGGTCAGTCAGGGGTTTAGCTAGGGTGCTGTAGTCTGGTACAAACCGTCTGTAATACCCTGCTGTCCCCAGGAAGGCCAGGACCTGGGTCTTGGTCCGGGGTGTGGCCCAGTTAGCGACAGCGTCTATCTTGGCGGGCTCTGGCCACTGCCGCCCACACCCGACCTGGTGGCCCAAATACTGGACCTCCACCATGCCTATATGACATTTGTCTGGTTTCAGAGTCAGGCCAGCCGCCCGAATCTGATCCAGCACTGCCCCCACATGCATCCCACATGCACCTGGGATGAACACTTGTTCATCCCAGGACTCGCTATAGATCGAAATGTCATCCAGGTACGCACAAGCAAAATCCTGGAAGCCATTAAGTCTATCCACCAAGTGTTGGAACGTGGCTGGGGCGTTTCTCATCCCGAATAGCATGACCCTAAATTGGTATAAGCCAAACGGGGTGACAAAGGCCGACTTGGGGATATCCTCCTCGGCCAGGGGACTCTGCCAGTACCCCTTACAGAGGTCAATGGTGGTCAGATATCGTCCCCTGGCAATGCGATCCAATAACTCATCCACTCGGGGCATGGGGTAGGCATCTGTCATGGTTTTGTCATTTAGTCGCAGATAGTCCACGCAGAACCGGGTAGTCCCATCCTTCATTGGTACCAGGACTACTTGGGATGCCCAGGGACTATCGGAGGGCTCAATGACTCTTAGCCTCAACATTTCCTGTATCTCCTCCCTCATGCCGGCTCTGACGGCGTCAGGTATCCGGTATGGGGGTCGCCTAATCGAAGCCTGGTCTGGGGTTTCTACCCTATGAGTAGCTAGTGTGGTTCTTGGGAGAACGTGTGGCTCTTACTGGCTATTAAGCAGTTTATCTGCTCCCTCTCGGTGGCTGTCAGTCGGTCCCCTAGCTTTATCTGACTAAGGGGATTGGTCTGGGGCTGTCTACTCAAGTGGTCAGGTAACGGTAAGCTGTCTGGATCGTCAGTGGTTGGGGCGCAAACGGCAGCTATGTCCTTGGGTCTTTCTTGATATGCTTTGAACATATTAATGTGGAAGGCTTTACGTACCCTCTCATCTTTGTCGCTGGCGATTACATATGTGGTATCGCAGAGTTGGTCTACCACCGTGTAAGGGCCCTGCCAGGCTGCTTGCAACTTATCCTGTTTGGTCGGTTTCAACACTAGGACTTTCTGTCCTACTTGGAACGTCCGTTGGCGAGCACCCCGATCATACCACCGCCTGGAGGTTTTCCTTAACCATCCGTGCCAGCTGTTCCATGCGGTCCCGGAGCTGCACCACATATGACACGATGGGGGCTCCCTCTTGTTCGTTGGTTCCCTCCCAGTGCTCCCTGATGAAATCCAGGGGGCCTCGCACACTTCGCCTGTACAGTAGCTCAAAAGGAGAGAACCCCGTGGATTCCTGCGGCACCTCTCTGTACGCAAACAGGAGGTGAGGCAGGAACCGTTCCCAGTCACGGTATTCGTTTGTGAACATTTACATAGAAACCTAGATTTTTCGGCAGATAAGAACCATTTGGCCCATCTAGTCTGCCCAATATACTGAGTACTATGGATAGCCCCTGGCCCTATCTTATATGAAGGATGGCCTTATGCCTAACCCTAACCCTAACCCTAACCCTTCACTGTATTTGCAGCTACCACTTCTGCAGGAAGGCTATTCCATGCATCCACTACTCTCTCAGTAAAGTAATACTTCCTGATATTACTGTTAAACCTTTGCCCCTCTAATTTAACCCTATGTCCTCTTGTAGCAGTTTTTCTTCTTGTAAATCTTCTCTCCTCTTTTACTTTGTTGATTCCCTTTATGTATTTAGCAGTTTCTCTCATATCCCCTCTGTCTCGTCTTTCTTCCAAGCTATACATATTAAGGTCCTTTAATCTTTCCTGGTAAGTTTTATCCTGCAATCCATGGACCAGTTTAGTAGCTCTTCTCTGAACTCTCTCCAAAGTATCAGTATCCTTCTGGAGATATGGTCTCCAGTACTGAGCACAATACTCCAGATGAGGTCTCACTAGTGCTCTGTAGAGCGGCATGAGCGCCCCCCTCTGTCTACTGGTAATGCCTTTCCCTATACACCCCAGCATTCTGCTAGCATCTCCTGCTGCTCTATGACATGGTCTGCCTACCTTTAAGTCTTCTGAAATAATGACCCCTAAATCCCTTTCCTCAGATACTGAGGTTAGGACTGTGTCACTGATTGTATATTCTGCTCTTGGGTTTTTACGCCCCAGGTGCATTATCTCGCACTTATCAACATTACATTTTAGTTGCCAGATTTTTGACCATTCCTCTAGTTTTCCTAAATCCTTTTCCATTTGGCGTTTCCCTCCAGGAACATCAACCCTGTTACAAATCTTTGTGTCATCAGCAAAAAGACACACCTTACCATCGAGGCCTTCTGCAATGTCGCTGATAAAGATATTAAACAATATGGGTCCCAGAACAGATCCCTGAGGTACCCCACTGGTAACAAGACCATGGTCTGAATATACTCCATGGACTACAACCCTCTGTTGTCTGTCCCTCAGCCACTGCCTAATCCATTCAACTGCTCAATTTGCTTGAGGGTACCATTAAAAAGCTCACAGAGAGGCCGTTGGTCGGGAAGCTAAGTAGGGACTTGATTTGGCTGACGTTCCACAATTGGTGAGTCAGTTTAGCGGTGAACTGGCTCCCTTGGTCGGAGAGGATCTCCCTAGGGAAACCCACCCTAGCGAATATCCCGACCAAGGCATTGTCAACGGTGTCTGCCTGAATATTGGATAAGACAACTTTTGCAAACCTAGCCACTTCAGTATATCAAAGACTGGGTTCATGTGTCAATTTCACACTGTACAAGACGGAGGGCATTCCTATGCTGGGTTCAGGAACAGATGTGTATGCCACACATCCCCTCCCCCCTCAGCTGAGGGATAACCCAATTGACATTGTAGCCATTGTGTTTCTGCTGAATAGCCAGACGAGGGCTCGGCGGGTCCCTGATTACTTTTATCTTACAAGTAATGAACAATGAGGGAATAGCATGGCAGGTTAAGTTTTTATGGAAACCCCTTGCATGGGGAAACTCCTGGAATGCCATTATGGAAACCACATGCATAGGGACTCGTATATAAACCTTTACATTTCAATAAAAGGGTTGTTGACTCCCAGACTGTGTGTCGGCCAGTTCTTGGGACAAAGGGATTCTACTTATGCTACCTGTATCTTGTATGCTGGATAGGACTACCAGCGCTGACACCGTGGATTATACTGTTACTCCGCTACAATTGGTGGCAAGCAACGGGATTCAAACCTCACAGCAAAACAGCAGTTAGTTGAAACAGCCATTCGTATATAAACTGGAGTTCGGGAATATGTTTGGCTATACGAACGGGCGGTGAATGGAGACGAACTATGCCGCACTGAAACGAGCTACACTAAAAGAACTGTTGGACGCAAGGGGTAAAATAGCCAGCAACAAGACGAAAGCTACCCTTATTGCCGAACTCATGAAGGGAGACCGAGCAAATAATACGGCACCTCCACCAGAGAGGGAAGAAACAGAGTTCCAAAAAGAACTCAGATCCAGATTAGAGTTTTACCCAGAAACACCACCCACGGAGACATTGGAAAGATTGATGGCAGATGTACAGGAGTATATCATGGCCAGGCAGCTACAAACAGGACGGCGATCCAGAGAGGGGTCACCAGCACCATCCAGCATCACCCAGGGAAGAACTAAGATTCCCTATCAAGCATTTAAAAATTATGCTGATACAGAGGACGACATCGACTAATATTTACAGGACTTTGAAAGATTGTGCCAGCTGCATGATATCAGCCCCGCAGACCAGGTACCCCTGCTTGCCGGTAGATTATCTGGCCGCGCAGTTCCGGATGAGGACAGCAGAGACTACCAGAAGGTGAAACAGGCCATTCTAGCACGTTATGCCATTACCCCCGAGGCATGGAGACGTAAATTCCGGGAACTTAAAAAGCAGGAAAAGGATTCTCATGCAGAATGGGCTCACCTCTTACACCGAGCTGCCATGGGGTGGATACAGGCGACCCAAGCCACTAGATGGAGGACCTGCTACAACTGGTCCTCCTAGAACAATTCTTTAAGGGGCTGGCACCAGAGGTACAAGACTGGGTAATGGATCAAAAGCCCCGTACCCTACACGACGCAGCCAAGCTAGCGGACGAGCACCAAGATGCCAGGCGATACCAACGTCCACCCCCCGGGTATTCTCCAGACCTGCAACCCCTCTTCCAGCTCCTGCGACTTTGACTCTGTCACGACCAGGGGGAGCCCCTAACCGATACCCACCGAGATACCCACCCCGGCCTAGTATACGATGCCACACCTGCAACCAGTTGGGAATGCCCACGAAACCGAAACCACCAAACCTGGTCCAATCAGGGCCAACCTCCAGGGGCTCGGGCAATGGTACATTCCTACCAGGGTGAAGCTAACGCCCGACACACTTCAGCCACCTCTGTAGAAGAACAACCGGGGGTACTACATGAGGCCAACCCCATCCAAGCAGCTTCCGACAATAGACAAGGTCATCGCCAGGATGTATACGTAGCAGGGAAACATGTGCAAGGACTGCGGGACTCTGGGGCCACTTTGGTCCGGAACCACCTCATCCCCAAGGAGGTCCGCACCGAAGAGTGTGTAGCTGTGCGAGTGTCAGGGGGAGCCATCTACAAAGTATCTACTGCCAAGGTGCATTTGAATTGGGGAGTAGGATCAGGGGATGTGGAAGTGGGGCTCATGCAAGACTTGCCGGCAGATGTTATTTTGGGCAATAACTTGGGGGAGCTCACGTGAGCTTTTGTTCCCCAACCCACAGTACAAGAGGCCTACCCAGTCGTCACCAGACAGCAGGCCCGCACCACGGCACCATCCACACACTCTGAGGCTCAGGTAAGCGAACCACCCCCTTCTCCCGACGCCCTCCCCTGGGATGCCCCGTTACCTTTTGGCAGTGAGGTAGCCCTAGATCCCTCCTTACAGGTGTATAAAGACAGGATAGCCAACAGCCAGGCCGGGTTAGAGGGAGAGAGATATGCCTGGGAAAAGGCCCTATTATATCGCTACGCTGAAAAAATGGTAGCTGGGTCTATCCCGATGCACACAAAACAGCTGATAGTCTCCCAAAAATATAGGCAGGATTTACTGCGCATTGCCCACGACATACCCCTGTCAGGACATCTAGGGGTCAGCCGAACTGAACATCGGCTGACCCAGAACTTTTTCTGACCAGGTATCTCAAAGGATATCAGGCAATTTTGCCAAACCTGCGATACCTGCCAGAGAGTAGGGAAGCGAGGAAATCGCTATAAAGCGAAGCTCCAACCCCTTCCAATCATTGAGGAACCATTTAGTCGAGTGGCTGTAGACCTCATAGGCCCCCTAGCTAAACTTAGTCCCTCTGGCAAGAAGTACATCTTGACAGTAGTGGACTATGCCACCAGGTATCCAGAGGCGGTGGCGCGGACCAATGTTCATGCAGAGACCATAGCGGATGCCCTGATGCGAATCTTCTCCCGCATGGGATTTCCCCGGGAGATTATTTCTGATAGGGGCATCCAATTCACTGAAGAGGTTACCCACCAACTCAGGAAGGTATGCGGTATTAAACCCATCTTAAATTCGGCTTATCACCCCCATTCCAACGGTCTCTGCGAACGTTTCAATGGAACTCTGACAAACCCCGCTACGACGACCTCCGTACCTCATAGGAGAACATGCGCAAGGAGATTGAGGAAATGTTACAGTTGGGTGTTATAGAACACTCGGACAGCCCCTGGGCCTCCCCGGTAGTGCTAGTGCCGAAGCGGGATGGGACAACACGCTTCTGCGTAAACTACAGGAGGCTCAATGACAAAACCGTATCTGACGCCTACCCTATGCCCCAGATAGACGAGCTCCTGGATAACATGGCCAGAGGCCAGTACCTCACTACAATAGATCTTTGTTAGGGGTACTGGCAGATTCCCTTAGCCGAGGTAGGAGTCCCCAAGTCGGCGTTTGTCACCCCGTTTGGCCTGTACCAGTTTAAGGTCATGCCATTTGGGATGAAAAACGCCCCGGCTACTTTTCAGAGGATGGTGGATCGGTTATTGGACGGGTGCCAGGAGTATGCTTGTGCCTATTTAGATGACATAGCCATTTTTAGAAACTCCTGGGCCGAACACCTGACCCACATAGGAGCCGTACTAGACCGGATCAGGGAGGCAGGGTTAACCCTTAAACCCAGTAAATGCCATATAGGGATGGCTGAAGTCCAATATCTAGGCCACCGAGTAGGGAGCGGCCAACAGAAACCCGAGCCCGCCAAGATAGAAGCTGCAGCCAAGTGGCCAACCCCCCGTACTAAGACCCAAGTCCTAGCCTTCCTGGGTAAAGCCGGGTACTACCGGAAATGTGTGCCCAATTACAGCATCCTAGCCAAGCCCCTCACGTATTTGACCCGTAAAAACTTCCCCCAGAGTGTGAGCAGGCATTCCAGCAACTGAAAACCGCCCTGATCAATGCACCTGTACTCACCACTCCTGATCCCACTAAACGCTTTCTCGTCCACACAGACGCTTCTATGTTTGGATTGGGAGCAGTGCTGAGCCAAGTCGGAGCAGATGGTGGCGAGCACCCAGTAGCTTACCTAAGCAGAAAACTTCCACCCAGAGAAGTAAGCTACGCCGCCATCGAAAAAGAATGCCTGGCCGTGGTGTGGGCCCTTAAAAAGCTGCAGCCCTACTTGTACGGGCAACCCTTTTCCTTACTCGCAGATCACAACCCGTTGGTGTGGCTGAACAGGGTGTCAGGAGACAATGCCCGGCTGCTGCGCTGGAGCTTGGCGCTGCAGCCTCTTGACTTTACCCTCCACTACCGCCCTGGGAAGCAAAATGGCAACACCGATGGGTTATCCAGACAAACTGAACTCGAAATATGATCAGTGAGTACTCCTCCGGACATCCCCAAGCCGATCCGTTGGGATCAGACTGTGTATGCCGGCTTGTGGTTCTGGGGGAGCATTGTGGCAAACCTAGCCACTTCAGTATATCAAAGACTGGGTTCATGTGTCAATTTCACACTGTACAAGACGGAGGGCATTCCTATGCTGGGTTCAGGAACAGATGGGTATGCCACACATCCCCTCCCCCTCAGCTGAGGGATAACCTAATTGACATTGTAGCCATTGTGTTTCTGCTGAATAGCCAGACGAGGACTCGGCAGGTCCCTGAGTATTTTTGTCTTACAAGTAATGAACAATGAGGGACTAGCATGGCAGGTTAAGTTTTCCACAGAGTCCACCAGGGGAAAACCCCTGGAATGCCATTATGGAAACCCTGTGCATGGGAAAACCCCTGGAATGCCATTATGGAAACCCTGTGCATGGGGACTTGTATATAAACGTTTACATTTCAATAAAAATGTGGGTGATTGGGTCAGCACAACCTGTATGCAGGTGCAGATCACTATGGCGAAATACATATACAAACGCAAAATACAAATGTGATAGCACTCTGCAACCAGAGTTGCAGAGTGCTATCACATTTGTATTTTGCGTTTGTATATGTATTTCGCCATAGTGATGTGCACCTGCAGGCAGGTTGTGCTGACTCAATCACCCACATTTTTTCTTTGTAGTATATATTGGAGGCGATCTCCTTTGAGTCATGCACACCTGACCAGTCAATCTGTCCTGGAGGCTGGTTTTAAAGTCAGTATAAAACTGAGTCTGCTTATATAGAACCTACCATTAGTCATCTGGCTCCAGGAGAAGTATATGGTGGGTTCAGCATGCATGTTGGTACTTGCATCCCTGGATCCGATGAAAGCTGTAATGGCACCGGACGGGGTTAAAAGCAGAGTGTGCTTGGCGTGCACGCTGACCTGCATTCCCTGGACTTTGTGTGGCTGTCATGGCCCATAAACAGGTAGGAACTAGTGTTAGGGACCACTCAATAGAGGCGACCTTGACGTGGTGAGTGGCTTATTACGCTTTGGCCAAAATGTACACCAATGCCTCATCCAGCATGGAGGCGGGGCAGAATGCTGGTTGCAGAGTGCGATTGCATTTGTGTTTTGCGTTTGTATATGTATTTCGCCATAGTGATGTGCACCTACATACAGGTTGTGCTGACCCAATCACCCACATTTTTTCTTTGTAGTATATATTGGAGGTGATCTCCATGCAGTCATGCACACCTGACCAGTTAGTCTGACCTGGAGGCTGGTTTTAAAGTCAGTATAAAACTGAGTCTGCTTATATAGAACCTACCAGTAGCCATTTGGCTCCAGGAGAAGTATATGGTGGGCTCAGCATGCATGTTGGTACTTGCATCCCTGGATGCAGGGACCACTTCATAGAGGCGACCTTGACGTGGTGAGTGGCTTATTACGCTTTGGCCAAAATGTACACCAATGCCTCATCCAGCATAGAGGCAGGGCAGAGTGCTGGTTGCAGAGTGCTATCACATTTGTATTTTGCATTTCAATAAAAGGGTTGCTGACTCCCAGACTGTGTGTCGGCCAGTTCTTGGGACAAAGGGATTCTACTTACGCTACCCATATCTTGTATGCTGGATAGGACTACCAGCGGAGATACCGTGGATTATACTGTTATTCCACTACAGCAACGGCTTCGGGATAGCGGTGGCATAGTCCACCACGGTAAGGATAAATTGTTTACCGAATGGACTAGGCCGTTTGAGGGGCCCTATCAGGTCGACTGGCTCTTCTACGATGGGCATGGATAGCAGCTTCGCCTTGGGGTGACTTTTCCCAACCCGCTGGCAAACATTGCAGGTCCGGCAATAATGTCGCACATCTGTGGAGACACCCGGCCAAAAGTGCTGGGTTACTCGGTGAGAGGTGCGAGTCATTCCCAAATGTCCTGCTAAGGGAATGTCATGCCCTATTTGGAGAAGCTCCTGTCGGTACTTCCTTCGAACTACCAACTGGCGCCTCTGCGAAGGGGCGGCCCCAGGGTGATGGATGTCAGACACCCGATATAGCTTGTCTTGTTCCCATACATATTTTTCCCCTTCTGAACCTGGCTGACCTGTCTCCACCCTAAGGCGATACTTCTGGGGTATCCCAGGCTAGGGTCGTCATGGCTAATGTCTTAGTCAAGGAGTCAGTATGTCTTACCTGGGTCTCCCCGACCGGTAGGTTGTTCTCTGTAGTGCGGGTTTGAGCATGGGTGGTGACTGGATGAGCGGCTGCGGTAGGAGCATAGGCTGAGGTAAGGGGCCCAAGGTCGTTGCCCAGCAATACTTCGGCTGGGAGGTTGTCCATTATTCCCACTTGTACAGTACCAGATCCAGCTCCCCAGTTTAGATGAACCCGGGCAGTGGGGAGATGATAAATAGCTCCTCCGGCGACAGTCTTCCCGGTGAGATCATTGTTGCGGACCAAGTGTTGCTGTATGAGAGTCAGGGTGGCCCAAGAGTCTTGCAGGCCCTAAGCTGGTTGCAATATCTCTTGGCAGTGCTGTTGTCTGTTGTCCTGAGCGGCGGCTTGGATGGGGTCAGCCTCGTACAGGACCCCTAAGTGCTCCTCCACCTCGGCTTCAGCTTCCAAACAGTGGACAGCTGGTGTAGGTTGGGGCCGGTTGGAGGGTCGTCCCCAGTTGGACCTGGGGGGTTCCAGGGGGCAGTTGCTCCTGATGTGTCCCAGCTGTTTGCATCCATGGCACCGTTCTGCTGGAACCTGGGGGTTCCGGAGTAGCTAGCCGGGGCTGGAGGGACCGGAGCACGGAACTCTGCCCTAGGAGGTGGTTTTGTAACGGTCGGCTCGGGAAGAAAACATACAGTGGTTGGTTCTGGCCATCAGGAATCCGTATACTCATCTGCCAGGTGCGCTGCGTCCTGTAGGGTGAGTGGCCGTCGATCCTGAACCCATTTCTTCAGGCCTGGTTGTAATGCTCCTATGAAATGTTCGAGCAGGAACAGCTGTAAAACTCCTTCTCCTGTGGTGGCTTAGCATCCCTGTACCCAATGGGATACTGTCCTGTATAGCATACAGGACCACTCTGAGTAGGAATCTCCTCCTTTCCGTTTGGACTCCCTAAACCGTCGCCGGTATGCCTCGGGGCTTACAGCATACAGGAACAGTAGCGCTTCCTTTACCGTGGCATAATTTGTAACATCCTCGGTTGGGATGGCACGAAAAGATTCATTGGCCTTTCCCGACAGTTTGCCCGACAAAATTGTAACCCATTCCTCGGGTGGCACGTGATGTAGTGCACATTGCCTTTCAAAGTTGGCCAAATATCCATCTATCTCCCCAAATGGTACCTTTTTCCGCTCGCTGGGGGTCACAATCGGTAGTATCTGTAGGTGATAGGCTCTTTTCTCTCTTGCCTCCTCTACCGCTGCGTTGAGAAGCTGGGTTACCAGTTCCACAGGTGGATTCGGCCCATAGAGTGTCAGCCTCCTTTGTACGATTCTCTGGATCTCGTCCTCTTCTCCGTTTGGTGGGTTGGGGTTAGCCATGGTGTTGTTTTGGTCCAATTCGACCAATTCAGCTATCAGTTCCTGTCGTGGTCGGTTACTAGCCGAACGCCCACGGTTCTCCAGCAAATCCTTTAACGTTAGCCATTTCAGTTTCTTATACTGATTCTCCATGGATGTAGTACCTCCTCTGGGAAGATAGGACCAATCCCACCACTGCCACCAATGTAGCGGTTACCCCGGAGCGTAGAGGGGTTTCCACCGCTGGAGGGTGTCCTTTTCCCGATCGTTGAGGAGTCTTCTCAGCATCCAGTAGTGATCCAAGTGAAGAAGCCCTTCCAAGAGCTAGTGTGATAGCTGTATATGTGTTATCCCCAATAAGAGACAAGACTCTAGAATGAGGGTGAAGAAGAACTCTCTTTATTGATGGCCACAGCTCGGTCTCCTCTGCAGGAACACAAACTACAGCAACCAATCAGTATACAGTAAACGATTTACGTAATCTTTATTATTAATATAATGGCCCCCTCTTTATTATTAATATAATGGCCCCCTCTTTATTATTAATGTATTGGCCCCTCTTTATTATTAATGTATTGGCCACCTCCTTATTATTAATATCCCCTCTTTATTATTAATATAATGGCCCCTCTATTATTAATATATTGGCCCCTCATTATTAATATAATGCCCCCTCTTTATTATTAATATCCCCTCTTTATTATTAATATAATGGCCCCTCCTTATTATTAATATAATGCCCCCTCTTTATTATTAATATAATGGCCCCTCATTATTAATATAATGCCCCCTCTTTATTATTAATATCCCCTCTATTATTAATATAATGCCCCCTCTTTATTATTAATATAATGCCCCCTCTTTATTATTAATATAATGGCCCCCTAGTAGGGTACATAAAAAAATAAATAGGTCCTCATTGAAATTCCTGCTGCCTGGCGCCCCCTGCAATTTGGCGCCCGAGCAACGATCCCCCCCCCCCCCCACGCTACGCCACTGCCTCCGACATTATCATATCTGTAGACTAGAAGCATGCATTGTTAATGTTCAGAGGCAGTTATAATTGTACTCGCGTCTTCTACACCTTGGGGTAGATGGGGGGGGGGGGGACTTTGCCTATCGGCTCTCGGTTATCCGACTCCTGATGGGTTGACTCGGTCCCTCAGTATCTACGCTATAGTATTACTAGTATTTCATTTTTTGGGTTATAAGGTGGCCTTAGTATGTTATTTTGGTATACACCTTTCACACTCAGGCCCCTTTCACACGGGCGAGAATTCCGTGCGGGTGCAGTGCGTGACGTGAACGCATTGCACCCGCACTAAATCCGGACCCATTCACTGTTCAGATGAGCGGTGATTTTCATGCATCACTTGTGCGTTGCATGAAAATCGCAGCATGTTCTATATTCTGCATTTTTCCTGCAACGCAGGCCCCATAGAAATGAATGGGGCTGCGTGAAAATCGCAAGCAAGTACGGATGCAATGCGATTTTCATGCATGGTTGCTAGGAGATCGATTAAAGTCCATTTACTGTATTATTTTCCCTTCTAACATGGTTATAAAGAAAAATAATAGCATTCTTAATACAGAATGCTTAGTAAAATATCGATTGTAGGGTTAAAAAAAATTCACCTTATCCACTTGATCACACAGCCGGCATCTTCTTCTTTGAGGACCCGCAAAAGGACCTTTGATGACGTAATCGCGCTCACCACGTGGTGACGTCAGCGCAGGTCCTGCTGAATGAAGATAGAAGGATCACCACGTGGGGAGCGCAATGACGTCATCAAAGGTCCTTCTGCAGGTCCTCAAAGAAGAAGAAAGAAGATGATGGCGGCTGCGCGAACAAGTAGATGAGGGGAGTTAATTTTTTTTAATTTTTTTAACCCCTCAAGCAACATTTTTGTAAGCATTCTGTATTAGGAAAGCTATTATTTTCCTTTATAACTAGGTTATAAGAGAAAATAGTAACATCTACACAACACCGAACCCAAACCCGAACTTCAGTGAAGAAGTCCGGGTCTGGGTACCACAGTCACGCGCGTGCAAAACTGAATAACGCAACGCAATATAAATCATGAGATGAAATGTACTCTCTTTTCTGTTTGTGTTGCGGTCACGCTCTCTCTCTTTTTCAGAAGGCCCCTCTTTAGCTATTTGATGTGACATTATATATAAACGTATATATGTAGTTGGAATGTTGCCCCTTACCATTCGGTTTAGTATAACACTGTTGTTTATAATCTCCCTAGAAACATCGCAGACGCGACCCGTACATGCGCGGTCTTCTCTCTTCTGGATGTGCTCTAATATACGTCACCGCGTGCGCAGTGGTGAGGTATGGACGTGCTGAAAGATGAGGGCGGCCATCATGACGGAGCCGCGCTGCTCTGGGTGGTTTTCAGGTGATTATATTAACTAAATCCGCCTTTCACTATATATAACCCTGTTTTATGCATCACTAATCACCTCCTGACGAAGCCGTGGGTGGCGAAACACGTGTTGAGGTGTTTGTGCAGTGGACTATGTCTCTGGGCAGGTCTTTGTAGTTCCTTTTGTGGTTACCTCCATGTCTTGATAATGGGGACCTGTCGTTATACCAACATTACATACCTAGATCAAGTGGCTAATGAGGGGGCGTCTTCTGACACTATACTCTTGGTAGGAGTCCTTGAGGTGGATGTTATATTTGGAGTCACACTTACACCAGATTATCTTGGACATAGATCTTTGCTGTTGGGTCTTGTGCCCTCTGCAGATTTTCTGTATCTATTTTCCATTATGTCTTTTTCCTCCTATTGAATCATTTATTTTGTGATCTGAACTAATACAGTTTTTACACAATATGGTCCTATGGATTTCCTTAGTGTTACAAGGATTTTGGAAGTCTGAGACTTCAAAAGAAGAAAAATCTAAAAAACACAGCAGCTTTTATTATTTTCAGGCAAATTTCTTCCTGAACACTCCTTGCTGAATGACTTTTTTTCAGCTTGATTGGTCTAAGCTGGAAAATAAGTAGCTTGATTTAGGCCTGAGATTCAGATCCTTGTACCGTTTAGATTCCAAATATATGGAGGAAAGGGAGTCACAAAAGAAATCAGTTTTTCCCTTTCATTAGTCTTTTGTTAAAGGATTAGATGGAATTCAAAGTGGAATGTCTTCTAAGTCACAGCCACTATTCAGAGGCAGCTTCTTCTATTATAGGGACTTAGCTTTCAAGAGACCTTCAAGTAGTTTCTAGAGAAGATATTTTAGATAATGATGCCAACATGAAGTTAGCTAATGAATTTATGTTTGATTTTCCCCAGGATGTTCTACTTCTCAGTTCTAAAAACTTGGCTCTTTCTACTACAGCTTTTAGAGCGATATGATTGAAAGAATACTCTGGTGCTGGTACCTTCTAAAAATATCACTTTTGTTCTCTTCCCTTCCATACTAGTAAACAATTTGGTCCTCAAGTGGAAAAGATCCTCAAATATGTGATTGACGACAAGGGAACTGTTCCACAGCAGCCCAGATGGAAGTTTAGGAACTTTCGTCCCCAGTCCAGATGTTCTCCAACATCCAGGAAGGGCTTCAAGTCTCAGACAGCATTAGACACTTCAATCAATGGAAGGATATGGCCTTTACTACTTTGAAGAAGCCGGTTCCAGGAACAAGCAGAGAGACTTGGCACCAATGACATCTCAGAGGTGGGGGAACATTTGCACAGGTTTTAATCACGCCTGGCTGGAGTTGACCTCAGATGCTTGGGTTTTGTCCACCATTTCACAAGGGTACTCCCTGGAATTCTTTTTCTTATCTCCAAACACCATGTTTGTCAATTCTCCCACTGATCCAGTAGTTCTGCGGTTAATGGAAGATTTTGTCAGAAAGTTACATTGGAACGTGTCCCCTTCCATCAGCAGAGCTCTGGGGTCTACTCAAGGGTCTTTGCTGTCCTAAAATAGGATCAAGGTGGAGGCTTGTCATAAATTTTACATCGTGGAACAAATTTATCAAAAAGACAAAGTTCAAAATGGAGTTGATTCAATCAGTGATTCCTATTCTTCACAAAGGGGATTGGATATGAAGGATGCTGATCTCCATGTTCTTGTTCTTCTGTCCCACTAAAGATCTCTTTATGTAGCAGTACGGCAAGACAGATCAATCAAGCACCTGCCGTTTACTAGTCTCCATTTCGGCCTGTCCTCCTCTTCAAGAGTATTTACCAAAGTGATTGTAGTTCTCAGGCTGAAAGGGGTTTATTGTATACCTTACCTGGACAACTGGCTTCTGAGAGCTGTCCCCAGAGAACCAATTCTGAAACATTTGGATCTCACTCTGAAAACGCACAGGTTTCTGATCAATTATAATTCCTGCCTAGTGCCTACAACTTCTTGCATTTTTTCTGATTCTAATTCCTCCAAGTATGAACATCAGACTGTCCCCTCAGTGGATTGTCAATCTCAGAGAGAAACTCGGCTGGTTGACTAAAGTCTACAGAGTTCTAGTGAGGAGAGCTATGAGTATTTTAGACCACTTCACTTCAATATTAGATGTTGTGCCATGGGCAAAAGCACATTTCCACACACAGAAGAGAAATTCTGTTTCAATGGGACATATCTCGCAGCGGGCTGGGCAAATTCATGGTGATCTCCTCTACCCCTAGGAGGGATCTGGAGTGATGGTTAGTCCCCTTTTGCCTCAATCAAGGTAAAGTCCTTTAAGATGTCTCCTCAGGTGCTACTGACTACTGATGTGTCTAGCCTGGGTTGGGGGGTCCATATAGATCCAGTGGGTTTGGAGCAGGTGGACTCTCAGCAAGTGGAACAATTTGTCCAAATGAAAGGCATTGAAGGCACTTCATTTAGCCCTTGTTAATTTTTCCCCCTCCTGCAGCAGCGCAGAGTAATAGTCCAGATAATCTAGCTACTTTATACTATTTGAACAATCAACGGGGGATCGGGAGTCAATCTTATGAATGTAAGTGGTTATCATGTCCTGGGCAGAAGAGAATCTGAAAGAACTGACTGTGGTCCATCTGAAAGGTCAATTGATTCGGGTGTCAGATTAGCTCAGCCAGAACTTTGTGAATCCAAAAGAGGATGCTGAATGTCAAGATCTTTTATAAGTTGAGGGTTCGGCTCTCCAGATATAGATGCGGTAGCCACGGTTCAGAACAGACTCGCCGGTTTTAATCTCTGTCCCATCAAGGTCATCCAGAAGCTCTCTGGCCCATCTCTGAGCTGGAAGAATCCTCTGGTTTATGTGTTTCCTCTCCTGCTAATTATTCCCTCTCTTAAGGAAGATTCAGGAGGAAGAATCTACAGTTATAGCGATTATTCCATTTTGGCCGTGCTGGGGTTGGTTTCCTCTCGTCTTAGAGCTCACCAAGGGCCAATTTTGGAAATTGCCAATAATCCCAGTCTCAGGAGGGATTGATGCATCCAGATCCTTTGATGCTGCAGCTCACTGCATGGAAACAGAAAGGAAGATCTTAACGGGGTCGGTTGGCGCCATCCCATGGCAGAGCTGTAATTTTACCAGCTGAGGAGAATGCAGCTTGTATGAGCTCTGAGTTCTCTTTGAACAGCTGAGCATAGGTCATCAATATTACGTGGACAACCCCTTTAAGTAGCCAAGGCCTGTCTTTTCAAGTCGTAAATGTCCTCATGTCCATTTATTTATTTTCGCACTTATATAGCGCTGACACATTCCTCAGCGCTTTACAGACATTAGAATAGAGCTGTCCCCAAAGGGGCTCACAATCTAAGGTCCCTATCAGGATGTCTTTGGAAGGTGGGAGGAAACCAGAGAACCCAGAGGAAAGCCACGCAAACACGGGGAGAACATACTCCATGCAGATGTTGTCCTTGGTCGGATTTGAACCTAGGAAACCAGCGCTGCAAGGCAGCAGCGCTAACCACTGAGCCACCGCCAACCACTGAGCATATAAAAACAATGTTCTTCTTGGTGTGAGCAAAAAAAACTCTGTGCGACGGAACTCTGACCGACAGACAGAAACTCATTTTTATATATATATATATAATATAAAATATTAGGCATAAATATAAGTGTGACTTTGTCCCATAACTTCCACTCAGTTATATTATGTGGGTGGTGGTCCGTTTGTATACATGTGAAAGTTGGATAGCGTCAGTGGTGATGAGCACCAACTTCCCCATACTTTCCAGGACATTTCGTATTTAGGAATATTATATTCTCTAAAGCAGGCATCCTCAAACTGCGGCCCTCCAGCTGTTGTAAAACTACAACTCCCACAGTGCCGTGCTGTAGGCCGATACCTGTAGGCTGTTCGGGCATGCTGGGAGTTGTAGTTTTGCAACAGCTGGAGGTCTGCAGTTTGAGCAAAAAAAAATGATGTTTTAGTGTCTTTATATTCTGAGCCACAGTTTTTTTTTTTTTTTGCGGGATGACGTGACGGTTAGATTGGTACTATTTTGGTGGGCATACGCCTTTTTGATCGCTTGCTGTTGTACTTTTTGTGATGTAAGGTGACAAAAAAATGGTTTATTTAGCACAGTTTTTATTTTTCATCTTTTATGGTGAGGGGTTAGGTCATGTGATATGTTTATAGAGCTGGTCGATAAGGACGCGGCGATACCTAATATGTCAACTCACCCCCCCCCCCCTATTTTTTATTACTTTATTTGGGGAAAATGACGTTTTTGTTTATTTTTACTTGAAACTTTTAATTTTTTTAGGGGGGGACGACTTTATTTTTTTAAACTTTTTTTTGTCCCACTTTGGGACTTCAACTTTTGGGGGGTCTAATCCCCTTTACAATGCATTCCATTACAGCCGCACGGGGACCCGATGGCACCTCCGACCGCCCGCCACAACGCCCGTAAAAGCTGGTGATTGTATATTCTGCTCTTGGGTTTTTATGCCCCAGGTGCATTATCTTGCACTTATCAACATTACATTTTAGTTGCCAGATTTTTGACCATTCCTCTAGTTTTCCTAAATCCTTTTCCATTTGGTGTATCCCTCCAGGAACATCAACCCTGTTACAAATCTTTGTGTCATCAGTAAAAAGACACACCTTACCATCGAGGCTTTCTGCAATGTCGCTGATGAAGATATTAAACAATATGAGTCCCAGAACAGACCCCTGAGGTACCCCACTGGTAACAAGACCTTGGTCTGAATATACTCCATTGACTACAACCCTCTGTTGTCTGTCCCTCAGCCACTGCCTAATCCATTCAACAATATGGGAGTCCAAGCACAATGACTGCACTTTATTGATAAGCCTTCTATGTGGGACAGTATCAAAAGCCTTACTAATGTCCAGATAAGTGATGTCTACTGCACCTCCTCCATCTATTGTTTTAGTCACCCAATCAAAAAAAAGCTATAAGATTAGTTTGACACGATCTCCCTGAAGTAAACCCAGGCTGTTTTTCATCTTTCAATCCATGGGATTTTATATGTTCCACAATCCTCTCCTTAAGGCCTCCTGCACACGAACGTATTTTTTTGCGGTCCGCAAAAACGGGTCCCGTTTTTCCGTGATCCGTGACCGTTTTTTCGTCCGTGGGTCTTCCTTGATTTTTGGAGGTTCCACGGACATGAAAAAAAAGTCGTTTTGGTGTCCGCCTGGCCGTGCGGAGCCAAACGGATCCGTCCTGAATTACAATGCAAGTCAATGGGGACGGATCCGTTTGACGTTGACACAATATGGTGCCATTTCAAACGGATCCGTCCCCATTGACTTTCAATGTAAAGTCTGGAGTCCCTTTTATACCATCGGATCGGAGTTTTCTCCAATCCGATGGTATATTTTAACTTGAAGCGTCCCCATCACCATGGGAACGCCTCTATGTTAGAATATACTGTCGGATATGAGTTAGATCGTGAAACCTCATTTCCGACAGTATATTCTAACACAGAGGCGTTCCCATGGTGATGGGGACGCTTCTAGTTAGAATATACTACAAACTGTGTACATGACTGCCCCCTGCTGCCTGGCAGCACCCGATCTCTTACAGGGGGCTGTGATCAGCACAATTAACCCTTCAGGTGCCGCACCTTAAGGGGTTAATTGTGCTATCATCTCCCCCTGTAAGAGATCAGGGCTGCCAGGCAGCAGGGGGCAGACCCCCCCCTCCCCCCTCCCCAGTTTGAATATCATTGGTGGCCAGTGCAGCCCCCCCCCCCTTCCTCCCTCTATTGTAATAATTCCTTGGTGGCACAGTGTGCGCCCCCCCCCCTTCCTCCCTCTATTGTAATCGTTGGTGGCACAGTGTGCGCCCCCCATTGGCCCCCCTCCCTCTATAGCATTAACAACATTGGTGGCCAGTGTGCGGCCTCCCATCTAGCCCCCCCCCCCCCATCATTGATGGCAGCGGGTTACTAGCAGTAGTGATTCATACTTACCTGGGAGCTGCGATTTCTGCTTCCGGCCGGGAGCTCCTCCTACTGGTAAGTGACAGTTCATTTAGCAATGACACTTACCAGTAGGTGGAGCTCCCGGCCGGACACAAACATCGCAGCAGCCGGCCCGGTAAGTATGAATCTTCTACTATTGTACTATTGCTAAGTAACCATGGCAACCAGCGTCCTGGTTGCCATGGTTACCGATCGGAGCCCCAGCGTTTAAACTGGGACTCCGATCGGAACTCCGCTGCCACCAATGATGGGGGGGGGGGGGGGGGAGATGGGAGGCCGCACACTGTGCCACCAACGAATTATTACAATAGAGGGAGGGAGGGGGGGGGGGGGGCGCACACTGTGCCACCAACGAATTATTACAATAGAGGAAGGGAGGGGGGGGGGCGCACACTGTGCCACCAACGAATAATTACAATAGAGGGAGGGGGGGGGCCGCACTGGCCACCAATGATATTTAAACTGGGGAGGGGGGGGAAGGGTCTGCCCCCTGCTGCCTGGCAGCCCTGATCTCTTACTGGGGGCCGTGATCAGCACAATTAACCCCTTCAGGTACCGCACCTGAAGGGGTTAATTGTGCTGATCACGGCCCCCTGTAAGAGATCGGGTGCTGCCAGGCAGCAGGGGGCAGTCTTGTACACAGTTTGTAGTGTATTCTAACTAGAAGCGTCCCCATCACCATGGGAACGCTTCTGTGTTAGAATATACTGTCGGTTCTGAGTTTTCACGAAGTGAAAACTCAGCTTTGAAAAAGCTTTTATACAGACGGATCTTCGGATCCGTCTGTATAAAAACTAACCTACGGCCACGGATCACGGACACGGATGCCAATCTTGTGTGCATCCGTGTTCTTTCACGGACCCATTGACTTGAATGGGTCCGTGAACCGTTGGCCGTGAAAAAAATAGGACAGGTCATATTTTTTTCACGGCCATGAAACACGGATCACGGATGCGGCTGCAAAACGGTGCATTTTCCGATTTTTCCACGGACCCATTGAAAGTCCATGGGTCCGTGAAAAAAAGCGGAAAACGGCACAACGGCCACGGGTGCACACAACGTTCGTGTGCAGGAGGCCTAAGTATGGTTTTCATTAATTTACCCAATATTGATGTGTCACGGAAGGTGTACAGCAAACTAGAAGACACAAAAGGAAGATCCGGCTGACTGGATCCCAAACTAAGGAACAAAAGAGGAAGCCCTGCACCAGACCTGGCTCTCTCCCTGACTGCTCAGCCTATGCAAAATTCTCAATGGTAGAAGATCGCATATCCTCATACCTCGACTGAATAACACCTGAACACCCTATAATAGTGAGGGGACACGACCACCGGATCCCTACACTTGATACGGAGGGAGTCAGGGTCACCTGAGATCCAGTCAAACAGGAAAATACAAATTAATGAACAAACTTATCTGTAGAAGACTCAGTAGTAACATACAGCATGCATAAACTCCAGGAAGTTGTATAAACCGCAAAGTGATGCAGTATGGGAAGGGATTTAAAGGGATGCAATCAGTGCAACTACATGACAGCTGAGAAAGGCTAACGGGATGAGAAAATGAAAGCAAAACAAAAGGAACCTCAAGGAGGAGGTTCTGAAGGACGTCTGTCAGAGATTCTCAGATGTCTGGTGGTGACATGATGTCAGGCTTACTGGCCTATAGTTGTACGATTCCTCCCTACTACCTTTCTTGTGAATGGGCACAACATTTGCTAATTTCCAATCTTTTGGGACGACTCCTGTTACTAGTATGGTGCGTCCATATCTCGTCCTCCAATATTCCTAGTATGCATATTTTGGGGCATACTGACAATGGATTTGGGACCATGGTGGACAAAACATTTAGAATTTCTAGCCAATAGTATTTAATGTAGCTGCAATCCCATATCATGTGCCAAAAATCTGCGTTTGCTTGTGCACATCTATGGCATCTGTTATAAGGCAGTCTGCCCATATTGTATAGTCTGGTAGGGGTGAGATCGCTCCTATGTAGTATAAATAGTTGTGTTAATCTATTGTTAAGCGATGGTGAGACTCCTATGGGTTCCCCAATGCCTCCCCCCACTCCTCTGAGGTAAGTTGTGGAATGCACGCTTTCCATTTAGCTTCCACAGCCAGTGGGTTAAAAGCAGTTTGGTTGCCCAGGAGATGTGTGTATAAGGCCTCATGCACACGGCCGTGTCCAGCCCGCATCACGGATGTGGACCCATTCACTTGAATTCACAATTCCGGAGATGTGGAACGGAACACCGGAAGCACTACGGAGTGCTTCTGTGGGGTTTCTTTCCGTTGTTCCGCACCACAAATAAATATGACAATTGCGGTGCCCAATGCACGGAATGGCCACACAACGGCCGTGTGCATGAGGCCTAAGGCAGATGTGATGCCTTTTGGACCTTGTGTATTAAATATACCTATTAGTGGGTATGTGGAAATAGCTCGCTTGGTGCTCTGAAATTGTGCTTGGAGAGCATGTCGTACCTGCAAATATCTAAAGAAATGAGTACGTATGATCCCATATTTTTCCTGCAGCTGAGTAAATGAGCATAGTGTCCCATTATTGTATATATCCTTTAAGGTAAGTATCCCATATTCTTTCCAAATTGATGTCCCCTCCAGTGTTTGCAGGTGCGGAAACAGCGGATTGTCCCACAGTGGTATGACATCCACCAAGTCCTTATATTGTTCGAATTTCATAGCATTCCATACCTGGTGTGTGAGTCTATGTACTTGTAGGGCCTGCTTGGGGAGCAATCTTATATTCTCCAGTATCGGGCACATGGTGGTAAGATTTAAAGGGGTTCTACAGTTTGTTTAAACTGATAGTGTATCCTCTGGATAGATCATCAGCATCTGATCGTCGGGGGTCCGACACCCGGGACCCCTGCCGATCAGCTGTTTAAAAAGGCAGCGGCGCTCCAGGAGCGCCGCGGCCTTCTCACTGTTTACCGTAGGCCCAGTGACGTCACGACTAGTATCAACTGGCCTGGGCGGGGCTAAGCTTCATTCAAGTGAACAGAGCTTGGCCCCGCCCAGATACTAGTCCTGACGTCACTGAGCCTACGGTAAACAGTGAGAAGGCCGCGGCGCTACTGGAGCACTGCTGCCTTCTTAAACAGCTGATCGGCGGGGGTCCCAGATGCCGGACCCCCGACGATCAGATGCTGATGATCTATCCAGAGGATAGATCATCATTTTAAACAAACTGCAGAGCCCCTTTAAGTAATGTTGTAGGTAATAGTCAGTGTTTGGTAGCATAGTCTGTGTTACCCAGGTAGAAAGTATAAGTAAAAGTCGGCCAAAGCCGCACCTCGCTGTTGCCATGTTCTCTGTAACGTCTCTCCTTTCCCCATACAAAGGCCGCCATCAGAGCATGTAATCGGTCAAAGAAACTACGAGGGATAGGTGTACATGCGTGTTCCAAGAGGTATAGACCCTTTGGCAATAAGATCATTTTGATTAGGTTTAGTCTCCCCATGACCGATAGAGGGAGAGTTCTCCAGACTTTACATTTATCAACAAAGAAGGATTCAATGAGAGCCATGTTTTTAGTGGACAAAAGTGGATCCCTGGTGATGACTACACCCAAATACTTAAATTGCTCCACCACCAATAGGTTGTTGTATATTGAGGGCCATCCAGGTGACCACAGCGGCATAAGGCCAGACTTTGACCAATTTATGTGAAGGCCGGAAAAGTGGCCATAACCCTCAATGAGTTCTATTGCTCTACGTCATCCATATACAATATTAGATCGTCCGCATATAGTCCTATCCTGTCTTCTCTTCCTCCTATAGCTATTCCTTTGAATATAAAATCTTGACACATTCTGAAAGCTAGATGTTCGATTGCTACCGCAAACAGGAGGGGCGACAAGGGACACCTCTGCCTTGTTTCCCTATTCAGTTGACAGAGATCCATTGACAGATATGTTAGCTTTAGGTTTTTGGTACAGTATATGGATCCAGTTGATGAATACTTGGCCAAACCCAAAGCTCTTTAGTGTTTCTTTTAGAAAAGACCATTCCACAGAGTCGGACGCCTTATCTGTATCTAGGGCCCAGTGTTTATGTTCTTCCCGTCCTATTTGTGCTATGGCTTGTGCTCTTCTAATATTGCTGGATGTGGACCTGCCTGGAATGAAGCCGGTCTGATCCTCATGTACTATAGAAGTTATCACTTTATTCAATCTGTTGGCCAGTATTTTGTAATCTGCTTAACAGGGAGATGGGCCTACAAGATGCACATTCCAGCGGGTTCTTATCGTGTTTTAGTAGTACTACTATTGACGCACCGTACAATGATTCAGGGAGACTACCCTGTTGTAGTGATGTTTTGTACATTTTATGTAGTTGTGGTCCCAAAATGTCTATGTACTTAGAGTACACTTCCAGCGGAATACCGTCTGGGCCAGGAGATTTCCCCAGGTTCAGTCCTTTAATGGCAACCTTAACCTCCTCTAGCGTTATCTCTTCATCTAGGAGTTCCCTATCCTGAATGCTTAACTGTGGGTACATTATCTCCTGACGATAGCTATCTAATTCATAGTGAGTGTACTTAATCGTAGATGTATACAAGTCTTGGTAATATTCTTTGAATCTATTAAGTATACCATTAGCATTGTCCACTAGCACTCCGTAAGTAGTGTATAGGTGCAACACCGACGCGCCGCCATATTTCTATGGCTTTCCCGGCTTTATGGCCTAGTTCAAATGTTTGCTGTTTGAGAAAGAACATTTTACGTTTGCATTTTTCCTTAAAGGGACACTGTTACCTGGATTTTACTTACTGAGCTAATAACATCACCACATCAGTCTCCACCATTTACATTATAGTATTACTGCCCTGTGTCTTTTATTTGGTCTATAAAATCAGCTTTATTAATATGCAAAGTACCTCAATAAGGAGCCCAAGGGACGTCCCTCCCATTACTTAAGAGCCCAGCACCGCCCCACTGCTAATTTATTCACTGCTCATCGCCTACGTAATGTTTGCGCAGCACCCATAATCCCGCGCATGCGCCCTGGATACATGTCAGTGCCTGCGCGGTGTCCTGGCATCAGCCTCACAGAACTCATTGTGCATGCGACAGCTGCACAAACATTGCGTCGTGATGAGTAGTGAGGCGGTGCTGGGCTCCGAAGTAATGGGCGCAGCGGGGCTCCAACTGCCGGAGGGACGTCCCTTGGGCTCCTTATTGAGGTACTTTGCATATTAATAAAACCGATTTTATAGACACAGGGCAGTAATACTAGTATACTATAATGTAAATGGTGGAGACTGATGTGGTGATGTTATTAGCTCGGTAAGTAAAATCCAGGTGACAGTGTCCCTTTAAGGTATATCATATATTGCCTCCCATCCCTTCTATTATCAGGAGGTAAAGCGGCTCTCCGCCTCTTTGCATTGGTCACTTAATTCATCCTCTTTACGCTGCATAGCTTTTTTGATACAGAGGATTTAAGGCATCCATCTCCCATATTAATAAGTCATTCGTCCCGTCCGTATTTCCAGAAACACATTAAGTTGGTCTGGAATACGATCGTTGTTGGTCATTAAAGTCAACCAAAAGGGACGTATTCGTGTCCTACTACTACAGGCCACTGACTCAGGCAACATCAGTTTCATGGTCCGACAGTCCTTGCGGCTCATACTGAATATCCATCAAATCTGAATGTGTGTTCTCAGTGCCAAATATGTAGTCTATCCTGCATAGCGCACCCCTTGACGGAGTTAAACAGGAGAACTCTTCTCGTTCAAGGTTTTTCTCCCTCCACATGTCTAGCCACCCCATTTCAGCAGCAAATCTTGCTAAAATGGTGCTGGACTGACAAGATGGGTCCTGAAATCTGTCTAACCGATCATTCATCACCATGTTACAATCCCCCATACATATCATCCTAACATTGGGGTATTGTGCTGCAAATCCCACCGGCGCTTGTAAAACAGACATGTTAGCAGGTGGTGCGTGATATATGGGATTCCATTGACGTGTGCAAAGACATATCGCCCTTCAGGGTCCATCACCAGTTGATGTGCCTCCCATCTAATAGCTCGATGAATTAACAAGTACACCGCTCTAGAGTATGAGTTCCCATCCATTGTACCCAGGGTTTTCCCATCCTCCCTCCAGTATCTGCCGTCAGATGTGTCTCCTGTAATACTAGAATGTGGGGGTTATATTTGCGAACATGGGCAAAAACCGCCATACTTTTTCTGGGGCCTCCCAGCCCTCTCACATTCCAGTCAGAGCCGACATGTTCGTTGCTTTATATCGATTATAGGAGAAATTCTGCTTAAAAATTTTCATACGGTTCCATACAATAGCCCACATCAACTGCAGGTGTGTTCTGTGTCTTCTGTACCCAATATAGTTGTATCATGCCTTATAAAACAGAAAAATAAACATGTAACATAACAAAGACAAGCAACACCACGAGTGCTGCGTCTGAAACGTGACCTGCATAGTGCAGTATGATATTCTACCTACGCAGGTGTCTGATCAGACTCCCGTATTTAACGCTAGTGCTTAGTGACTGAGATATGAACTAATGCTGTGATTTAGCTTTGTGTTATGTAAGGTGTCAAGCGTATTACTATACCAGGAGTCCCTTGTACATAGTGTGCGGGTCAGTGGGTCCTTCGCTAAAGAAAGACGATGTAAAGCCTCTCTGAAGTCCCGCTATCTTTTCTTGGCCACATTGATATCCATTTCTCAGCTTTGCGGGGGTTAGTGAAGAATATCAGTTTGCCGCCATCCACCACCCGCAAACGTTCCGGGTACGCCATGGACTATTGCAGGGTAAGTTCCCTCAAACGACACTTGACAGCTATAAAAGTAACGCGTTTCTTCTGTAGTTCTGCTGAGAAATCTGGGACCAACAATATATTTGCGTTGCCTAATGCGATGGTTTGCTTGTTTCTCGCTTGGCATAAGATAAGGTCTCTTCTTTCCAATTAAGCATACGGGCCAGGAGAGGTCTAGGGGAAGCCCCTGGTGATGGTGGTGGCGGCCGCGCTGGGCTCTCTCCACTGCATAGTCCATTGAAAAGCTTGCATCTGGGAATGTGGACTTAAACCACTGTTCCAGGAATGTGGCTGGGTCGGATCCCTCTGCTCTTTCCAGCATACCTAGGATCCGGACGTTATTTCTTCTGGCCCTGTTCTCCAGATCGTCACATTTCTGCCTCCATAAATCCACTGAGCCCTCGATGACCTGTACTCTGGCTGTCAGGGGTCTTGTGAGGTCTTCAAGTGCTGAGACCCGCTCTTCATTATGGTGGACTCTCTCTCAGTTGCTGAACATCATGGCACAAAGTCCCAGGTGGACTCTGACCTCTTCTATTTCGCCAGTTAGCGATGACTATGCTGAAATAGCCGCCATCAGTTGTTCATGAGCGGTTTTCAGGGTAAACTCCGGTTATGTGGTATCCTCTGTCAGAGTTCGCGGTGCTGACTGCCTCGAGTTCGGGAAGCATGAGGTGAGGCAATGTCACGGCGGACATGCACTCAGACTCACAAATAAACCACCAACCAGGCTCTGGGCGAGAGACAGGGGAAGGGTCACCTCCTAGCTAATCCCTGACCTCTTTCCCTGCACTGCTCAGCCCACATGCAGACCTTGGTGGTAGGTATGATGTGTCCCCGTGCCTGGGCTGAAACTCCCTAAATTCCCTGAGATGGTGAAGAGGGGAAATAGGAGCAGCCTGCTCGCACAGAACCTGGATGGGAGAGGTGACACAAAACAACCAAACTAAAACCACACTTATCTTTCTGAGCTGGAACAGACAACCTTCCTTCCTAGCTTCCAAGACCACAGTAAATCCTATAATCTGCTCAGAGCACTGGGATGGTGTGCTATTTAAACTAATGACCCCACCCAGTGCACCTGATGAGGCGGATCCAGCACGGCTCCAAAACAAACACTAAACTCGTGCTGCTATCCTGGCCGACCTCCGCACATCGTCAGAGCGGGGCATGACAGTACCCCCCTTCTACGGATGACCTCCGACACCCCGGACCAACTTTATCCGGATGGGACCTATGAAAAGCCCTCACCAGTCGGCTGGCGTTGACATTCAGCGCCGGAACCCACATCCTCTCCTCAGGGCCGTATCCCCTCCACTGCATCAGGTACTGAAGGGAACCCCGAAGAACTCTAGAGTCGAGAATCCTGGAGATCTCAAACTCCAAGTTTCCCTTGACTAGAACAGGAGGAGGAGGCAATGGTTCCACCGGTCTCACGTATTTTTTTTTAGTAAAGACCTGTGGAACACATCATGGATCCTCCAAGTCTGCGGAAGATCCAGCCGAAACGCTACAGGATTAATCACCGCAGAAATTTTATACGGACCAATGAATCTTGGACCCAGTTTTCAAGATGGCACTCTCAATTTGATATTCTTAGTGGACAACCACACCAGATCACCCACACACAGGTCCGGACCAGTCACACGTCTCTTGTCAGCCATTCGTTTATACCTCTCACCCATCTTCTCCAAATTCCCTTGAATCCTCCGCCAGATGGAGGATAAGGCAGAAGAGAATCTCTCCTCCTCTGGCATCCCAGAGGAACTAGTCCCAGAAAAGGTACCAAACTGAGGATGGAAACCGTATGCGCCAAAAAATGGCGACTTACCCGTGGACTCCTGCCTACGGTTATTCAACGCAAATTCTGCTAAGGACAAGAATGAGGACCAGTCCTCCTGATTCTCAGCCACAAAACACCTCAAGTAGGTCTCCAGGTCTTGATTAGTACGCTCCGTCTGACCATTCGACTGCGGATGAAAAGCCGAAGAGAATGAAAGTTGAATGCCAAGCCGAGAGCAGAACGCCCTCCAAAACCTGGAGACAAACTGCGTGCCCCTATCAGAGACCACATCCGAAGGAAT
Source organism: Bufo bufo (assembly GCF_905171765.1). NCBI lineage: Eukaryota > Metazoa > Chordata > Amphibia > Anura > Bufonidae > Bufo > Bufo bufo. Next base: position 841,066,891 of record NC_053389.1, on the reverse strand, counting down.
ACCATGCAATTTCACCATATTATCCACAAAAATCTGAGCAAGAGTCTTAGCGTTAGGCAGACTAGTTAGTGGTATAAAGTGAGCCATTTTACTGAAACTGTCAACTACCACCAAAATCACTGTTCTCCCGGAGGAACTCGGCAGATCCGTAATAAAGTCCATAGACAAATGCGTCCAAGGACGAGACGGAATAGACAATGGAAGAAGTGAACCAGCCAGTCGAGTATGAGCAACCTTTGACCGAGCGCAGGTTTCACAAGCTGTCACGTAATTCTCAATGCTCTTACGTAACCCTGGCCACCAGAACCTCCGGGACACCAGGTCACAGGTGGACTTACCACCAGGATGTCCAGCAAGGACAGTATCGTGATGTTCCTTGAACACCTTGTATTGCAGGCCCTCAGGAACAAACAACCTCCCTGGGGGACAAGAAACAGCAGCCCCCTCCTGGGCTCCCAACACCTCCATCTCCAATTCAGGGTACAGAGCGGAGACCACCACCCCATCTGCTAAAATTGGCGCAGGATCCTCTGAATCACCTCCCCCAGGAAAGCTGCGAGACAAGGCATCTGCCTTGACGTTCTTGACCCCTGGGCAAAAGGTAACCACAAAATTGAACCTGGTAAAAAAAACAGTGACCATCTGGCCTGCCTAGGGTTCAGACGCTTGGCAGATTGCAGGTAAGCCAAATTCTTATGGTCTGTATATACCATAACGGGGTGAGACACCCCCTCCAACCAGTGACGCCATTCCTCAAAGGCCAACTTGATAGCCAACAACTCTCTATCTCCAACATCATAATTCCTCTCTGCGACCGAGAGCTTCTTGGAGAAAAAGGCACACGGGACCCACTTGCCAGGAGATGAACCCTGTGACAGCACCGCTCCAACCCCCACCTCTGATGCAGCGACCTCCACTACGAATGACTGAGACACATCCGGCTGCACCAGAATGGGAGCAGACGCAAAACGCTCCTTAATAGCCGAAAAGGCCTGCAATGCCTCATCCGACCAGACAGAGACGTCGGCGCCCTTCTTGGTCATATCAGTGAGAGGTTTTACTATGGTAGAATAATTCGAAATAAATTTTCTATAATAATTCGTAAACCCCAAGAACCGCATCAAAGCTTTCTGATTCTCTGGTCGGTCCCACTCCAGAACCGCCCGGACCTTTTCGGGGTCCATACGAAAACCAGAATCAGAAAGCATGTATCCCAAGAACGGAAGCTCTTGCACCGCAAACAAACATTTCTCCAATTTGGCATATAATTTATTCTCCCGAAGGATCGCCAAAACCTGTCTCACATGATCCTGATGGGTCTTCAGATCAGGAGAATAAATTAAAATGTCATCAAGGTAGACTACTACGAACCTCCCCACCAAATGATGAAAAATGTCATTGACGAATCGCTGAAATACCGCTGGCGCGTTCGTCAACCCAAAAGGCATAACCAGGTTCTCAAAATGACCCTCGTGCGTATTGAAGGCCGTTTTCCACTCATCCCCCTCCTTGATTCTGATCAGATTGTAGGCCCCTCTCAAATCCAACTTGGAGAACACCTTGGCTCCAACAATCTGATCAAAAAGATCAGAGATCAAAGGCAGGGGATATGGATCCCGGACTGTAATACGGTTCAATTCCCAGAAATCCAAACACGGTCTCAGTGATCCATCCTTTTTCTTCACAAAGAACAAACCTACAGCCACTGGAGACTTAGATGGTCTAATATGCCCTTTGCCAAACTCTCGGCGACATACTTTCACATGACCTCTCTTTCGGGTTGAGAAAGGTTGTAAAGCCGAGACTTTGGCAACTTAGCCCCCGGAATAAGATTAACCACCTCAGCCCCCCTATCTTAAACACCCTTAATGACCAGGCCACTTTTTACACTTCTGACCTACACTACTTTCACCGTTTATTGCTCGGTCATGCAACTTACCACCCAAATGAATTTTACCTCCTTTTCTTCTCACTAATAGAGCTTTCATTTGGTGGTATTTCATTGCTGCTGACATTTTTACTTTTTTTGTTATTAATCGAAATTTAACGTTTTTTTGCAAAAAAATGACATTTTTAACTTTCAGTTGTAAATTTCTTTTTAAAAACGACATCTATATATACATTTTTCTCTAAATTTATTGTTCTACATGTCTTTGATAAAAAAAAAAAAAAAAAAATGGTTTGGGTAAAAGTTATAGCGTTTACAAACTATGGTACAAAAATGTGAATTTCCGCATTTTGAAGCAGCTCTGACTTTCTGAGCACCTGTCATGTTTCCTGAGGTTCTACAATGCCCAAACAGTAGAAACACCCCACAAATGACCCCATTTCGGAAAGTAGACACCCCAAGGTATTCGCTGATGGGCATAGTGAGTTCATAGAACTTTTTATTTTTTGTCACAAGTTAGCGGAAAATGATTTTTTTTTCTTTCTTTTTTTTCCCTTACAAAGTCTCATATTCCACTAACTTGTGACAAAAAATAAAAACTTCCATGAACTCACTATGCCCATCACGAAATACCTTGGGGTGTCTTCTTTCCAAAATGGGGTCACTTGTGGGGTAGTTATACTGCCCTGGCATTTTAGGGGCCGAATGCGTGAGAAGTAGTTTGAAATCAAAATGTGTAAAAAATGCCCTGTGAAATCCTAAAGGTGCTCTTTGGAATGTGGGCCCCTTTGCCCACCTAGGCTGCAAAAAAGTGTCACACATGTGGTATTGCCGTATTCAGGAGAAGTTGGGCAATGTGTTTTGGAGTGTCTTTTTACATATACCAATGCTGGGTGAGAGAAATATCTCAGCCAAAGACAACTTTTCCCATTTATTTATACAAAGTTGGCATTTGACCGAGATATTTATCTCACCCGTGATGGGCATAGTGAGTTCATGGAAGTTTTTATTTTTTGTCACAAGTTAGTGGAATATGAGACTCTGTAAGAAAAAAATAAAAATCATGATTTTTCGCTAACTTGTGACAAAAAATAAAAAATTCTAGGAACTCACCATGCCCCTCACGGAATACCTTGGGGTGTCTTCTTTCCAAAATGGGGTCACTTGTGGGGTAGTTATACTGCCCTGGCATTTTAGGGGCCCTAATGCGTGAGAAGAAGTCTGGAATCCAAATGTGTAAAAAATGCCCTGTAAAATCTTAAAAGTACTCATTGGAATTTGGGCCCCTTTGCCCACCTAGGCTGCAAAAAAGTGTCACACATGTGGTATCGCCGTACTCAGGAGAAGTAGGGCAATGTGTTTTGGGGTGTATTTTTACATATACCCATGCTTGGTGAGAGAAATATCTCTCTAAAAGTCAACTTTTACCATTTTTTTTATACAAAGTTTTCATTATAGAGATATTTCTCTCACCCAGCATGGGTGTATGTAAAAAGACACCCCAAAACACATTGCCCAACTTCTCCTGAGTACGGCGATACCACATGTGTGACACTTCTTTGCAGCCTAGGTGCGCAAAGGGGCCCAAATTCCAATGAGTATCTTTTAGGAGGGCATTTGGATTCCAGACTTCTTCTCACGCTTTAGGGCCCCTAAAATGCCAGGGCAGTATAAATACCCCACATGTGACCCCATTTTGGAAAGAAGACACCCCAAGGTATTCTGTGAGGGGCATGGCGAGTTCATAGAAGTTTTTTTTTTTTTGGCACAAGTTAGCGGAAATTGATTTTTTTTTGTTTTTTCTCACAAAGTCTCCCTTTCCGCTAACTTGTGACAAAAAATAAAATTTTACATGAACTCGCCATGCCCTTCACAAAATACCTTGAGGTGTCTTCTTTCCAAAATGGGGTCACATGTGGGGTATTTATACTGCCCTGGCATTTTAGGGGCCCTAAAGCGTGAGAAGAAGTCTGGAATATAAATGTTTAAAATTTTTTACGCATTTGGATTCCGTGAGGGGTATGGTGAGTTCATGTGAGATTTTATTTTTTGTCACAAGTTAGTGGAATATGAGACTTTGTAAGAAAAAACAAAAAAATATCAATTTCCGCTAACTTGTGCCAAAAAAATGTCTGAATGGAGCCTTACAGGGGGGTGATCAATGACAGGGGGGTGATCAGGGAGTCTATATGGGGTGATCACCCCCCTGTAAGGCTCCATTCAGAGGTCGGTGTTTTGCGGATCCACGGATCGGATCCGCAAAACACATACGGACGTCTGAATAGAGCCTTACAGGGGGGTGATCACCCCATATAGACTCCCTGATCAACCCCATATAGACTCCCTGATCACGCCCTGTCATTGATCACCCCCTTGTAAGGCTGGCTCCATTCAGAGGTCCGTATGTGTTTTGCGGATCCACGGATCGTATCCGCAAAACACATACGGACGTCTGAATGGAGCCTGACAGGGGGGTGATCAGGGAGTCTATATGGGGTGATCACCCCCCTGTAAGGCTCCATTCAGACGTCCGTATGTGTTTTGCGGATCCGATCCATGGATCCGCAAAACACATACGGACGTCTGAATGGAGCCTTACAGGGGGGTGATCAATGACAGGGGGGTGATCAGGGAGTCTAGATGGGGTGATCACCCCCCTGTAAGACTCTATTCAGACATCCGTATGCGTTTTGCGGATCCGATCCATGGATCCGCAAAACACATACGGACCTCTGAATGGAGCCAGCCTTAAAGGGGGGTGATCAGGGAGTCTATATGTCATTGATCACCCCCCTGTAAGGCTCCATTCAGACGTCCATATGTGTTTTGCGGATCCGCGGATCGGATCCGCAAAACACATACGGACGTCTGAATGGAGCCTTACAGGGGGGTGATCAATGACAGGGGGGTGATCAGGGAGTCTAATATGGGGTGATCAGGGGTTAATAAGTGACAGGGGGGGGTGTAGTGTAGTGGTGTTTGGTGCTACTTATTACTGAGCTGCCTGTGTCCTCTGGTGGTCGATCCATACAAAAGGGACCACCAGAGGACCAGGTAGCAGGTATATTAGACGCTGTTATCAAAACAGCGTTTAATATACCTTTTAGGGGTTAAAAAAAAAAAAAAAAAAAAAAATCGCATCTACAGCCTGCCAGCGAACGATCGCCACTGGCAGGCTGCAGATCCACTCGCTTACCTTCGGTTCCTGTGAACGCGCGCGCCTTCACAGGAAATCTCGCCTCTCGCGAGAGGACGTGTATATGCGTCCACCCAGAATAACAGGGCCGCCGCCAGGACGCAATCCTGCGTACGGCGGTCCTGAGGTGGTTAACTGGACAATCATAGTCTCGATGAGGGGGCAATTCCTGAGCCCCACCCTCCGAAAAGACATCCGCAAAATCTGAGAGATACTGAGCTAAAGCCGTAATGGACACCCCAGAGATAGATGTGACAAGACAATTATCCGAACAAAACTCACTCCAACCAATGATCTGTCTCGCTTGCCAGTTTATAATTGGGTTATGTCTAGTCAACCATGGCAACCCCAAAACTATAGGAGCGGGCAAATCCTTCAAGACAAAACAAGAAATAATTTCTACATGTGAATCCCCCACCCTTAAGTGAATACCATGAACAATGTGAGTAAGGCTCCTTTGAGAAAGTGAGGAAGAATCAATTGCAAAAACACGAATCTCGTTCTCTAAAGTGCAAGTACTTAGTCCTAGGTTTTGAAGGAAAATAAAGTCAATTAGGTTTACCCCAGCACCACAATCAAGGAATACTTCAACAAAAACATTTTTTGACTCTAGCGCCACCATGGCTGGAAGGAGAAAACGGGAACTGCAGGGAGCTTGCTCCACCACACCATTCATGCTACCAAGTGTCAGGGAAGTTTTTTTTTCTTTTTCTCTTCCACCTGTGGTTTAACATAAGGACAAGCAAAAATAAAATTACCCCTCTTTCCACAATAGTAACATAGTTTGTGCACTTTCCTAAATACTCTACTATCAGAATGGCAAGAAACCTGACCCAATTACATGGGTTCCTCCGCTACCCCCGCGTTACCTGTAACATCAGTAGAGACGAACCCACTCACAGAAGGGATACCTTGCGCAGGGGGAGCCCTATACCTCTCTCTGATACGTCTATCTAGCCGTACTGCTAAAGACATGGCGTTCTCCAAAGAGTCTGGGTATTTATGAAAAGCAAGGGCATCCTTCAATCTTTCAGATAACCCCTGACAAAACTGGCTACGTAACGTGGGATCATTCCACTCTGATTCAGTAGCCCACCTCCTAAACTCAAACACAGTAAGCCTCTGCAGTATGTTCCCCCTGAAACAAATTACGTAATCGCGACTCTGCCATCGAGACCCGATCTGGGTCATCGTAGATTAATCCCAGAGCCTTAAAAAATTCCTCCACCGACCGGAGGGCCCAAGAACCAGGTGGCAGAGAAAGACCCAGGATTGCGCGTCCCCTTTAAGCAGAGAAATAACTATACCTATCCTCTGACTCTCATCCCCTGACGACGATGGACGCAGCCGAAAGTACAATTTGCAGGATTCTCTAAAACGGATAAAGTCATCCGTACCTCCTGAAAATCGATCAGGAAGAGCAACTTTAGGCTCCACACAAATTTGACCTGCACCAGCTGCCAGAGCATTCTGACACCGTGCGACCAAACCCCGTAGCTCCACAACCTCTAGGGATAGCTCCTGCATGCGGTCAACCAGTGCTTCAATTGACGCCATCAAAAAAACGCTGAGTAATGGCAGTCACAGTAGGGCGGATTATAATGTCACGGCGGATGTGCACTCAGACTCACAAATAAACCACCAACCAGGCACTGGGCGAGAGACAGGGGAAGAGTCACCTCCTAGCTAATCCCTGACCTCTTTCCCTGCACTGCTCAGCCCACATGCAGACCTTGGTGGTAGGTATGATGTGTCCCCGTGCCTGGGCTGAAACTCCCTAAATTCCCTGAGATGGTGAAGAGGGGAAATAGGAGCAGCCTGCTCGCACAGAATCTGGATGGGAGAGATGACACAAAACAACCAAACTAAAACCACACTTATCTTTCTGAGCTGGAACAGACAACCTTCCTTCCTGGCTTCTAAGACCACAGTGATTCCTATAATCCGCTCAGAGCACTGGGATGGTGTGCTATTTAAACTAATGACCCCACCCAGTGCACCTGATGAGAGGCGGATCCAGCACGGCTCCAAAACAAAACACTAAACTCGTGCTGCTATCCTGGCCGACCTCCGCACATCGTCAGCCTCCTGCCTGGCATATTCTTTCAGCCGCTCCGCTGCTGCCTGCGCTTTACTCGGGCTCATTTCTTGCCTCCTTGATTTCCTCCTCCTATAGTATACTGACCAAGCTATGGTGGCGGGTTACTATATACCAGGATGGCGCAGGACGATAGTCGGGAGCAGACCTTACACGCCCCCCGTGGAGGGGATTTTTAACCTCACATAAGTCCACACTATCATGGTTTTGGTGCATTTTAATACAGTTTTAGGTGGTGCATTTTGGCTGCAGATGTCATCCTTCCACTGAAAAGGGTGAAACCCATGAGATTTCTCTAATCTGATACACTTTACTTCTCTTGTATTACGCTGTAGGTTTTTTTCTGCACTAAATCCATGTGCAGACTCCTTGGAGTGGAGTCAACCTCTTGTGGTGCGGTCCTGGAGAATGACTGGACAAGTTCCTCTTTTTGACCCAAAGAGACCAGGAGAACGGGGCAAAAGTGATTTTTGCTGAGGGCACGTCACCCACCTAGCTCAATTACTTCAGATTCAAAGGATTTCTGATGATTTTTGAGTCTCCAGAGAATGCATAATTTCTTCTCTGGAAAATAAATCCAGAACACGTTCAGTCAAATTCTGGGAAATTAGGCTAGAGGAACAGAGCAGGGTTTTCATGAATGATGCCACAATGCCCCGCACTGAAGGAAACCCGGTTCCTGCCCAACCTACCTTGTGGGTGGACAGAGGTTACTCTCACTCCACGGAGACTTCTGAATCCACGTGGCCAGTGCTGTGACCTGTGTACGGGAAACTTCCGGGTAGGAAGATGGAGCATGACTTATCCACATCCCAGGCGAGCCTGATCTGAGACTCTTCCAGTAGCGGCACGCACAAACCACACCCGGACACTCCCAGGATGTCAGGAAGTGACTACTGGTTCTAGTGCTCGCGTCCTCTTAAAGGGGTTGTCCACTTTCTTATATTGATGACCCCCACACACCAATTAGCTGTTTTTAGAGAAGGCAGCTCTGCCCTATCCACTTGGAGAGGGATGAGAAGGCATTCCATACTTTTGTTAATTATCCACATGTTTTGTTTTATGTTCCAGGTGGGAGGAGCCAGCATTAACCCATTAGTGTGCTGCCAAGTGTCGGCAAGGTGGAATCGTAGATGGAAGATCAGATGTGTGCTAGTGATGGTGAGAGAATCCAGGAAGGATTCTGCTGGGAACGTCCATGGCAATGAGCTCATGGCCACAGCTTGATTACAGAGATTTTATTTCTGGCACTGTTGGCGTAAGGCAGCGGCTTCTCGTAAGGGCTCGGACACACTTGTGGACTATGCAAACAGAACACACGATTCTAAAGTCTAAGGATTTGTCAAACCTAACAACGAATCTTCTGGAGGAGGCTGTATAATGGGGGAAAGGCACATACAATGTGAGGTATTTAAATGTATCGGTAAAGTTTTTTCATTGGGGAAAAATGAAACCAGGACTCATAATGCACAAGTGTGACTACACTCTAAAGAGGGTGGAACCCTAAAAACCTAACGGATGTGAGGCCACCACGCCGCCGTTCTCAACCAGGGCAGCAGAGGCTGAACGCAGGTTCCTAAATAAAGCGGCTCCACCTCCTCCACTCCGCAAGCTCCTCAGTCTGTCGTGCACGCGGGTCGATGCCTGGAGTACAGAGAGAGAATTAGTCCAGATCCCACCGGTCACGTGTATAAGAGCAGCCACGACACAGGTTCCTTACCTCAGTGCACCAGATGTCACACAGGACCTTCTCATGTGCTGCAGTGGGGAGTCCCTGGGACAGAGAACTGGAAGACCTGCAAGATAGAAACACATAGGGGGTCACGTATCAAAGACCAGCGTTTTATCCTCCAGCAATCAAGACTGAGATCTACTCCAGCTGGTAGACAGTTACATCAGAAAACTGGCAATGTGCCGCCCACACCACCTCCCATCACTCCTTTTGGTGAGGGCGGCGTAGAACGCCATTTGCTCCTCAATTAGATGCTCGAAAAGCCACAAACCATGGGCATCTGGCGTAGGGAGTGATAGTGAATGACCCCCATAGAGTGGAAACTGAAAGTCTTTATCTGATGTAGTTCCACCTTTAACCCTTCATTGCTATAGAGTGTGTAAGACGACCCCTGTACCCAGCTGGCTCCTCCGTGGGGTTGGACACCAATTTGTCAGTCCCACTCTGGAGGCAGGAGATTGCCCAAGATCATTACATGGCTGGTCAGGCAGACGTTCAGCTGGTGTCCGCGGGCAGCTGAGGAGTCCATACAGCCAACCATGGGATGTGACTCAAGGACTACTGCTGCCATCTGCATCCTCCTCATTCTACACTTTACCTGGACAGGACCACAACCATGGCGTAGAGGTCGATGGCGCAGTCTGCCACTCTTTGCAGGACGTACTGTTCATCTGGAAGAAGAACAAGATGATTGGTCACACAGAAGAGACACGCCGGACATGGCACTGCTGGGCACGAGATGCATCTTACCCACAATCCTCTTGCCGTACTTGATGAGCAGCTCTTCTACTGCACCGCCAAAATCTTCAATAGCGTGAACTGCCTAAAATGAAAGCAAAGAAGGAAAGCGAACGCTACTTTCAGTGTCCCCTATCACATGTTTTTGGGATGGGCGCTATACACCCAACCCCCCCTAGACTACACGGTCTGGATCCTGCTACCACACACTTCACCCTGCTCATAGCATTCCCCACTCACCAACTCCGCGCTTTTCTCCACTTCAGGGTGGATGTGTCCTTTTAGGGTGAGTCCTGTGCCCAGTCCAGCCCTCCTACAGAAGGGGAAAACAACAGAGTCTAGCAGATAACCGCTCCACCTTTTACTCCCCTGAACATTTCTTCTCAAATTGTCCTTTTCAACTCCTCCACTCAGTAATGTGCCTAGTCACTGTCACCATCTTCATTCCCACTGTCCTCCTCTTCTCAACCCTCTCCACTTTCTTAGCCTCTCCTCTTTCATGAACGCTCATCTTCCTTCCACCCCACATTGTCCTCTTCTCCCCTCACCTCTCATTTTATTCCCACCTAGTCCTCTCTCAGCCTCTCCTCATGTCTTCTCCACACTGTCCTCATCTCCCCCCCAGTCTCTCCTCATGTCTTCTCCACACTGTCCTCTTCTCATGTCTTCTCCCCCCCAGTCTCTCCTCGTGTCTTCTCCAGACTGTCCTCTTCTCCCCTCACCTCTCATTTTATTCCCACCTAGTCCTCTCAGCCTCTCCTCATGTCTTCTCCAGACTGTCCTCTTCACCCCAGTCTCTCCTCATGTCTTCTCCAGACTGTCCTCTTCACCCCAGTCTCTCCTCATGTCTTCTCCAGACTGTCCTCTTCACCCCAGCCTCTCCTCATGTCTTCTCCCCCCCAGCCTCTCCTCATGTCTTCTCCACACTGTCCTCTTCTCCCCAGCCTCTCCTCATGTCTTCTCCACACTGTCCTCTTCTCCCCCCCAGTCTCTCCTCATGTCTTCTCTAGACTGTCCTCTTCTCCCCTCACCTCCCATTTTATTCCCACCTAGTCCTCTCTCAGCCTCTCCTCATCTCCCCCCAGTCTCTCCTCATGTCTTCTCCACACTGTCCTCTTCCCCTCCCCCCAGTCTCTCCTCATGTCTTCTCCACACTGTCCTCTTCCCCCCCCCCAGTCTCTCCTCATGTCTTCTCCAGACTGTCCTCTTCTCCCCAGCCTCTCCTCATGTCTTCTCCAGACTGTCCTCTTCTCCCCAGCCTCTCCTCATGTCTTCTCCACACTGTCCTCCTCTCCCCAGCCTCTCCTCATGTCTTCTCCACACTGTCCTCTTCTCCCCATGCTCTCCTCATGCCTTCTCCAGACTGTCCTCTTCTCCCCAGCCTCTCCTCATGTCTTCTCCACACTGTCCTCTTCTCCCCAGCCTCTCCTCATGTCTTCTCCACACTGTCCTCCTCTCCCCAGCCTCTCCTCATGTCTTCTCCACACTGTCCTCTTCTCCCCAGCCTCTCCTCATGTCTTCTCCACACTGTCCTCTTCTCCCCAGCCTCTCCTCATGTCTTCTCCACACTGTCCTCCTCTCCCCAGCCTCTCCTCATGTCTTCTCCACACTGTCCTCTTCTCCCCAGCCTCTCCTCATGTCTTCTCCACACTGTCCTCTTCTCCCCAGCCTCTCCTCATGTCTTCTCCACACTGTCCTCCTCTCCCCAGCCTCTCCTCATGTCTTCTCCAGACTGTCCTCTTCTCCCCAGCCTCTCCTCATGCCTTCTCCACATTGTTTTCTTCTCCCCTGACCTCTACTCCTTATTAGCTCTACTCTGCCTCTTCTTCCCCAAGCTCTTCTCTTTCCTCTACCTTGTCCTCTTCTCCTGTGCCCCTCCACTCTGTTCTCTCTCTCTCTCAGTCCCTCTACTCCATCCTCCGCACTGTCTGTACCTCCGCTCCTTCTGCCCTGTCCCCCTATGCACTCACCTCCGTGCTCGCTTCAGACCTTCCTTCACAAGTAAGGGCGTGTTGCTCAGCGGGCTACTCAGCGCTTTCTGCAGAGATTTCAGCTCCTTGCCAGCACTCTACAATAAGAATCAGGAGGAGTCACTGGCGGGCAGAGTTAATGTCAAAAGTTCTCTCCAAGACACTGGGTTAGTTCACTCGTACATCCGGTCTCTATATACACCATCCCGTCCCACAGATGTGTGCACATACTTCATGAACCAGCACAAGGATAGTATCCCCCTCCCCTTAGTTCTGTATAAAGGATGCCGCTGCTGGTGGTACCTGCAGTCCATACAGGGCCACGAAGAGTCTGAGGATATCATTGGCTCCTTCAAAGATTCTGAAAATGCGCAGGTCTCGGAGTACTCGTTCCACCCCAGTGTCCTGGTCACCAGAAGAGACAAAACCAGTGTTACCAGCAGATACCAGACTGGACTGTGACCCCGGGATTATCGGGCCATACATCGTGTGACACATCGTCATACTCTAGTGGAGAGAGACTGAGCTCGTTACCTTCATAAAGCCGTTTCCTCCCAGTACCTGGATGCATTCATCGGCCACGGACCAGGCTGCCTCCTGCAGACAACAGAAAAGGACATCAGTATGCTTCCTGCAGAGACTACACAGCCGTCCAGTGTCACAGGACCCTCGGCACGTAACCAGGTCTGTGTGACACATGGCTCCCCTGTACCATCTACGCTGACATACTCACCGAGCCAAAAATTTTGCTTATGGCGGCTTCAACCTGAAAGTCCTTGGCCCCAGAGTCCATGTTTGAGCTGATCATGTATGCCATTGACTACAGAATAAGGGGTGGAGTCAGTTACATGAAGCATTCGCTGCCAACCCCCCCCCCCCCCATACATCATCATACTCCTCCATACCCCCACCTACCTCCGTCACATACTGCAGGACAGCCATGCGTGCCAGCTTCTCTTGGATGACTCCAAAGTTATGAAGTTTATTTCCGAATTGGGAGCGATTCAACGCATGTTCCACCTGCCGGAAGAAGACTACTGTGTCAAGTGTGGACCCCTGTAACTCCTCCAGGTATTCCTCCTGTTAACAGTATAGCCCAGGGCTGGCCAACCTGCGGCTCTCCAGCTGTTGCAAAACTACAACTCCCAGCATGCCCAGTCTGCCTACAGCTATCAGCCTACAGCAGGGAATGGTGGGAGTTGTAGTTTTACAACAGCTGGAGAGCAGCAGGTTGGAGAGCCGCAGGTTGGCCAGCCCTAGTATAGCCCTTCTCCTCAGTGCCTCCCTCTAGTGGTCATCCCTTGTTACCACTTACAGCTTTCTGAATCAGACCCTTCATGGTGCCAGACATTGCTGCAGCCATCCCAAACCGTCCGTTGTTGAGGATGTTCATGGCCACTTTGAAACCGTTGCCTTCACCCCCCAGCACGTTCTCTGCAGGGACACGGACCTCATCAAAGTATACAGGTGCTGTGTTACTGGCCCGTATGCCCAGCTTCTTGTCAGGCGGCCCGCTGCAGGGGAAGACATGTCAGGTGAAGGCGTTACTGGCGAGCAGTAGAAGACATGTAGCTTGTGCACCCCATTACTTACCTTGTCACCCCTTCTCCTCTCTCCACTATAAATGCTGTGATCTTATCTTTCATCTCCCCAGAGGTTGGGTCCTGGACTTGAGTTCTTGCAAAGACAGTGAATAAGTCGGCAATGCCCCCATTACTGCAAGAGAGATGGAACAGAAGTCAAGACGCTGGGGGAAACACAGGAACCTGCCCTGGACGGAGCTACGAGGGCAGGATATCAGGGAGGAAAGGATCTGTCCAGGGCATCTGGGTGGGATGGAGGCCAGGAGACCATCCGCTCTGTGCTCTGCCAGGTGATAACAGGTCTCCACATGGGGACCACCTCGTACTCCCCAGCCCTCCTCACCTGATCCATAGTTTGCCCCCAGAGAGGGTGTAGTACTTTCCACAGGCGCTCTTCTTGGCAGTAGACCTGATCGAGGCGGCATCGGATCCGCTGGTCGGCTCAGTCAGACAGTACGCCGCAATTATTTCACCTGGATAAGAAATACTATTAGAGGCGAAGCTTCGGCTCCAGGCAGGACTACTGTCCCTTCCAGCCGTTGTCCTTACCTGAGGCAAGACGCGGCAGATACGTCTTTTTCTGCTCCTCAGTACCATACAGAAGGATCCCTTTAAAGCCAATAGACTGATGGGCACCTAAAGTAATGCCGACACCTAGGTCGTGCTGTCCTACTATCTCCACCAATCGAGCATACTGATCCGGGGACGGGGCAAGGGAGTAGAAAAGAAAAAATGCATCATTAAAAAGCACCACGCCGTCTACAGATCTGGGACTTTTACTAACCTCATACATCAGTTTTGTGGCATGAAAGAAGAGCTGCGGATTTTTGCCGCTCTGTTGCACTCGCCACTTTTTTAAAAAAGTGCAGAACTGAGCAAAAGTGTCCGAATCTGGTGTCTGCCACCCTTATTAACCCTCCCAAAAATTATTATGGATTTTTAATGTGCGTCTGCAGTAAATCTCGTTGGCTCACAACTCCGGGGACACAACTGCATTTTTAACCCCTTAGTGACAGGATTAATTTTAGTCTTAAGGACCAGTAATATTTTTACCCTTTGTGTTCAGTCATAACTTTTTCTTTTAAATTCTTTTATTTTATTTTGCAGGATTAGGCTACTTTCACACCGGAGGAAACCGCTTCCATTTTGTCCCCATTTATAGTCAAGACAGAGAGCACCAGAATGCGTTCCGTTCGGTTGTGTCCACAATGGGGTGCGGAGCAAGACGGATCCGTCATGACACACAATGTAAGTCAATGGTGCCGGATCCGTCCCACAGTGACTTACAATACAGATAATACAACCGGATCGTTCATAACGGATGCAGATGGTTGTATTATCATGACGGAAGCGTTTTTGCTGATCCTTGTGGGGTTTTTTTAGGAACCATTTTGGGGATATATATTGTAATAAATAACTTATTTTTAGGGGGGATAAATTTAAAAAACAGCAATTTTAACATTATTTTGTGGAATTTATTTGCCGTGGTCACTGAGTGGTAAAAATAAGATAACCTTATTATGTGGTCAGTACGGTGATGATAATGTCACGTTTCTATATATTTTTACTATATTCTACTCCAAACTGAAGGGGAGGGGGCGGCTGCTTTAGCTGCAGATATGGGCTCTGTATTGTTTGAAAGCTGTGGCATTCCAAGAATACAAACAATACCAGAATGACAGCAATATCTTCAGTACATGGGAAGATATCGCTGTTAGAAATCGGGATACAGTGAATGCAGCTGAAAGTAATAGCAGGTTTTAATCCTGACTCGATTTCTAACAGTGATATCTCCTGCTTATATTGGGCTAATGCTGTCATTTTGGTCATTCTTACATGAAAGGTTGGATGCTTGCTTTCGAACAAGACCAGGCCCATGCTTCTAGCTGCTAACAATCAGGAGATACCAGCTGCTAAAGCAGACCCTCCCCCGCTTCCCTTCTGCCCAAGCCCAGCTCAGGCAAAACAGTGATTAAAGGGGGGGTTTATCTCAAGAATTTTAAAAATAGGCACAGAATTAACACTGGCACTATTTCTGGAAGACAGCAGCCATGTTTTTCTAATCCTGGAAAACCCATTCAAAACCAACAAGCAGCAGGATCAGGGTTGGTCTGCTGGTCACATCAACAGACTACACTCAAGCACGTTAATGGGGCAGACGTACATAAACAACACATAATGTGACCATCTGACACTAAACAGCTCCATAAACCACCACCCCCTACATCTGACCACAAACCATTACCTGTGTATTATTCAGTCCCAGTCCACCCAACTCAGCTGGGACTTGGAGACCAAATGCACCTAGCTCTTTGAGTCCAGACATGGACTTGTCATCCACCCTCTGGAGATCGTCATTCAGGGCGGGGTCATTTACCTCCTAAGTAAAAAAAAAAAAATAGGAAGTCAACTTATGTGTGGCCCTGCTTACATGGTGTTCTTCAAGTACTGTGCCCCCTCCAGGGGAATATTCCAGTAACTAACCTACCACTCACACCGACTCATCATTTCTGCCCCTGCAATGGTTTTCTTTCCTGCCCTTTAATTTTCACACCTTTGCTATCAATTCCTCAATCATTTCACTATGTCCTATGTGCTTTCATCTTCTCCTACCTTCTCTCCTTCTTCCTCTTATGTTCTGCAGCTTCTCTTCACCTTTGTTTTCTTCTTCTAGTTTTCTACATATTCCCCAACTTTCTCTCTTCTAATGTCCTACGTTTTCTGATATTCTAGATCTCCTCCGACCTTCTCTCCTTCCACCTATGTTCTACATCTTCTCTGACCTTCCCTCCTTCTAATATTCTACATTTCCTCTGACCGTCTCTCCTGCTTTCTTTAATATTTGACCTTTTCTCCAATCTGCTCTTCCTCTTTTGTTCCACAGCTTTTCTCACCTTTCCTTTTTCTAGTATTCTACATATTGCACAAACGTCTCTCCTTCCTAATGTTCTACGTCATCTCCAACCTTCTCTCCATCTTCCTAAAATATTCTATATCTTTTAAAACTCTCTCCATCTTCATCAAATATTCTACATCTTCTTCAACCTACTCTCCTTCTCTTTCTAATAGTCTACATTTTCTCTGACCGTCTCTCGTTCTTCTACATCTTCTTTGACCTTCTGTTCCTCTCATGTTCTATTTTACATATTCCCCGACCTTCTCTCCTTCGAAATGTCCTACGCATTCTCCAAACTTCGCTCCTTCTTCCTCTAATATTCTACATCTTCTCCGATCCCTCCTTTTTCTAATGTTATATATATTCTTTGATCTTATATCCCTATTTTTCTAATGTTGTACATCTTCTCTTCCTCCAATCTCTCATCTCTTCCCTTTCATCCTACTTCTTTTGCTCCCTTTTCCCCTCTTGTCCTACTTTCTCACATCTTTTGTCCTAGACCTTCTCCAGTGTTCACATCTATTGTCCTTGTTACATAATACAATTTATCTGTCTCATTTTATCCATCTACATGTTTTACTCACTTGGAAGAAACGGGACACAGGACTAATCAACTCACTGAGGAACTGAGATTGATCCTCACTTAATACTGTAGGAAGAGAAGTTGAAATGAGACACCACAGGACACAAGTGCAACCAGCAGACAAACCAAGAGGAGTGAAGAGGGACGGCCATGCACCAATGTGTGTAGGGGAGGGATGGTGGGAGTGTGAGTAATACTCGCATACAGAGTCATCCTGGTATCTTACTTTATGGATACTTTGTATCTTACCTGATGGATATGGGAAGACTTGTTGCGTATGAATCAGTCCACTAAACATCCCCACAGCAAATGACAAAGATTCCTGGAGATATAGACGAAGAAAGAAGAGCATTCATAAAGGATAGGGCACCCACCACACAGGGGAGCTCCGAGGGCTATGTGTCTAGATCGTACAGGACAGGGCACCCACCACACAGGGGGGCTCGAGGGCTATGTGTCTAGATCATACAGGACAGGGCACCCACCACACAGGGGAGCTCCGAGGGCTACATGTCTAGATCGTACAGGACAGGGCACCCACCACACAGGGGCGCTCCAAGGGCTATGTGTCTAGATCGTACAGGACAGGGCACCCACCACACAGGGGGGCTCGAGGGCTATGTGTCTAGATCGTACAGGACAGGGCACCCACCACACAGGTGAGCTCTGAGGGCTATGCCTCTAGATCGTACAGGACAGGGCACCCACCACACAGGGGGGCTCGAGGGCTATGTGTCTAGATCGTACAGGACAGGGCACCCACCACACAGGGGGGCTCGAGGGCTATGTGTCTAGATCGTACAGGACAGGGCACCCACCACACAGGGGCGCTCCAAGGGCTATGTGTCTAGATCGTACAGGACAGGGCACCCACCACACAGGGGCGCTCCAAGGGCTATGTGTCTAGATCGTACAGGACAGGGCACCCACCACACAGGGGGGCTCGAGGGCTATGTGTCTAGATCGTACAGGACAGGGCACCCACCACACAGGGGCGCTCCAAGGGCTATGTGTCTAGATCGTACAGGACAGGGCACCCACCACACAGGGGCGCTCCAAGGGCTATGTGTCTAGATCGTACAGGACAGGGCACCCACCACACAGGGGCGCTCCAAGGGCTATGTGTCTAGATCGTACAGGACAGGGCACCCACCACACAGGGGCGCTCCAAGGGCTATGTGTCTAGATCGTACAGGACAGGGCACCCACCACACAGGGGGGCTCGAGGGCTATGTGTCTAGATCGTACAGGACAGGGCACCCACCACACAGGGGAGCTCTGAGGGCTATGCCTCTAGATCAGACCTGGGCAAACTACGGCCCGCGGGCCGTATACGGCCCGGCGGACCTTTTAATCCGGCCCCCGGGCGGAGCCAGAGGCGTGCCAAGCAATGATACCCCTCCTCCGCGAATGAAGAGGACTTCCGACTCGGCGTGCTGCGTGTGGCATGGCGCGGTGGCAGGGAGGCAGCGTCAGCGGCAGTACTGTCTAGGTAAGACACAGCAGGGGGGGGGGTGCCTCGTGCGAGCCGTACCCGGGACCCGGCCGGCCGCAATTATTCCCTTCTCTGTAACAGCGCAGCGCCCGCGGCTCTCATAGTATCGGCTGTGACTGTCTGACACTGACAGTCACAGAGCCGACAAGCATGAAGCTGCGGCCGCCTCCCCCTGTGCTGTGTGTAGTCAGTGTGACTAACACATGGCTGATCATCTCTGAGCATTACGTTTCTAAAGGCAAGGGGGGGGGGGGGGGGAGGGGTGTGTACTATTGTAAGGGGGGGGGGTGTTCTGTATATGATGGGGGGGCCGGGGGGGTGTTCTGTATATGAGGGGGCCTTCTGTATTCTGGGGGGATTCTTCTGTATTCTGGGGGATCTGTATTGTGGGGGGGGGGGGGGGGGGGTGTTCTGTATTTTAGGGGGGTTTGAACTGTAGGGGTGGGTCTGTATTGTAGGGGGGTTCTGTAGGGGGGTCTGTATTGTAGGGAGGGGTCTGCACTAGGGTTGTCCCGATACCAGTATCGGTATCGGGACCGATACCGAGTATTAGCGGGAGTACTCGTACTCCCGCTAATACCCCCGATACTTCCCCCCAATCCCCCCCCCGCCGCAGCCGAAACCGCCAACAACGACGCCGCCGCTACAACGTTAATCACCGCGGCGCGGGGAACATTACAGACAGCTTTCGTTTGAACAGCTGTTTTCCCCGCTGCGCATAGACACTCCCCCTTGGACGGATCTGTCCAATCGCGAGCAAGGGGGAGTGTCTATGCGCAGCGGGGAAAACAGCTGTTCAAACGAACGCTGTCTGTAATATTCCCCGCCGCGGTGATTAGGTACAGTAGGTACGGGGGACAATGGCTGGATTCACAGGGGGACAATGGCTGGATTCACAGGGGGGGGACTACCCCTTTAAGATTTGGAGTGTCTTTGCATTATGTCTTGAGAATGCTAAGAACCTCTTTCCAACAGTAAATGAAACTCAAAATGTGTTTGAGTGAACGTGATTGTAAATTTTCACTAATATGAGTCACAAATAGTGAAAAATGTTCATTGTTTTGGGAAATTTTGTTTAATAAATTTAAATTTTTTTCTTGTAAGGCAACCTCACTTTTTCATTGTTTAACTATAACAAGTACTCGTACCAGTTGTCCAACAATGATATTTACTGCTTTTTATAAAGAAATACAATTGATTTTATGCAGTATTGAGTTTAGCCTTTTGGCCCGGCCCTCCAAAATATTTTCAGTTTCTCATGTGGCCCCATCGAAAAAATAATTGCCCACCCCTGCTCTAGATTGTACAGGACAGGGCACCCATCGCACAGGGGAACTCTGAGGGCTATGTGTCTAGATCGTACAGGACAGGGCACCCACCACACAGGGGCGCTCCAAGGGCTATGCTTAGATCGTACAGGACAGGGCACCCACCACACAGGGGGGCTCGAGGGCTATGTGTCTAGATCATACAGGACAGGGCACCCACCACACAGGGGCGCTCCAAGGGCTATGTGTCTAGATCGTACAGGACAGGGCACCCACCACACAGGGGGGCTCCAAGGGCTATGTGTCTAGATCGTACAGGACAGGGCACCCACCACACAGGGGCGCTCCAAGGGCTATGTGTCTAGATCGTACAGGACAGGGCACCCACCACACAGGGGGGCTCGAGGGCTATGTGTCTAGATCGTACAGGACAGGGCACCCACCACACAGGGGAGCTCTGAGGGCTATGCCTCTAGATTGTACAGGACAGGGCACCCATCGCATAGGGGAGCTCTGAGGGCTATGTGTCTAGATCGTACAGGACAGGGCACCCACCACACAGGGGCGCTCCAAGGGCTATGCTTAGATCGTACAGGACAGGGCACCCACCACACAGGGGGGCTCGAGGGCTATGTGTCTAGATCATACAGGACAGGGCACCCACCACACAGGGGCGCTCCAAGGGCTATGCCTCTAGATTGTACAGATCTGCTGGTTTGTTATCCGAGGCTTTCCTATGTTCCTCTGGTAAACATGCTGTTTGGATATTACAGATTACATAGTAACATAGTTTGTAAGGCTGAAAAAAAGACACCTGTCCATCCAGTTCAGCCTGTTATCCTGCAAGTTGATCCAGAGGATCACTGATGATCCCATGGTCATCTAATTACGCTGCTATCAGACTAGTCACTATTGCAGATAAGCTCCACTCACTGCGACACCACATACCCAACTCAGGTAAAAAGTATGAGAAACAGCAAATAGTCAGAAATCAGCACCTACCGGAGAGCTCTTCTCTGCCATATGGACATGCTCCGAGGCCGTCGCTGAGGCCGAGACGCCATCTTTATCCACAACTGTCTGTAGAAACAATCCAAATACACAACATAAGTATAATGAGGGGGAACTGCGAGCAGGACACGGACGGGCGTAACACAGTGATTACCTCTGCGGTCTGCGCATAACTCCGGACACATCCAGCCTGGGACCTGCATGATACATATCAGTCAGTGACTGTAAGAGCTATGACCCCCCCCAACAATGGTCGATATACATTAAAGGTTATACATCAAAAGGTACGACACCACAGACATCCCCCCAACAATGGTGGAGATACATCAAAGGTACGACATCACAGACCCCCCCCCCCCCCCCAACAATGGTGGATATACATTAATGGTATGACACCACAGACACCCCCCCCACCAACAATGGTGGAGATACATTAAAGGTATGACACCACAGACTCCTCCTCCCCCCCCCAACAATGTTGGATAGGTGCTCCATTCAAGATCTCGCCTCGTGGGGTAAGGATGTGCAGTGGCTGGGTTTGGGGTGGCCCCAACGCTACGCTGTGTCCCCCGGGCACAGTCGAGGTGTCACCACGTGTTGCTGCTCTCCGGAAGGGATGGTAAGGCATGGTGCACCCCAATGGCAAATAAGTCCAGAAAGTCAGGGTCTGCAGTAAACCAGGGTGCCTATTTACTGGAGGAATTCAGGTGGAAAACAGGAGAGTTATATGGCCGGCTTCTCCAGTCTCCTCCCTGAGACGAGGCATAGGGCCGGCTTCTCCAGTCTCCTCCCTGAGACTAGGCATAGGGCCGGCTTCTCCAGTCTCCTCCCTGAGACGAGGCATAGGGCCGGCTTCTCCAGTCTCCTCCCTGAGACTAGGCATAGGGCCGGCTTCTCCAGTCTCCTCCCTGAGACGAGGCATAGGGCCGGCTTCTCCAGTCTCCTCCCTGAGACGAGGCAGAGGGCTGGCTTCTCCAGTCTCCTCCCTGAGACGAGGCAGAGGGCTGGCTTTTCCAGTCTCCTCCCTGAGACGAGGCAGAGGGCCGGCTTTTCCAGTCTCCTCCCTGAGACGAGGCAGAGGGCCGGCTTCTCCAGTCTCCTCCCTGAGACGAGGCAGAGGGCCGGCTTCTCCAGTCTCCTCCCTGAGACGAAGCAGAGGGCTGGCTTCTCCAGTCTCCTCCCTGAGATGAGGCATAGGGCTGGCTTCTCCAGTCTCCTCCCTGAGATGAGGCATAGGGCTGGCTTCTCCAGTCTCCTCCCTGAGATGAGGCATAGGGCCGGCTTCTCCAGTCTCCTCCCTGAGATGAGGCATAGGGCCGGCTTCTCCAGTCTCCTCCCTGAGATGAGGCATAGGGCCGGCTTCTCCAGTCTCCTCCCTGAGACGAGGCATAGGGCCGGCTTCTCCAGTCTCCTCCCTGAGACGAGGCATAGGGCCGGCTTCTCCAGTCTCCTCCCTGAGATGAGGCATAGGGCCGGCTTCTCCAGTCTCCTCCCTGAGATGAGGCATAGGGCCGGCTTCTCCAGTCTCCTCCCTGAGATGAGGCATAGGGCCGGCTTCTCCAGTCTCCTCCCTGAGATGAGGCATAGGGCCGGCTTCTCCAGTCTCCTCCCTGAGATGAGGCATAGGGCTGTCTTCTCCAGTCTCCTCCCTGAGATGAGACATAGGGCCGTCTTCTCCAGTCTCCTCCCTGAGATGAGGCATAGGGCCGGCTTCTCCAGTCTCCTCCCTGAGATGAGACATAGGGCCGTCTTCTCCAGTCTCCTCCCTGAGATGAGGCATAGGGCTGGCTTCTCCAGACTCCTCCCTGGCAGAAGGAGGGTTTGATGGTGAGGCAAGGCCTGAGCTAGCTGTACCTCTCTCTCTCTCTCAGTAGGCCGATACCCTGGTCAAGGGCCCACGGTCTGTAGCGCAGTAGTCAGGATGGTGACCCATGGTCTGTGGCTTAGCGTCCCCATCTCGGTATCTTCTTCTGGTCACTCATAGAGACTGGCATAAGTCTCCCCTCCAAGCACTGGTCCCTAACTGCAGAACACTAGGGGCTCTGACTGCTCTCCTTATATACATTTTCTAGATGGACTGGAACCTTCTAGTGGGAGGGGAGGAGAAGCTCAGCACAAACAGATACAATGTAACACTTTCCGTCTGTCATAGACTTACATCAGAGCATCAGTGATACTCAATGGCAATGACAGCAGTTTTTCCAGACAAAAACAAGTTTCCAGACAAACGGATCCGGGATTTGACTTTTTCACATTTTTAAAAAGGTCTGCGCGTGCACAGACCGCAAAACCGGATCCGTTTTTCCGGAACACTTAGGGCCGGATCTGGCATTAATGCATTTCAATGTAAAATAATGCCGGCATATCCGGCATTCCGGTAAGTGTTCCAGAATTTTGGACTGAGAAAATACCGCAACATGCTGTGGTATTTTCTCAGTCCAAAAACCGTACAGTGACTGAACTGAAGACATCCTGATGAATACTGAACGGATCGCTCTCCATTTAGAAAGCATTAGGATAAAACTGATCAGTTTTTTTCTGGTATTGAGCCCCTACGACGGAACTCAGCGCCGGAAAAGAAAAACGCTATTATATACACATTACTATATATAACCCCTATAGATGTATTATACACACATTACTACATATATCCCCTATAGATATACTATATACATTACTATATATACTATATACATTACTATATATATCCCCTATAGATGTATTATACACACATTACTACATATATCCCCTATAGATGTATTACATACACATTGATATATATCCCCTATAGATGCATTATACACACATTACTACATATAACCCCTATAGATATACTATACACACACATTACTACATATATCCCCTATAGATATATATATCAGTGTGTATAGTATATATATATATATATCCCCTATAGATATACTATACACATTACTATATATATCCCCTATAGATGTATTATACACATACTACTACATATATCCCCTATAGATATACTATATACATTACACCATATATCCCCTATAGATGTATTACATACACATTGATATATATATCCCCTATAGATATACTATACACACATTACTACATATATCCCCTATAGATATACTATATACATTACAACATATATCCCCTATAGATGTATTATATACACATTGATATATATCCCCTATAGATGTATTATACACACTACTACATATATCCCCTATAGATGTATTATACACACATTACTACATATATCCCCTATAGATGTATTATACACACTACTACATATATCCCCTATAGATATACTATATACATTACACCATATATCCCCTATAGATGTATTACATACACATTGATATATATCCCCTATAGATGCATTATACACACACATTACTACATATATCACCTATAGATATACTATACACACTGATATATATATATCCCCTATAGATATACTATACACACACTACTACATATATCCCCTATAGATATACTATACACATTACTATATATATCCCCTATAGATGTATTATACACACACTACTACATATATCCCCTATAGATATACTATACACATTATATATATATCCCCTATAGATGTATTATACACACATTACTACATATATCCCCTATAGATATACTATACACACATTGATATATATATATATATATACACCCTATAGATGTATTATACACACACATTACTACATATAACCCCTATAGATATACTATACACACTGATATATATATATCCCCTATAGATATACTATACACACATTACTACATATATCCCCTATAGATGTATTATACACATACATCCCCTATAGATATACTATATACATTACAACATATATCCCCTATAGATGTATTATACACATACTACTACATATATCCCCTATAGATATACTATATACATTACAACATATATCCCCTATAGATGTATTATATACACATTGATATATATATCCCCTATAGATGTATTATACACACATTACTACATATATCCCCTATAGATATACTATACACACATTGATATATATACACACCCTATAGATGTATTATACACACATTGATATATATCCCCTATAGATGTTTTATATACACATTGAGATATATCCCCTATAGATGTATTATACACACATTACTACATATATCCCCTATAGATATACTATACACACATTGATATATATATCCCCTATAGATGTATTATACACACATTGATATATATATCCCCTATAGATGTTTTATACACACGTTGATATATATATCCCCTATAGATGGGCGATATCCAGTGGGCAGCAAGTCAATGACTACTCCCTGACACCCCCCTCACACTGGATAGTGGATGAGTCCTGGTCACATTCATGCAGTAGTCGGTCTGAACCATTTACCATTCCCACAGGTTACTCGGGCTGTACCACTTTTCACACTATATATAACAGTATGTAATCAGTATGTGCCGCACTGCGTGTCACTTACCCGCGGCTGATATAACGGAAGAGCCCCCGGGACACCGCAGCCGGTAACACAGCTTTCATGTTGTAAATAGAACAAGGTCACCGCACTTCCGGCACCACGTGACTTCCGGCCCCGCGGCATTGTGGGAGTTCTGTGAGGCGGAAGGGGCGGTGGGTCATCCTGTGGAGATGTGAACGTCTCCTCACCAGGAGTCCAGCGGGCTTCCCGCCCTGTGGGGCAGTCACGTGACGGTTATGGCGATAGGTCAGGTCCGAGAGATAATGGAGGCATCTAAATATGTAGTATTCAGTCAGTGGTGGTGGTGTCCTCTATAGGTGTTATATACAGTCAGTGATGGTGTCCTGTATAGGTGTTATATACAGTCAGTGATGGTGGTGTCCTCTATAGGTGTTATATACAGTCAGTGATGGTGGTGGTGTCCTCTATAGGTGTTATATACAGTCAGTGATGGTGGTGGTGTCCTCTATAGGTGTTATATACAGTCAGTGATGGTGTCTTCTATAGCTGTTATATACAGTCAGTGATGGTGGTGTCCTCTATAGGTGTTATATATACAGTCAGTGATGGTGGTGGTGTCCTCTATAGGTGTTATATTCAGTCAGTGATGGTGGTGGTGTCCTCTATAGGTGTTATATACAGTCAGTGATGGTGGTGTCTTCTATAGGTGTTATATACAGTCAGTGATGGCGGTGGTGTCCTCTATAGCTGTTATATACAGTCAGTGATGGCGGTGGTGTCCTGTATAGGTGTTATATACAGTCAGTGGTGGTGTCTTCTATAGGTGTTATATACAGTCAGTGATGGTGTCTTCTATAGCTGTTATATACAGTCAGTGATGGTGGTGTCCTCTATAGGTGTTATATACAGTCAGTGATGGTGGTGTCCTCTATAGGTGTTATATATACAGTCAGTGATGGTGGTGGTGTCCTCTATAGGTGTTATATTCAGTCAGTGATGGTGGTGGTGTCCTCTATAGGTGTTATATACAGTCAGTGATGGTGGTGTATTCTATAGGTGTTATATACAGTCAGTGATGGCGGTGGTGTCCTCTATAGCTGTTATATACAGTCAGTGATAGCGGTGGTGTCCTCTATAGGTGTTATATACAGTCAGTGATGGTGGTGGTGTCTTCTATAGGTGTTATATACAGTCAGTGATGGCGGTGGTGTCCTGTATAGGTGTTATATACAGTCAGTGATGGTGGTGGTGTCCTCTATAGGTGTTATATACAGTCAGTGATGGTGGTGGTGTCTTCTATAGGTGTTATATACAGTCAGTGATGGTGGTGTCCTCTATAGGTGTTATATACAGTCAGTGATGGTGGTGGTGTCCTGTATAGGTGTTATATACAGTCAGTGATGGTGGTGTCCTGTATAGGTGTTATATACAGTCAGTGATGGTGGTGTCCTCTATAGGTGTTATATACAGTCAGTGATGGTGGTGTCCTGTATAGGTGTTATATACAGTCAGTGATGGTGGTGGTGTCTTCTATAGGTGTTATATACAGTCAGTGATGTTGTCTTCTATAGGTGTTATATACAGTCAGTGATGTTGTCCTCTATAGGTGTTATATACAGTCAGTGATGGTGGTGGTGTCCTCTATAGCTGTTATATAAAGTCAGTGATAGCGGTGGTGTCCTGTATAGGTGTTATATTCAGTCAGTGATGGTGGTGGTGTCCTCTATAGGTGTTATATACAGTCAGTGATGGTGGTGTCCTGTATAGGTGTTATATACAGTCAGTGATGGTGGTGTCCTCTATAGGTGTTATATACAGTCAGTGATGGTGGTGTCCTGTATAGGTGTTATATACAGTCAGTGATGGTGGTGGTGTCTTCTATAGGTGTTATATACAGTCAGTGATGTTGTCTTCTATAGGTGTTATATACAGTCAGTGATGTTGTCCTCTATAGGTGTTATATACAGTCAGTGATGGTGGTGGTGTCCTCTATAGCTGTTATATAAAGTCAGTGATAGCGGTGGTGTCCTGTATAGGTGTTATATTCAGTCAGTAATGGTGGTGTCCTCTATAGGTGTTATATACAGTCAGTGATGGCGGTGTCCTGTATAGGTGTTATATACAGTCAGTGATGGTGGTGGTGTCCTCTAGAGGTGTTATATACAGTCAGTGATGGTGGTGGTGTCCTCTATAGGTGTTATATTCAGTCAGTGATGGTGGTGGTGTCCTCTATAGGTGTTGTATACAGTCAGTGATGGTGGTGTCCTCTATAGCTGTTATATACAGTCAGTGATGGTGGTGGTGTCCTCTAGAGGTGTTATATACAGTCAGTGATGGTGGTGGTGTCCTGTATAGGTGTTATATACAGTCAGTGATGGTGGTGGTGTCCTCTATAGGTGTTATATACAGTCAGTGATGGTGGTGGTGTCCTCTATAGGTGTTATATTCAGTCAGTGATGGTGGTGGTGTCCCCTATAGGTGTTATATACAGTCAGTGATGGTGTCCTCTATAGGTGTTATATACAGTCAGTGATGGTGGTGTCCTCTATAGGTGTTATATACAGTCAGTGATGGTGGTGTCCTGTATAGGTGTTATATACAGTCAGTGATGGTGGTGGTGTCCTCTAGAGGTGTTATATACAGTCAGTGATGGTGGTGGTGTCCTCTAGAGGTGTTATATACAGTCAATGCTGGTGGTGGTGTCCTCTAGAGGTGTTATATACAGTCAGTGATAGCGGTGGTGTCTTCTATAGGTGTTATATACAGTCAGTGATGGTGGTGTCCTCTATAGGTGTTATATACAGTCAGTGATGGTGGTGGTGTCCTGTATAGGTGTTATATACAGTCAGTGATGGTGGTGTCCTCTATAGGTGTTATATACAGTCAGTGATGGTGGTGTCCTCTATAGGTGTTATATACAGTCAGTGATGGTGGTAGTGTCCTCTAGAGGTGTTATATACAGTCAGTGATGGCGGTGGTGTCCTGTATAGGTGTTATATACAGTCAGTGATGGTGGTGTCCTGTATAGGTGTTATATACAGTCAGTGATGGTGGTGGTGTCCTCTAGAGGTGTTATATACAGTCAGTGATGGTGGTGGTGTCCTGTATAGGTGTTATATACAGTCAGTGATGGTGGTGTCCTCTATAGGTGTTATAATCAGTCAGTGATGGTGGTGTCCTCTATAGGTGTTATATACAGTCAGTGATGGTGGTGGTGTCCTCTAGAGGTGTTATATACAGTCAGTGATGGCGGTGGTGTCCTCTATAGGTGTTATATACAGTCAGTGATGGTGGTGTCCTGTATAGGTGTTATATACAGTCAGTGATGGTGGTGGTGTCCTCTAGAGGTGTTATATACAGTCAGTGATGGCGGTGGTGTCCTCTATAGGTGTTATATACAGTCAGTGATGGTGGTGTCCTGTATAGGTGTTATATACAGTCAGTGATGGCGGTGGTGTCCTGTATAGGTGTTATATACAGTCAGTAATGGTGGTGGGGTCTTCTAGAGGTGTTATATACAGTCAGTGATGGTGGTGGTGTCTTCTATAGGTGTTATATACAGTCAGTGATGGTGGTGGTGTCTTCTATAGGTGTTATATACAGTCAGTAATGGTGGTGGTGTCTTCTATAGGTGTTATATACAGTCAGTGATGTTGTCCTCTATAGGTGTTATATCCAGGGAGTGCAGAATTATTAGGCAAGTTGTATTTTTGAGGATTAATTTTATTATTGAACAACAACCATGTTCTCAATGAACCCAAAAAACTCATTAATATCAAAGCTGAATATTTTTGGAAGTAGTTTTTAGTTTGTTTTTAGTTTTAGCTATTTTAGGGGGATATCTGTGTGTGCAGGTGACTATTACTGTGCATAATTATTAGGCAACTTAACAAAAAACAAATATATACCCATTTCAATTATTTATTTTTACCAGTGAAACCAATATAACATCTCAACATTCACAAATATACATATCTGACATTCAAAAACAAAACAAAAACAAATCAGTGACCAATATAGCCACCTTTCTTTGCAAGGACACTCAAAAGCCTGCCATCCATGGATTCTGTCAGTGTTTTGATCTGTTCACCATCAACATTGCGTGCAGCAGCAACCACAGCCTCCCAGACACTGTTCAGAGAGGTGTACTGTTTTCCCTCCTTGTAAATCTCACATTTGATGATGGACCACAGGTTCTCAATGGGGTTCAGATCAGGTGAACAAGGAGGCCATGTCATTAGATTTTCTTCTTTTATACCCTTTCTTGCCAGCCACGCTGTGGAGTACTTGGACGCGTGTGATGGAGCATTGTCCTGCATGAAAATCATGTTTTTCTTGAAGGATGCAGACTTCTTCCTGTACCACTGCTTGAAGAAGGTGTCTTCCAGAAACTGGCAGTAGGACTGGGAGTTGAGCTTGACTCCATCCTCAACCCGAAAAGGCCCCACAAGCTCATCTTTGATGATACCAGCCCAAACCAGTACTCCACCTCCACCTTGCTGGCGTCTGAGTCGGACTGGAGCTCTCTGCCCTTTACCAATCCAGCCACGGGCCCATCCATCTGGCCCATCAAGACTCACTCTCATTTCATCAGTCCATAAAACCTTAGAAAAATCAGTCTTGAGATATTTCTTGGCCCAGTCTTGACGTTTCAGCTTGTGTGTCTTGTTCAGTGGTGGTCGTCTTTCAGCCTTTCTTACCTTGGCCATGTCTCTGAGTATTGCACACCTTGTGCTTTTGGGCACTCCAGTGATGTTGCAGCTCTGAAATATGGCCAAACTGGTGGCAAGTGGCATCTTGGCAGCTGCACGCTTGACTTTTCTCAGTTCATGGGCAGTTATTTTGCGCCTTGGTTTTTCCACACGCTTCTTGCGACCCTGTTGACTATTTTGAATGAAACGCTTGATTGTTCGATGATCACGCTTCAGAAGCTTTGCAATTTTAAAAGTGCTGCATCCCTCTGCAAGATATCTCACTATTTTTGACTTTTCTGAGCCTGTCAAGTCCTTCTTTTGACCCATTTTGCCAAAGGAAAGGAAGTTGCCTAATAATTATGCACACCTAATATAGGGTGTTGATGTCATTAGACCACACCCCTTCTCATTACAGAGATGCACATCACCTAATATGCTTAATTGGTAGTAGGCTTTCGAGCCTATACAGCTTGGAGTAAGACAACATGCATAAAGAGGATGATGTGGTCAAAATACTCATTTGCCTAATAATTCTGTACAGGGTGTACAGTCAGTGATGTTGGTGGTGTCTTCTATAGGTGTTATATACAGTCAGTAATGGTGGTGGTGTCTTCTATAGGTGTTATATACAGTCAGTGATGGTGGTGTCTTCTATAGGTGTTATATACAGTCAGTGATGGTGGTGGTGTCTTCTATAGGTGTTATATACAGTCAGTAATGGTGGTGGTGTCTTCTATAGGTGTTATATACAGTCAGTAATGGTGGTGGTGTCTTCTAGAGGTGTTATATACAGTCAGTGATGGTGGTGGTGTCCTCTATAGGTGTTATATACAGTCAGTGATGGTGGTGGTGTCCTCTATAGGTGTTATATACAGTCTGTAATGGTGGTGTCTTCTATAGGTGTTATATACAGTCAGTGATGGTGTCTTCTATAGGTGTTATATACAGTCAGTAATGGTGGTGGTGTCTTCTATAGGTGTTATATACAGTCAGTGATGGTGGTGTCCTCTATAGGTGTTATATACAGTCAGTGATGGTGGTGTCCTCTATAGGTGTTATATACAGTCAGTGATGGTGGTGTCCTCTATAGGTGTTATATACAGTCAGTGATGGTGGTGTCCTCTATAGGTGTTATATACAGTCAGTGATGGTGTCCTCTATAGGTGTTATATACAGTCAGTGATGGTGTCCTCTATATGTGTTATATACAGTCAGTGATGGTGGTGGTGTCCTCTATAGGTGTTATATACAGTCAGTGATGGTGGTGTCCTCTATAGGTGTTATATACAGTCAGTAATGGTGGTGGTGTCTTCTATAGGTGTTATATACAGTCAGTGATGGTGGTGTCTTCT
This sequence comes from Bufo bufo, assembly GCF_905171765.1. Classification (NCBI taxonomy): domain Eukaryota; kingdom Metazoa; phylum Chordata; class Amphibia; order Anura; family Bufonidae; genus Bufo; species Bufo bufo. Next base: position 841,035,965 of record NC_053389.1, on the reverse strand, counting down.
ATAGGTGTTATATACAGTCAGTGATGGTGGTGGTGTCTTCTATAGGTGTTATATACAGTCAGTAATGGTGGTGGTGTCTTCTATAGGTGTTATATACAGTCAGTAATGGTGGTGGTGTCTTCTAGAGGTGTTATATACAGTCAGTGATGGTGGTGGTGTCCTCTATAGGTGTTATATACAGTCAGTGATGGTGGTGGTGTCCTCTATAGGTGTTATATACAGTCTGTAATGGTGGTGTCTTCTATAGGTGTTATATACAGTCAGTGATGGTGTCTTCTATAGGTGTTATATACAGTCAGTAATGGTGGTGGTGTCTTCTATAGGTGTTATATACAGTCAGTGATGGTGGTGTCCTCTATAGGTGTTATATACAGTCAGTGATGGTGGTGTCCTCTATAGGTGTTATATACAGTCAGTGATGGTGGTGTCCTCTATAGGTGTTATATACAGTCAGTGATGGTGTCCTCTATAGGTGTTATATACAGTCAGTGATGGTGTCCTCTATATGTGTTATATACAGTCAGTGATGGTGGTGGTGTCCTCTATAGGTGTTATATACAGTCAGTGATGGTGGTGTCCTCTATAGGTGTTATATACAGTCAGTGATGGTGGTGTCCTCTATAGGTGTTATATACAGTCAGTAATGGTGGTGGTGTCTTCTATAGGTGTTATATACAGTCAGTGATGGTGGTGTCCTCTATAGGTGTTATATACAGTCAGTGATGGCAGTGGTGTCCTCTATAGGTGTTATATACAGCCAGTGATGGCGGTGGTGTCCTGTATAGGTGTTATATACAGTCAGTGGTGTCCTGTATAGGTGTTATATACAGTCAGTGATGGTGGTGTCCTCTATGAGTGTTATATACAGTCAATGCTGGTGGTGTCCTCTATAGGTGTTATATACAGTCAGTGATGGTGGTGGTGTCCTCTAGAGGTGTTATATACAGTCAGTGATGGCGGTAGGGTCCTCTATAGGTGTTATATGTCTTTGGATCTGTACTTACAGGACTGCTGGCAGGGTATGGTGTTGTCTTCCTGGAGATCTATAGTGCTGTAGATGGCTGCTTTATTTGTCCACCAGCTGAGGTAGATTACTCAGGCTGGGAAGGGTGATCTTGGGCCTTGGGAAGGGTGATCTTGGGCCTCAGCCGAGGCTTGGATCCTAGGTTGGGAACCCTGTTTCTGGGAGCTCCTACTAACACAGCCTTCCCCTGCAGGGGGCTGGTTACTCTCTAGAACTTTCCTTCCTCCCCCTGAAGTAGGATGTGGGAACATTCCACTCCTCCTCAGAAAGGGGGGAGCTAGCCTGGAATGGAATGAACTATTCCAGTCTAGATACTAACTATGATCTGCTACATACTGCTGCCACCTGCTGGTGTATATTGAGATTACAGCAAATATTGTGAAACAGGCATACCATGGCAATGCACAGTGGGATTACATAAAATGGAAATATACATATGCACCTGACATTATTGTAGCAGGGATAAGAAGTTTTAGTGACATACTTCAGGATGTTACATACCCCTTTACTTTAAGTGAAGCCGTCCTCGGCGTATGTTAGGCGGTGAGGAATAAGCTCTGGGTACCCAATAAAATACAAAGTGCTGCATGAATTACATATAAAGACATACAAATACTAAACATTTAACGGTTTCCTCGAGGTTCCTGCCCGCTAGAGTAAGGTGTCCAACACACAGTTTCCTTCTCTTGGTATAACCAGGTAAGCTAAATACTGCACAAAGCAAACATTACTGACTTTTGAGATATTGTCCACCAATACCAAAGAAAGCATGCGGGTGTCTTTACTCCGTAATCCCACCATTGTGTAATGCAAAGCCCGCAAATAGAAGGGTGGCTTTATCCTGTATTCCCTTCCCTGCACCATAGCCTGAAGAAATTTGGCTTGTAGCACGATCACTATGATGTCTATGAGGAAGCTAAAATATATGGCTCTAAGGCTTGAGGCGCCTTACCTTAGGCAAACTCTCAGAAGGGGAGGTATTTATCGTCTCCGTGTCTTCTGGCTAGTCACAGGAGGAGGGTCTTTAATCCTGTGCGCTCCTGGAAATGAGACACCTCTGGATGGGAAAAATCCGGAACATAAATCAAGCGGAAAGGAGCAGCCTAGGGCTTCTAACGATTCCCGAAGCAGCAGGGGTACCTGTGTAATTGGATCTGTCTGGACTTACCACTTGGTCCTACCCGGGTGTAGGCCATTAGTATTCAGCGTCCCTTTGATGACAGTCCGTATGAAGGGGGAAAGAGAACAAGAGCTGTTAAAAAGGCACACTTTAAGTAAGTCGCTACATTTTGGTTAAGTGCAATCATTCGGAATAGTGCATAAATTTACATTGTGGCACCTGGAAGGATAATGCACACAATGGGCAGGTTACTTAAACGTTACATAACTGTAAACAAGTACAATAGTGCAAAATTATCACAGTATACAATTACAAAGAGCTCAGGTATCACGTTTGAGTCCTTTCTTTGGGTGCAAGCTTTTATGTTGCAATAAAACATTTAATATAAAATAGTGCAATTTTATAAGTGCAAGGATAGGCTCAACAATAACTTAAGTCCTTATTCCTGGAAGTGCTTAAAGTTGTAGAATCCTCTGGAAATTGATAAAAGTTCTTTGCAATCCACAGGGCAAAAGTTAATTGTAATCCAAAGGGTTAAAATATTTAATAGCAGCAACAGGCTATCAAGTAACCTGAGAAAGGGGATAAAACTTTTAACTTGGACGTAAGGGGTTAAGTGCTGATGGGGGGAGTCCTAACTGACATGACCATCTGGATGAGGACAAACACTGGCAACCTGAAACAAATGGTTAAAAGCACACAAAAGCCAAACAGGTCCTCACCCGTCAGGAGATCAGTCCATGGCGTGGTTCCCAGAATGTCACTAATGATTTTTTGTGATAGGGGACACCTTACAGGTAGGTGTCCAGCTTCTCATCACTGCTAGAGCTGCTGAAACGCATAAGAGGGTGTTCCAGCCTCTGTTGGTAGCTTAGGGTGTCGTTAGTAGTGGTGCGCCACTGCCCTCTACCGGTGGTTGTAGGGATTGGCTGTGCCGACAGCTTTGAAAATGCTGCAGTGACTTGCTGCAAACCGGAATCCACAGCCGGTGCAGGAGCTGGCAGAACTTCTGGCTGCAGGGGTGCAGGAAGAGCTGGAGCAGTTGCCTGGGGTTGTTTCCAGGGAAGCATGTAGGGGGGCATGAAGCATGGTTGGACCTTGGGGTTAAAGGTCAGGACACTATTATTAATCTGTCCCACTCTCAAGGTTGGTGGTGGCGACAGGTCTGGAATCAGTGGCACAGGTTTAGGTTGGGGCTTCTCCCTGAAGTGCATGCGACCATCCGGGGCTTCTTGTAGACAACGGGTCCTGCCCGCAGAGCCTGGATCCTCCTGCCAGTTCTCTGGGGTAATGGCAGGGGAAAGTGGCTTGTCAAGGAGAGTGACTCCGGCGGCAAAAAGTCCTTGCATGGACCGCATGGGGGTAAATTAAATCTGGTCGCCTGAGTACAAATTATGCCGGGCCTGGGGCAAGTAGTGCCTCTTGACGGACCGTCGGCCCACAAACAGTTCAGTGCCGGAGTGGCTATCCTGCACAAAACCCACCCCTCGTTCGACAGAGAACCACAACACAGTCCCAGTTCTCCTAGTGAGTTTGGGGTCTCCGGGCTGGGGGTTGTCGATCACTTGCTTGACCCACTCTTCAACAGCCGACTTATACGCCCATGCTGTCTGGGCGAGCGGTGTAATTTTGTGGGGCACCTCAGGGTTAAGGCTGCGGAGCTTGGCGGCGGAGTGGAATCACCAGCCGCCTCCGCCGGACCAGTAGGTGGTTGTGGCGTTGCAGGCCTGAGGCTGATGGCGGGTGCTCGGGTTTCTGGACGTGGCGGAGGGACGGACCGGGGCCTCAGGGAGTGCGGCAGCTCCTACCTGAAGTTGTGGCCGGTTCCGGTGCCTCCTGCTGGACTTCACGGGATTCATGCGCCATCTGGTGTTCTGGCTTCGTGCTGGTGAAGGTGAGTGTGGCGGCAGCGTCCTCCGCGGGAACAGGCCTGACGTCAACTTCCATCTCTATAGGTACGTCTTCTTCCGCGGGGGTGCTTGATGATGCGGAGGGATCCACGGCCTCCGGGAACTCGATCAGGTCTGGGCTCTTTGAAGCAGGAACCGGGACTTCAGCGATGTTCTCCTCCGGGATACTGGGCAAGGTAGGCGGAACATCTTTCTTGACCAGGGAGGAATCCACAGCCTCCGACATGGTAGCAAATACCGAGGGCCCACTTTTCTTCAAGATTTGAGAGACATGGATCTCCGGTGGACGCTCCTCATATAACGCTTCTCCACCAATCGCCATCTGGTTCCACTGAGGTTGGGGAAACGCCATCTTGGTGACCTCCTCTATTCGACAGACAGCAAATTCTAAGGGCGCAGCCCAGAGGGTGGAGTCTTTATCACCTCGGCTTGCACTAGACAGTGCACTGGGGGCAGTCTCTATTTTTCCCGCTCCCAGGGGGGCGTATTCGACATCTTCGCGCCTTTCTTGAGAGGGTGTTGCTAGATTTTCCCGCTTCTGGGGGGCGTAAACAGCATTTTCGCGCTCCTGAGAGGCCGTTCCTTTGTCTCTGGGCATAAAGATGAGGCGCCATTTTAACGAATATGGCGAATTACACAATGTCGAATTAACTCTTTGATTGCTGGAGCGCACGTCCAGCGCTTTCTTGGCACAACAATACAAGTAAGAAAGTCAATTTTCAGCGATTTTTGCACAATCTTCAACCCTGCTAATACTGTGAAACATGCGGTTTAAGTCAGTTTTTAGCGCACAATTTGATCCGGTTCTGTAATTAGGGATGGGGACACAATTCAATCCGATCCTGTTCAGTGACGCCAAAATATGCAGTAAGCCGGATTGGGACTGATGCACACTGGCGCAATATTAATAGTTTTTAGTTTGTGACGCCAATTGCAGCTTGCGCAGGTACTGTAGCAAGGCCCTTTAGGATGTTATAAGCTCACGTACCAGGTGAGGAATGCCAGAGGGGGATAATATCTCTGTATAGCAGGTATGGAAGTGTCAACGGTGTCTCCTACCTTGGTACGGCTGGACTCCTGTATCCTGGCTCACATGCAATAAATTGAGTGTGGTTAGCAGGAGTAATGGAGGAATAATTGAAATCCACACAGATAATAGGGTCCAACTTGTGTTTACTTAGTGGTTTGCAGCTTTGATCCATACAGTTACAGCAATAGTCTAGGGTCCCAGCAGGTAGTGGCATTATGTGGCAGGAATTTATATGTATTCTGCTTCTTATACATACGCCTAGTAGAATCTGGCAGGTATCTATCTTCTGCTCTGTCTTCAGTCTGCTTAGTTTGGGCCTGACTAGCTGAAGAGGTATTTAGCTTCTCTTTGTCTTTGGATCTGTACTTACAGGACTGCTGGCAGGGTATGGTGTTGTCTTCCTGGAGATCTATAGTGCTGTAGATGGCTGCTTTCTTTGTCCACCAGCTGAGGTAGATTACTCAGGCTGGGAAGGGTGATCTTGGGCCTCAGCCGAGGCTTGGATCCTAGGTTGGGATCCCTGTTTCTGGGAACTCCTACTAACACAGCCTTCCCCAGCAGGGGGGCTGGTTACTCTCTAGAACTTTCCTTCCTCCCCCTGAAGTAGGATGTGGGAACATTCCACTCCTCCTCAGAAAGGGGGAGCTAGCCTGGAATGAACTATTCCAGTCTCGATACTAACTATGATCTGCTACATACTGCTGCCACCTGCTGGTGTATATTGAGATTACAGCAAATATTATGAAACAGGCATACCATGGCAATGCACAGTGGGATTACGTAAGATGGAAATATACATATGCACCTGACATTATTGTAGCAGGGATAAGAAGTTTTAGTGACATACTTCAGGATGTTACATATACAGTCAGTGATGGTGGTGGTGGTGTCATCTGTAGGTGTTATATACAGTGATGGTGGTGTCCTCTATAGGTGTTATATACAGTCAGTGATGGTGTCCTCTATAGGTGTTATATACAGCCAGTGATGGTGGTGGTGTCTTCTATAGGTGTTATATACAGTCAGTGATGGTGGTGGTGTCTTCTATAGGTGTTATATACAGTCAGTGATGGTGGTGGTGTCCTCTATAGGTGTTATATACAGCCAGTGATGTTGGTGGTGTCTTCTATAGGTGTTATATACAGTCAGTGATGGTGGTGTCCTCTATAGGTGTTATATTCAGTCAGTGATGGTGTCCTCTATAGGTGTTATATACAGTCAGTGATGGCGGTGGTGTCCTCCTATAGGTGTTATATACAGTCAGTGATGGTGTCCTCTATAGGTGTTATACACAGTCAGTGATGGTTTCCTCTATAGGTGCTATATACAGTCAGGGGTGGCGGTGGTGTCCTCTATAGGTGTTATATTCAGTCAGTGATGGTGTCCTCTATAGATATTATATAGTTAGTGCTGGTGTCCTCTATAGGTGTTATATACAGTCAGTGATAGCGGTGTCACCTATAGGTGTTATACAGTTATATACAGTTGGTGGCAGTGGTGTTATATACAGTCGTGGCCAAACGTTTTGAGAGTGACACAAATATTAGTTTTCACAAAGTTTCCTGCTAAACTGCTTTTAGATCTTTGTTTCAGTTGTTTCTGTGATGTAGTGAAATATAATTACACGCACTTCATACGTTTCAAAGGCTTTTATCGACAATTACATGACATTTATGCAAAGAGTCAGTATTTGCAGTGTTGGCCCTTCTTTTTCAGGACCTCTGCAATCCGACTGGGCATGCTCTCAATCAACTTCTGGGCCAATTCATGACTGATAGCAACCCATTCTTTCATAATCACTTCTTGGAGTTTGTCAGAATTAGTGGGTTTTTGTTTGTCCACCCACCTCTTGAGGATTGACCACAAGTTCTCAATGGGATTAAGATCTGGGGAGTTTCCAGGCCATGGACCCAAAATGTCAACGTTTTGGTCCCCGAGCCACTTAGTTATCACTTTTGCCTTATGGCACGGTGCTCCATCGTGCTGGAAAATGCATTGTTCTTCACCAAACTGTTGTTGGATTGTTGGAAGAAGTTGCTGTTGGAGGGTGTTTTGGTACCATTCTTTATTCATGGCTGTGTTTTTGGGCAAAATTGTGAGTGAGCCCACTCCCTTGGATGAGAAGCAACCCCACACATGAATGGTCTCAGGATGCTTTACTGTTGGCATGACACAGGACTGATGGTAGCGCTCACCTTTTGTTCTCCGGACAAGCCTTTTTCCAGATGCCCCAAACAATCGGAAAGAGGCTTCATCTGAGAATATGACTTTGCTCCAGTCCTCAGCAGTCCTTTCACCATACTTTCTGCAGAAGATCAATCTGTCCCTGATGGGTTTTTTTGGAGAGAAGTGGCTTCTTTGCTGCCCTTCTTGACACCAGGCCATCTTCCAAAAGTCTTCGCCTCACTGTGCGTGCAGATGCGCTCACACCTGCCTGCTGCCATTCCTGAGCAAGCTCTGCACTGGTGGCACACCGATCCCGCAGCTGAATCCTCTTTAGGAGACGATCCTGGCGCTTGCTGGACTTTCTTGGACGCCCTGAAGCCTTCTTAACAAGAATTGAACCTCTTTCCTTGAAGTTCTTGATGATCCTATAAATTGTTGATTGAGGTGCAATCTTAGTAGCCACAATATCCTTGCCTGTGAAGCCATTTTTATGCAACGCAATGATGGCTGCACTGGTTTCTTTGCAGGTCACCATGGTTAACAATGGAAGAACAATGATTTCAAGCATCACCCTCCTTTTAACATGTCAAGTCTGCCATTTTAACCCAATCAGCCTGACATAATGATCTCCAGCCTTGTGCTCGTCAACATTCTCACCTGAGTTAACAAGACGATTAGTGAAATGATCTCAGCAGGTCCTTTAATGACAGCAATGAAATGCAGTGGAAAGGTTTTTTTGGGATTAAGTTAATTTTCATGGCAAAGAAGAACTATGCAATTCATCTGATCAGTCTTCATAACATTTTGGAGTATATGCAAATTGCTATTATAAAAACTTAAGCAGCAACTTTTCCAATTTCCAATATTTGTCATTCTCAAAACTTTTGGCTACGACTGTACAGTCAGTGATAGCGGTGGTGCCCTCTATAGGTGTTATATACAGGCGGTGGTGTCATCTATAGTTGTTATATACAGTCAGTAATGGTAGTGGTGTCCTATACAGGTGTTATACACTGCTCAAAAAAATAAAGGGAACACTTAAACAACACAATGTAACTCCAAGTCAATCACACTTCTGTGAAATCAAACTGTCCACTTAGGAAGCAACACTGAATGACAATCAATTTCACATGCTGTTGTGCAAATGGGATAGACAACAGGTGGAAATTATAGGCAATTAGCAAGACACCCCCAATAAAGGAGTGATTATGCAGGTGGTAACCACAGACCACTTCTCAGTTCCTATGCTTCCTGGCTGATGTTTTGGTCACTTTTGAATGCTGGCGGTGCTTTCACTCTAGTGGTAGCATGAGACGGAGTCTACAACCCACACAAGTGGCTCAGGTAGTGCAGCTTATCCAGGATGGCACATCAATGCGAGCTGTGGCAAGAAGGTTTGCTGTGTCTGTCAGCGTAGTGTCCAGAGCATGGAGGCGCTACCAGGAGACAGGCCAGTACATCAGGAGACGTGGAGGAGGCCGTAGGAGGGCAACAACCCAGCAGCAGGACCGCTACCTCCGCCTTTGTGCAAGGAGGAACAGGAGGAGCACTGCCAGAGCCCTGCAAAATGACCTCCAGCAGGCCACAAATGTGCATGTGTCTGCTCAAACGGTCAGAAACAGACTCCATGAGGGTGATATGAGGGCCCGACGTCCACAGGTGGGGGTTGTGCTCACAGCCCAACACCGTGCAGGACGTTTGGCATTTGCCAGAGAACACCAAGATTGGCAAATTCGCCACTGGCACCCTGTGCTCTTCACAGATGAAAGCAGGTTCACACTGAGCACATGTGACAGACGTGACAGAGTCTGGAGATGCCGTGGAGAACGTTCTGCTGCCTGCAACATCCTCCAGCATGACCGGTTTGGCATTGGGTAAGTAATGGTGTGGGGTGGCATTTCTTTGGAGGGCCGCACAGCCCTCCATGTGCTCGCCAGAGGTAGCCTGACTGCCATTAGGTACCGAGATGAGATCCTCAGACCCCTTGTGAGACCATATGTTGGTGCGGTTGGCCCTGGGTTCCTCCTAATGCAAGACAATGCTAGACCTCATGTGGCTGGAGTGTGTCAGCAGTTCCTGCAAGACTAAGGCATTGATGCTATGGACTGGCCCGCCCGTTCCCCAGACCTGAATCCAATTGAGCACATCTGGGACATCATGTCTCGCTCTATCCACCAACGTCACGTTGCACCACAGACTGTCCAGGAGTTGGCAGATGCTTTAGTCCAGGTCTGGGGGGAGATCCCTCAGGAGACCGTCCGCCACCTCATCAGGAGCATGCACAGGCGTTGTAGGGAGGTCATACAGGCACGTGGAGGCCACACACACTACTGAGCCTCATTTTTACTTTTTTTAAGGACATTACATCAAAGTTGGATCAGCCTGTAGTGTGTTTTTCCACTTTAATTTTGAGTGTGACTCCAAATCCAGACCTCCATGGGTTGAAAAATGTGATTTCCATTTTTTTATTTTTGTGTGATTTTGTTGTCAGCACATTCAACTATGTAAAGAACAAAGTATTTCAGAAGAATATTTAATTCAGATCTAGGATGTGTTATTTTTGTGTTCCCTTTATTTTTTTTGAGCAGTGTATATAGCCAGAGATGGTGGTGGTCTCTATAGGTGTTATATACAGTCAGTGATAGCGGTGGTGTCCTCTATAGTTGTTATATACAGTCAGTGATAGCGGTGGTGTCCTCTATAGTTGTTATATACAGTCAGAGATAGTGGTGGTGTCCCCTATAGGTGTTATATGCAGTCAGTGGTAGTGGTGGCGTCATCTATAGGTTTTATATACAGTCAGTGATATCGGTGGTGTCCTCTATATGGTTTATATACAGTCAGTGATCAGGGCTGTGTCACCTATAGGTGTTTTATTCAGTCAGTAATAGGGGAATTGTCACCAATTACAACCAGTAATGGAGGCGTTGTGACCTATAGGTGTTATATACAGTCAGAGAAGGGGGCTTTGTCACCTATAGGTTTTATACTCAGTGATGGTGGTTGTCACCTATAGGTGTTATATACAACTAGTGATGGCATTGGTGTCCTCTATAGGTGTTATATACAGTCAGTGATGGTGGTTGCGTCACCTATAGGTGTTATACACAGCCATTTATGGCATTGGTGTCCTCTATAGGTGTTATATACAGTCAGTGATGGTGGCGGTGTCCTCTATAGGTGTTATATACAGTAAGTGATGGCTGCGGTATTCTCTATAGTTGTTATATACATTCAGAAATTGAGGCGGTTTCACATACAGTGAGTGATTGCAGCGGTGTACTCTATAGGTGTTATATACAGCCAGTGATGGCAACAGTGTCACCCATAGGTGTTATATACAGTCAGTGATGGTGGCGGTGTCCTCTATAGATATTATATACCATCAGTGATGGCGGTGTCCTCTATAGCTGTCATATACAGTCAGTGATGGCAGTGTCCTCTATAGGTGTTATATACAGTCAGTGGTGGCGGTGTCACCTATAGGTGTTATATACAGTCAGTGATGGTGTCCTCTATAGGTGTTATATACCATCAGTGATGGTGGTGTCCTCTATAGCTGTCATATACAGTCAGTGATGGCAGTGTCCTCTACAGGTGTTATATACAGCCAGTGATGGCAGTGTCACCTATAGATGTTATATACAGTCAATGATGGTGTCCTCTATAGGTGTTTTATACAGCCAGTGATGACAGCAGTGTCACCTGTAGATGTTATTTTCAATCAGTGATGGTGGCAATATCCTCTATATGTCTTATATAGAGTCAGTCATGGCAGCGGTGTCAACTATAGGTGTTATATACAGTCAGAAATAGAAGCAGTGTCACCTATAGGGTGGCGGCGGTGTTCTCTATAGATGTGATATACAGTAAGGGAAGGTGGTGGTGTCCCCTATAGGTGTTTTATTCAGTAAGTGATGGTGGCTGTGTCCTCTATAGGTGTTGTATACAGTCAGAAATTGAGGCGGTGTCCTCTATAGATGTTATATACAGTCAGAAATGGAGGTGGAGTTCTTTGTTAGCTGTAATGTAGAATCAGTGATGACGACGGTGTCACTTTTTGATGTTCTATTCAGTCATGGCGGCAGTGTCACCTCTAGATGTGATATACAGTCAGGAAGGGTGGTGGTGTCCCCTATAGGTGTTATATTCAGTAAGGAGGACAGGTCCAGGAGGAGGAACAGAAAAGTTTACATATCTTAAACGTAAATATCCCTTCAAAGAGGAAGATTGTGCCACATGGGATAAAGCACCGAGAATAGACGTGGCCATTTCTAAAGTATCTAGGAAGGCGGCTCTTACCTTCGATGACATGGGGATATTAAAGGACCCACTGGATAAAAAGGCTGATGCCTTTTTAAAAAGGGCATGGGATTCATCTACTTCTTCGTTCAGACCAAGCATTGCCTCTACTTGTACGGCCCGGTCTCTGATAGTATGGCTCTCTGAATTAGAAAATCAATTAAGAAATAGATGCCCCAGAGAAGAGATTTTATCAGCATTGCCAACTATAAAAAAAAAAAAGCAGCTGATTTCTTGGCGGACGCCTCAGCTGACTCTGTCAGATCTGCCGCTTTATCTAACTCAGCCCGTAGAGCACTCTGGCTACAAAACTGGGTGGGAGGTTTCCCATCTAAAAATAAACTATGTGGGGTTTCTTGTGAAGGGGAGTACCTTTTTGGACCAGCCCTAGATGACTTACTAGATAAAGCGGCCGACAAAAAGTAAGTGCTTTAAAAGTAATCAAGAAGGAGACAAAAAATCCAGAAAGGACAGATTGCGGAACCAAAGGAGAGGTAGAAATTACTTTTTCAACCAATCCCTTGGAGACAAAAAGAAACAAGACCAGCAATGACGCCAGAAGTCAGGTAGGGGGCAGATTAAAAATTTCTGCCTGGTCCCAGATTTCTTCAAGTTCATGCATACTAGACACCATTCACAATGGATTAAAACTAGAATTTCGTCTGTCCCCACCAGCAAGATTTTTAATTACAAAAGATCAGGCCTTGGCTCTAGGAAATTCGGCCATATAAAACGAGGTGCTAAAATTAGTAGAAAAATCTTAGTGCCAGTAACCAAAGCTGAAGAAGGCGGGGGTTTTACTCTCCCCTATTTTTAGTGAAAAAAACGGATGGGTCCTTCAGGACAATAATAAACCTAAAACAATTGAACTGGTTTTTACAGATAAAGTTCAAAATGGAAACTATAAAATCAGCTATAAACCTTCTTCCTCCACACTGTTTCATGCCAGTACTCGATCTCAAAGATGCATATTATCATGTCCCAGTCTTTCCAGAGCATCAAAAATTCCTAAGAGTTGCAGTGAGAATAGGGGGTCACCTTCGACATTTTCAGTTCCAGGCTCTCCCGTTTGGCCTGTCCATGGCTCCAAGAGTATTTACGAAAATAATTGCAGAAATGGCAGCTAACATAGGGGAAAAAGATTTTCTCTTCATACCATATCTGGATGATTTTCTGATAATAGAGGGAACAGAAGAAGCTGCAGAACTACAGTATTGACAGTATCAGAAATTCTGAGCAAGTTGGGCTGGATTTGGACTCTGGAAAAGTCAAGACCAGATCCCACCAAAAGTCTTTTCTGGGGCTGATATTAGATTCCTCCTGCCAGAAATGTTTTTTACCACAGGAAAAAGTTATCCTTGTCCAGAAAAAAAATCTGATCTGATCAGGAACCCTGTGATCACAATTAGATAGGGAATGTCTATTTTGGGGTCCCTCACATCATGCATTCCGGCATTAAGATGGGCGCAACTCCACTCGAGGGTTCTCCAGTGGAAAATCCTGTCATTCTGGGATAAGAACGACTCACTAGAGGCAAAAATAAGATTATCAGACCTTACTCTTCAGAGCTTGAGGTGGTGGATGGAGGAGAAAAATCTGATTCAGGGGGTTGCATGGAAACTGGAAGACCTGGTATGTCTAACTACAGACGCAAGCCCCTGGGGGTGGCGTGCTCACATCTGAGAGATCTCCCTTCAGGGTCATTGGAGGGATATCCAGGAAAGAGGATCCTTCAACCTAAAAGAACCAACTGTGGTACGCCTTGAAATAACCTCTGTCCTCCCAAGAATAAGAGGAAAAGATCTCAGAGTCATGACAGACAACAAGACAGTAGTCTTGTATCTGCACAAGCCGGGGGCACAAGGTACAGAACTCTGATGCAGGAAGCCCAGAAAATCCACCTATTAGCAGAAAAAGAGTGTGCCTCGATCTCTGCAGAGGCATAGAAAATGGACAGGCAGACTTTGAGTCGCCATTTTTTCTCTCAGGGCGAATGGACTGTAGACCAATCCATTTTCAAGAAAATAACGGCCCTCTGGGGACAACCAGACATTGACCTCTTTGCTACTTACCAGAACAGGAAGGTCAAGAGATTTTTCTCCCTAGACCTTGTGGGATCGATGCTTTCCTTCAAAAATTGGATTTTCCCCTAGCTTACACCTTTGCCTCTCTTCCCTTGATTCCTCGTGTTTTACAGAAAATCAGGGAAGATAGGGCGAGGGTTGTGCTCATTGCCCCATTTTGGCCAAGATCGTGGCTCCGAATCATGTCATTCTTGGATCCCTGGGTTCTTCCAGAGAACTGGAATCTATTGAGCCAAGGCCCAGTTTTTCACCCCGGCATGAAAAAAATCTCTATGTAACGGCCTGGAACTTGAAAGGTACTTTTTAGGTAAAAAGGGATTCTCTGACGCCCTAATCTCTACCCTTCTTAAGAGTAGGAAAAAAGTGATGGCTATTTATGTGAGGGTTTGGCAAAAATTCCTAGATTTTGCTCAGATCCAGATTAATGACATCCCATCTTTTGCTCCCATTCATCTAATTTTAGAGTTCCTTCAGAAGGGACTGGATTTAGGGCTAGCAAGTAGTACTTTGAAGGTACACGTTTTGGCTCTGTCAGCTTTGTTTAATCAGGACATAGGAGGGATCCCATGGGTGTCTAGGTTCTTTTCAGCAGTAGGCAGATCCACCCCAACAACTTCCACTAGACCTCCTCCTTGGGATTTAAACCTAGTGTTAAAGGCTTTAACTCAACCTCCATTTGAGCCTTTAGAGACCATCTCCATTAACCCCTTAAGGACCGGGCTAATTTTCACCTTCAGGACCAGGCCATTTTTTGCAAATCTGACCAGTGTCACTTTATGTGGTGATAGCTTTAAAATGCTTTGACTTATCCAGGCCATTCTGAGATTGTTTTTCGTCACATATTGTACTTCATGACACTGGTAATATGGAGTAAAAAAAATCATTTTTATTTATAAAAAAATACTAAATTTGCCAAACATTTGGAAAAATAAGCAAATTTCCAAGTTTCAATTTCTCTACTTCTATAATACATATTAATACCTACAAAAATAGTTATTACTTTACATTTCCTATATGTCTACTTCATGTTAGAATCATTTTGGGAATGACATTTTATTTTTGGGGGACGTTACAAGGCTTAGAATTTTAGAAGTAAATCTTGAAATTTTCAAAAACCAACTTTTTAGGGACCAGTTCAGGTCTGAAGTCACTTTGTGAAGCTTACATAATAGAAACCACCCAAAAATGACCCATTCTAGAAACTACACCTCTCAAGGTATTCAAAACTGATTTTACTTACGTCGTTAACCCTTTAGGTGTTCCAGAAGAATTAATGGAAAATAGAGATGCAATTTCCAAATTTCACTTTTTTGGCAGATTTTCCATTTTAATATTTTCTTTTCCAGTTACAAAGCAAGGGTTAACAGCCAAACAAAACTCTCTATATTTATGGCTCTGATTCTGTAGTTTACAGAAACACCCCATATGTGGTCGTAAACTGCTGTACGGGCACACGGCAGGGCGCAGAAGGAAAGGAATGCCATACGGTTTTTGGAAGGCAGATTTTGCTAGACTGTTTTTTTTTACACCATGTCCCATTTGAAGCCCCCCTGATGCACCCCTAGAGTAGAAACTCCATAAAAGTGACCCCATCTAAGAAACTACACCCCTCAAGGTATTCAAAACTGATTTTACAAACGTCATTAACCCTTTAGGTGTTCCACAAGAGTTATTGGCAAATGGAGATGAAATTTCTGAATTTAAATTTTTGGGTAAATTTTCCATTTTTTTCCAGTAACAAAGCAAGGGTTAACAGCCAAACAAAACTCAATATTTATGGCCCTGATTCTGTAGTTTACAGAAACACCCCATATGTGGTCGTAAACTGCTGTATGGGCACACGGCAGGGCGCAGAAGGAAAGGAATGCCATACGGTTTTTAGAAGGCAGATTTTGCTGGACTGTTTTTTTTGACACCATGTCCCATTTGAAGCACCCCTAGAGTAGAAACTCCAAAATGATTTCATTTTTTAAACCCAAAAAATCATGTTTTAGTGTCTCCATATTCTGAGAGCCATAGTTTTTTCAGTTTTTGGGCGATTATCTTGGGTAGAGTATGATTTTTGCGGGATGAGATGACTGTTTGGCACTATTTGTAACAGTACAGCCTGGATCACAGCGGCTCCCTGTGACGATACGCTGACTTGCGCTCCAGCGTGGAACGCACCGGCCGTCTGCGATGATACGCTGGCTTGCGTTCCAGCGTGGAACGCAGTGACCGCCTGTGTTGTTACGCTGGCTTGCACTCCAGCGTGGAACGCAGTGGCTGCTGGGCCGTCCTGTGACTCCGCCCACTTACCGTCCTGCCCTTAAATAGAAGACAGGTGCTAAGCAGGGTGTTCCACTAATGGAGTGCGCACCCTGCTAGCTCCACTGCATCTGAGGACTCTGTCCACATATCCAGACCTGGATCCCTAACAACAGCGTGAAGGACTGTCTACCTTCTTGCCACTGGCTTCCCCACTGCTGGCTTCCTAGCCAGGACCAACTAACCGCAAGTATATGCCTGTTACCTGCTCTGATTAATGTCCTGGAACTCTGAGTGGGGTGGTTCCTGACTGGTGTGAGACGATACTCCCAAACCAACTCTGAACCTACTGCATACTATATACTAAACTGTGGACATGCTCTGTACCTACTGCATACTATATACTAAACTGTGGACATGCTCTGAACCTACTGCATACTATATACTAAACTGTGGACATGCTCTGAACCTACTGCATACTATATACTAAACTGTGGACATGCTATACTAACTCTGAACCTACTGCATACTATATACTAAACTGTGGACATGCTCTGAACCTACTGCATACTATATACTAAACTGTGGACATGCTCTGAACCTACTGCATACTATATACTAAACTGTGGACATGCTCTGAACCTACTGCATACTATATACTAAACTGTGGACATGCTCTGAACCTACTGCATACTATATACTAAACTGTGGACATGCTCTGAACCTACTGCATACTATATACTAAACTGTGGACATGCTCTGTACCTACTGCATACTATATACTAAACTGTGGACATGCTCTGAACCTACTGCATACTATATACTAAACTGTGGACATGCTCCGAACCTACTGCATACTATATACTAAACTGTGGACATGCTCTGAACCTACTGCATACTATATACTAAACTGTGGACATGCTCTGAACCTACTGCATACTATATACTAAACTGTGGACATGCTCTGAACCTACTGCATACTATATACTAAACTGTGGACATGCTCTGAACCTACTGCATACTATATACTAAACTGTGGACATGCTCTGAACCTACTGCATACTATATACTAAACTGTGGACATGCTCTGAACCTGCTGCATACTATATACTAAACTGTGGACATGTTCTGAACCTACTGCATACTATATACTAAACTGTGGACATGTTCTGAACCTATGGCATACTATATACTAAACTGAGGACATGCTATATACTAACCCTGACCCTATTGCATACTAGATACTAACTCTGAACTGTGCACAAGCTTATACTAACTTGTGACTCCTGTAATACTGGGGGACCTCCCTTTCCAGCAGTAACTAATTAGATGGATAGCGGTAAATGATTTTGTTACCCCAAACTCTCCGCCCAAGACTGAGAGAGACGCCTGGGGTACATACTGAGTAACCGCGAATCCCACAGCCAAGAACAAGGGCAGTGGGATAATAGTGCATGTCCATTGCTTCCGCAGTTGAGATCCTAACTGATCAACTAGGTGCGTTACACTATTTTGGGGTGCATATGACATTTTGATCGCTTGCTATTACACTTTTTGTGATGTAAGGTGACAAAAAATGGTTTATTTAGCACCGTTTTTATTTTTTACGGTGTTCACCTGAGGGTTTAGGTCATGTGATATTTTTATAGAGCCAGACGATACGGATGCGGCGATACCTAATATGTATACTTTTTTTTTTTTATTTATGTAAGTTTTACACAATAACAGCTTTTTTAAAACAAAAAAAATGTTTTAGTGTCTCCATATTCTGAGCCATAGTTTTTTTATTTTTTGGGCGATTGTCTCAGGTATGGACTCATTTTTTGCCGGATGAGGTGACGGTTAGATTGGTACTATTTTGGTGGGCGTACGCCTTTTTGATCGCTTGCTGTTTGTACTTTTTGTGATGTAAGGTGACCAAATTTTTTTTATTTAGCACCGTTTTTATTTTGTACGGCGTTCATCTGAGGGGTTAGGTCATGTGATATTTTTATAGAGCTGGTCGATACGGACGCGACCATACCTAATGTCTGTCTTTTCCCTATTTTTTTCTTTTTTACAATTTTTTTTTTACTTTATTTTTGGAAAAGGATGCTTTTCTTTGCTTCAACATTACAGGATCTGATCCCTGTTTCAATGCAGCACGATACATCTGTATTGTGCTGTATTGAACTGTTAGTGTCTTACACTGTAAGACGCTAACAGTTGCCTAGGAGAACTCCTAGGCCTCCATACATGACAGGCCCCGAGCCTTGGAATGGCTTGGGGCTGCCATGGCAACCATCGAGTCCCCGCCACAGCAGCGCGGGGACCCGATGTATGAGGTGAGGGAGCGCAAACCTCCCATATGCCGCGGTCAGCGCTGACCGTGGCATATGCGGGGTTAATCCACCGGCATCGGCGTTATCACTATTACTAGCCGAGTCAAGGTTCCCCCGATGTTTTTCGGTATTTTTTACACTGCTGCATGGCTCCTACAGTGCCCCACAGATTGTTGACATTGATGTTTATTTGTGTGATGACTTCCTGCCGCACTGCACTGTGTGTCCCAGCGCAGCGCGCCATCTCCTGGTTTCTACTGTCTTTCAACTGGTCCCTGCACCCGCCCCCCTTCTACATATTCTGCCTCCTGCCGCACATCGTCCACTCATCCATCTATCCGCTGGCTTAGCGTGATGTCTGCAAGCCTAGTTACCGCCCCTCCGTGCTCTCTGCATAATGACTTAGACTGGAGGTGACGTCACTGGGCTCCCTGCGAAGCGGAAGAAGAGGCTTTGCTCGACTGCAAGGGACCTGGTACGTCACTGATTTTACAAAAATGGTCACTTCCAGCCAATAATTTGCAGTTTCAAAACGGGGCTTCAGAAATGTCACTTTAGTACTATTACAACAATGTCCCCAATCCCGGACAACCCCTTTAAATGTCTCACCTTGAAGTTGTGCCTTCTAATAGCCTTAACATCTGCTCGCAGGATTAATGAGATTCAAGCCATCTCCATTAATCCCCCATATACCACTATTTTAGAGGATAAAGTTTTGATTCGGCCAGACCCGGCTATTCTTCCAAAAGTCGTTTCCAAATTTCATAGGTCTCAGGAGATTGTTCTCCCTACACTGTTCAGTAACCCTGGGTCAGAAAAAGAAAAATCTCTTCACTGCCTAGACGTTAGAAAGACCTTGATTAATTACCTATCTCGCACTAGAGACTGGCGCAGATCTTCTTCACTCTTTATACTCTTCCAAGAAGTAAATTCGGGAAAGGCGGCCACAAAAAGTTCTATAGCTAGGTGTATTGTCTCTGCTATATCTTTGTCTTATCTTGCTTCCGGGTTGTCTCCTCCGGTAGGTCTTAAGGCACATTCTACCAGGGCAGTTGCTACTTCCTGGGCGGAAAGATCCTCTGTTCCCATTGAGGATATTTGCAGAGCGGCTACCTGGTCTTTTCCTTCATCTTTTTTCAAACACTATCGGCTTGATTTGAATTCCTCTCCTTCGGGATCATCCTTTGGGGTAAAGGTGCTTCTTTCTACTCTCCCTCCATGATTTGTTCTCTAGTAAATCTCTTGTGGTGCTGTCATGGGCGAAAGGGAAAAATGATGATTACATACTGTGGCGAAACTAACCTCGCCACTGGGTTTTGGAGGGGCCTGGTTGCCAGCCTCTTGCCCCAGGATTATGGGCCCTCTCATCAGCCATGCTTCCTTTGTTCACAAAGGACTTTTACTAACTTTTGAACCCCTGGTCTAATTCGTGCCATTTTGGGATATGTTAAATGTCTATGTTACTGTAATGGGTGGGACATTGTATGTTTGAGTGGTGATGTCTGTCCCGATTTCCCTTTGTCCTGAGAGATAATTGAATTACTCCTCGGTTGTCTCCAGGACAGAGGGCATTGTGTATTCTCCTGCCTGTGATAATTACATCAACCCATTGTACCATAATTATATCACAAGCAGAGGGGAGGATTTTGTGTGGGAGTGTTTTACTGTATTGTACGTGGTTATTGGTTGTTTTTACAAAACCCTGTGGGTGGTACTGAAGTGTACCAATGTTATATAAGATCAATAAAACTCACAGCTCTGGGTGACCACTGCTTGACCCTCAACACGGAGCCTCGTCTCGTTCTTGGGGGGGATTCACTGTATGCTGTTAGAGACTGATTGCTAGGAGTGTAAGCCGCTTGGGTGCGTTTCCTATTCGCCTGCTAGCAGCTATTCGTGAGGTTCCGTTCGGGAGTTTGGAGCATTCCCTTGTATGCCGTTACAATTGGTGGAAAGCGGCGGGATCGTTCTCAAAGCCCAGAAGGACAGCTACAAAGAAACATCATTCCCTGGAATTACAATTAGAGGGAAACGCATGTCCCAGTACAGTGTCCCTGACAGCAGCAGGATGGAACCAGCAGTGGCATACGATGAGGAAGACCTGGATGGCCGGGATGCTATAAGGAAAGGCATCTGGTACCAGGCCCTGGATAATGTACAATACCAGCGAGGAGAGAGTCTCCCCAGTGAAGAGCAGGGATTGCAGAAGCAAGTGGCCCTGCGGATGCCCTTCTTGGGAGAGCAGCCCCTGGAGGAATGGGTGAAGGAACTAGAGCACCGGGTATGGCAGGAGCTATGGCTGGATGATGCCTACCAGGCGCTCTAGTGGTATATGGCACAGTATATACCCTGGACAGCTGAGCATGACAAGCCAGAAGGAGAGGAGTTTGATGGTCCTGGCATGTTATGGGAGTTCTTTGCAGAGCCTGACTTCGGGAGCCCTGCACAGTCCAGACTTCAGGACATTTTCTATGAGAGGGAGGCTAGGCAGGATTGGGATGACCCCCATGAGGTAGAGAAAGACCTGGCTCACCTAGCAACCCTGGAGTGGGAACTGGAGCAGGACTACCGAGATCTCTTCCACTCCATTGGGAAGGCTCAGCAGGACAGCAAGATGATAGACCCAGGTCCAGAGCCCTTCAGCTGGGACAATATTGTGGAGGTTTACTGGGAAGAACCCCAGGTGGCCGGTGGAGATGGGACCGAGGTCTCTCCACCAGTCCTGCAGGGAATTGGGAGCCCAGTCTCCATTCCCCAGCGGCAGGCTGAGTTACAGGGGGCAGAGACAGTCGGTCCTGTCCCCAGCGGCAATGTGATATGCAGGGAATTGGGAGCCCAGTCTCCAGTCCCCAGCGGCCGTGTGATGTACAGGGAATTGGGAGCCCAGTCTCCATTCCCCAGTGGCAGTGTGATATGCAGTGAATTGGGAGCCCAGTCTCCATTCCCCAGCGGCCGTGTGATGTACAGGGAATTGGGAGCCCAGTCTCCATTCCCCAGCGGCAGTGTGATATGCAGGGAATTGGGAGCCCATTCTCCATTCCCCAGCGGCAGTATGATATGCAGGGAATTGGGAGCCCAGTCTCCACCCCCCAGCGGCAGTGTAATCTGCAGGGAATTGGGAGCCCAGTCTCCATTCCCCAGCGGCCGTGTGATGTACAGGGAATTGGGAGCCCAGTCTCCATTCCCCAGTGGCAGTGTGATATGCAGTGAATTGGGAGCCCAGTCTCCATTCCCCAGCGGCCGTGTGATGTACAGGGAATTGGGAGCCCAGTCTCCATTTCCCAGCGGCAGTGTGATATGCAGGGAATTGGGAGCCCATTCTCCATTCCCCAGCGGCAGTATGATATGCAGGGAATTGGGAGCCCAGTCTCCACCCCCCAGCGGCAGTGTAATCTGCAGGGAATTGGGAGCCCAGTCTCCATTCCCCAGCGGCAGTGTAATCTACAGGGAATTGGGAGCCCAGTCTCCATTCCCCAGCGGCCGTGTGATGTACAGGGAATTGGGAGCCCAGTCTTCATTCCCCAGCGGCCGTGTGATGTACAGGGAATTGGGAGCCCATGTCAGCCTTTTATGCAGGTCTTCCAGCAAGGGACACTCCCCCTGGGGACCTTGTGGAAGACTGAGACAGTTTATACATTAGCCAATCACATGCATTTACAGTATTGGAAATTTCCCAGTAATTGTACACAACCGACCCCCCCGTCTGTAATGCAATCAAATAAATACAATGGGCATTGTCTGTGACGCAATCAACAAAATACAATGGGCATTGCCTGTGATACAATTAACAAAACACAATGGGCTCTGCCTGTGATACAATTAACAAAAACAATGGGCTAACTTAATCACTCACAGGCAGAAAACTCAAATTTTTCCCCCAAACACAGAAAACACTCCAAAGCCCCACATATCCCCATAAATTATACATCCCTGGATAGCTCTGATCTGGGCGAACAACATATCCAGAAATCACCCAGATCCGAGCAGGGGTTCCCGAATTCCATGAAAGTCACATTTGACCGACCACAAGCATGGCTTTCCTACCCAAAACAGTTCCACAGATTTAGGCTGTGCGGCCTGTCTGCCTTCTCCTTCAAAGTTAGTATATGGGCCAAAATCCTGAGGCAAGAGGCTGGCAAACAGGCCCCTCCAAAACCCAGTGGCAAGGTTAGTTTCGTCACAAAAGGTGTGTACATCACTTACCTCGAGAAGAGATGGCACCAGACGCACTATGAGAAGGTGGGCTGGTCTGCTGAATCAGATTACATCATGTGGATGGAAGGGTGTGTACATCACTTACCTGGAGAAGAGATGGCACCAGGTGCACTAGGGGAAGAAGGTGGGCTGGTCTGATGAATCACATTACATCAAGTGGTCGGCCGGGTGTGTGTACATCAATTACCTGGAGAAGAGATGGCACCAGGTGCACTATGAGGAGAAGGTTGGCTGGTCTGATGGATCACATTACATAATGTGGATGGCCAGGTGTGTGTACATCACTTACCTGGAGAAGAGATGGCACCAGGTGCACTATGAGGAGGTGGGCTGATCTGATGAATCACATTACATCATGTGGATGGTGAGGTGTGTACATCACTTATCTGAGAAGAGATGGCACCAGGTGCACTATGGAAAGAAGGCAGCCTGGTCTGAAGAATCACATTGCATCATATGTACATCACTTACCTGGAGAAGAGATGGTACCAGGCACGCTATGGGTAGAAGGTTGGCCGGGTCTGATGAATCCCATTACATCTTGTGGATGGCCTGGTGTGTGTGTGTGTGTGTGTGTCACTTAAATAGAGAAGAGATGGCACCATCTGCACTATGAGAAGAAGACATCTGGTCAGATGAATCACATTACATCATGTGGACAGCCTGGTGTGTCACCGGTGGAAGAGGTGGCACCAGGTGCACTATGGGAAGAAGGTAGCTTGGTCTGATGAATCCGATTACATCATGTGGATGGCCGGGTGTGTACATAACTTACCTGGAGAAGAGATGGCACCAGACACACTATGAGAAGGTGGGCTGGTCTGATTAATCACATTACATCAAATGGATGGCCGGGTGTGTACATAACTGGAGAAGAGATGGCACCAGGTGCACTATGGGAAGACCTCTGTTCTGATGAATCACATTACATCATGTGGACTTACCTGGGGAAGAGGTGGCACCAGGTGCACTATGGGAAGCAGGCGGCCTGGTCTGATGGATCAAATTACATCATGTGGATGGCTGGGTGTGTACATAAATTACCTGGAGAAGAGATGGCACCAGGTGCACTATGAGGAGAAGGTGGGCTGTCTGATGAATCACATTACATCATGTGGATGGCCGGGTGTGTACATCACTTACCTGGAGAAGAGATGGCACCAGGTGCACTATGAGGAGAAGGTGGGCTGTCTGATGAATCACATTACATCATGTGGATGGCCGGGTGTGTACATCACTTGCCTGGAGAAGAGATGGCACCAGACACTATGAGAAGGTGGGCTGGTCTGATGAATCACATTACATCATGTGGATGGCCGGGTGTGTACATCACTTACCTGGAGAAGAGATGGCACCAGGTGCACTATGAGGAGGTGGGCTGGTCTGATGAATCATATTACATCATGTGGATGTGTACATCACTTACCTGAGAACATCTGTCACCAGGTGCACTATGGGTACAGCTGGTGGAGGCGGTGTGATGCTCTGGGCTCTGCCCTGGCATCCTGTGGATGGACACCTACCTAACCACTGTACAGACAGGTAACCCTATCATGACAGTGGTGCCCCCTAAATTCGGTGCCCTCTTTCTACACTGAGGAGCATGACAAACGGATGAAGGTGATGTCTCCAGGTCCCAGATCTCATCCCCTCGTCATCTGTAGGATGCTTGTAGGTTGCACCGAGCAACGTACAAGACCTGCTGCTAATGTGACGGATACCGCAGGAAAGGGGGGGGACTACCCAGTATTATTATTATGGCTGATCAGTGTATACGTTACTGTCGGTGAGCTTCCTTGGGGCCCTTAGAGAGATCACACTTCGGTCCATTCAGTCATTGTGCTGCGGTGATAGGTGTGTGGCCCCTGAAGTCACCTGCTGTTGTGTGGCAGTAAGCGTGGCCCCTTGAAGTGGTGGTACACCCCACCGCCTGGGATTAGCTTCTGGGCACTGGACTGTATTAGGAGAGGAGAATCTTGCGGTAATAGGATCCTGATGACACAAGATTGTTTGTTATGTAAGCGGCTCAGGGCGCGAACATGTGGCGCCGGTTGTGGCCATCATATGTGTCACTAGGATGGTCAGTGATCCACTCACAGTGCCCCTGCTGTCACCAGGTCATCTCGAAGGACCACAATACCCACAATCCCCCAGGGCCTGAAATCCCCTCTAAACCTGATTATGCACCAGATGTTAGAGGGAGATTATGAGATTATGAAGTGTCCTCGGAGCAGCGAGATGCCTGCCAAAAAACAAGGTACCTGGGCTCCTTCTTCCACCTCTGTCCGCAGCCCCCGGGGGGCTCAGCCTTCTAGGATGTGGGGGCAGTCGGGGCGTTTGGTCAGTGTGCTCTAATGAATCCTGACATGGGTGGCAGTCTTATCAGTGCTCACTCATCAGCTCTGATTGTGCTGGTGGAGGCCGTATATCACGTATACTGAATTATCAGCGCGTGATACTGTGATGCCTACCTGTCTGTGTGTGAGACCCCGGTATTAAATGTCTGATATATAGGGAAGGAATGTCTGTATTACATGTGTGATATTACACTGTGCGGCCTCTGTATTACATGTGTGATATTACACTGGGCGGCCTCTGTATTACATGTGTGATATTACACTGGGCGGCCTCTGTATTACATGTGTGATATTACACTGTGCGGCCTCTGTATTACATGTGTGATATTACACTGTGCGGCCTCTGTATTACATGTGTGATATTACACTGTGCGGCCTCTGTATTACATGTGTGATATTACACTGTGCGGTCTCTGTATTACATGTGTGATATTACACAAGGAGTGTATGTATTACATGTGTGATATTACACAAGGAGTATATGTATTACATGTGTGATATTACACGGGGAGTGTATGTATTACATGTGTGATATTAAACAAGGAGTATATGTATTACATGTGTGATATTACACGGGGAGTGTATGTATTACATGTGTGATATTACACAAGGAGTGTCTGTATTACATGTGTGATATTACACAAGGAGTGTATGTATTACATGTGTGATATTACACAAGGAGTGTCTGTATTACATGTGTGATATTACACGGGGAGTGTATGTATTACATGTGTGATATTACACGGGGAGTGTATGTATTACATGTGTGATATTACACGGGGAGTGTATGTATTACATGTGTGATATTACACGGGGAGTGTATGTATTACATGTGTGATATTCCACGGGGAGTGTATGTATTACATGTGTGATATTCCACGGGGAGTGTATGTATTACATGTGTGATATTCCACGGGGAGTGTATGTATTACATGTGTGATATTCCACGGGGAGTGTATGTATTACATGTGTGATATTACACGGGGAGTGTATGTATTACATGTGTGATATTACACGGGGAGTGTATGTATTACATGTGTGATATTACACGGGGAGTGTATGTATTACATGTGTGATATTACACGGGGAGTGTATGTATTACATGTGTGGGGTGCTGTGGATTTCCTATCTTCCCCACAGTTCAGTTTCTGCTCTGATTCTGATCTCGTGGGTCAGAATTGTTTCGATGTCCTCCTCTTTGTTTCTTCAGTAGAAGATCCTCAGTAAATCCTTGTGGATGTTCCATCATCTCCAGCCCAGTGGCCATGTCTCCTGCTGCTGTGCGTCTGACACTCGTCTGGGCCACATTTACTCTTCCCGTCTATAGTGTCCACTGTGTATAGAAGCTCCAGACTGGTGGCCGTGGCCCTCGCAGGATGGGTTATGGCCTGCATGGCTAATAAGCACCAACATTGGTTGGATTGTTTTGTGCCAGAATTTTGCATCAAGGCAATGACCCTTTTGCTGAGCTGAAAAACCGAGCAGGCGAGCTAGATGAACCGTATAGAAGGATAAAACTGATGGCCCCTAGTATTGTGTGACTGAGAACAGCTCCCATCGTTGGCACCGTTTAAACCTGTATTTGGAAATTGTCCATGGTTCCTAGTCCTCCATCTTAAAGTGTTTTTCTTGATTGTTTTATACTGATGACCTATCGTCTGGTGAGCTGCGAGGCGGCCGCAGCACTCCCATGAGCTCTGGCTTTCTAAAACAGCTGATTGGCGTGGTTCCCGTCTTTCAGACCCCCACCGATCAGATACTGATGACCGAACCAGAGGATAGACCACCAGTATAGTCAGAAAATCCCTTAAAACAGAAGACTTGTCAGAATGATCTGCTTCATCTCTTATGCGCACAATGCCACCAGACTGACCCAATGCAGTGTGCCGATCATGAACTGAAGACATCAAAGACCCTTAGTGGCCAAGGTTATCTAGTCAAAAGCATCCATAGGTTGATCAGAGCAGGAGACAAGTGGCTAGGAGGTGGGTAATAGTCAATCCCTCTGGACCCCACCTGGCAGTCTGACATCGACATGAGACACTGGATTTATGTCATCTGGCATTTCTTTTAACCTTGCTTGACGGGACATACTACCCAAGTGTTATGCCTTCTCCTGGACACCTTTTGATGTGAGAAGTTGCTGCCGACTACCGGTTATATCCTTGTAAGTTTTCTGTTATCCCAGAGTATCATCCCTACAAGAGAGCACTTCGAACCCAATCCAGAAACAATGTCCCCTGATAAACTGTGTGATGCCTCCTGTTCTTCTCCATGTATCACCACTTGTCACACACTGTGCAGAATCCTTGAGCTTAGAGGCCTTGGTCTATCATTCCGGCAGATCGCTCTGTGCCTAGGCTGAGATATCAGCACGGTGGTGTGTGTCCTGGTGCAACAGGAAGATATGTAATGTGGAAATGGTAGAGGCTGGATGTTATAAACCTGTGGTAATGGTAGACTGCATGGCTAGAGGCTGGATGTTATACACTGTGGTAATGGCAGACTGTATGGCTAGAGGCTGGATGTTATACACTGTGGTAATGGTAGACTGCATGGCTAGTGGCTGGATGTTATACACTGTGGTAATGGCAGACTGTATGGCTAGAGGCTGGATGTTATACACCTGTGATAATGGTAGATTGCATGGCTAGTGGCTGGATGTTATACACTGTGGTAATGGTAGACTACATGGCTATAGGCTGGATGTTATACACTGTGATAATGGTAGACTGCATGGCTAGAGGCTGTATGTTATACACTGTGGTAATGGTAGACTGCATGGCTAGAGGCTGGATGTTATACACTGTGGTAATGGCAGACTGTATGGCTAGAGGCTGGATGTTATACACCTGTGGTAATGGCAGACTGTATGGCTAGAGGCTGGATGTTATACACTGCGGTAATGGTAGACTACATGGCTATAGGCTGGATGTTATACACTGTGATAAAGGTAGACTGCATGGCTAGAGGCTGTATGTTATACACTGTGGTAATGGTAGACTGCATGGCTAGAGGCTGGATGTTATACACTGTGGTAATGGCAGACTGGCTAGAGGCTGGATGTTATACACCTGTGGTAATGGTAGACTGCATGGCTAGAGGCTGGATGTTATACACTGCGGTAATGGTAGACTGCACGGCTAGAGGCTGGATGTTATACACTGCGGTAATGGTAGACTGCATGGCTAGAGACTGGATGTTATACACTGCGGTAATGGTAGACTACATGGCTAGAGGCTGGATGTTATACACTGCGGTAATGGTGGACTGCATGGCTAGAGACTGGATGTTATACACTGCGGTAATGGTAGACTACATGGCTAGAGACTGGATGTTATACACTGCGGTAATGGTAGACTACATGGCTAGAGGCTGGATGTTATACACTGTGGTAATGGCAGACTGTATGGCTAGAGGCTGGATGTTATACACCTGTGGTAATGGTAGACTGCACGGCTAGAGGCTGGATGTTATACACTGCGGTAATGGTAGACTGCATGGCTAGAGACTGGATGTTATACACTGCGGTAATGGTGGACTGCATGGCTAGAGACTGGATGTTATACACTGCGGTAATGGTGGACTGCATGGCTAGAGGCTGGACTTTTTTATTAAAATATAAATAAATAACTTACATAATGGAAAACTTATCCAATTATAGCAATAAACCAAACAAGTGACATAACACAGAGTCTAGCAAAAATACTATTCCCTTATCCCGACCAGTCCTTCATCCCAAAACCCCCTATTTTACCTATTTACATAATAAAATGCTTACATGCTCATCTAAAATCCATATATACAAAATATATATACAAACATATATACAAATGTAATAATTATATGCCAGCCGTATATAAAAACAAATATACAAAACACAAGCAGAAACCTTAACTTAAATACTAACTATTAAACCGTTCCCCAACCCCCACTGCAAACGGACAAACTGACCACCCTCAAAGTTCAAAGGGAAAAGAAAACCCTGAGCTCTGTCAGTCCGTAAGTTCATCCCCAGTTGGACTGGGGTCGACCAGTTTGTATCACACACAATTATTATTATTTTTTTAAATATATTTTCCTTTTATTTATTTTTATTATTATTATTTTTTATTTTCCCTCTTATATACACATATATACATATACTGCTCAGATATAAAAGCACAGGAATCAGGTAAGCTTTACACAGGTGAACCCTTTCCCTGAGGGATAAAGACCATCCCTTCCAGCGGTCCACCTTTTGAGCGAAATCTTTCTGTCTACCCTCCCAATTTTGTTGATGATAATCCTCATCTTGGCCAAAGTTGATGCCTAAGATCTTTACTGATTTCTGGGGTTCTGGAAGAGTGCCCTGGAGATCGAAGACAGGATCCCCTTCCCCCAGCCAGAGAGTCTCACATTTGTCCCGGTTAATCTGGGACCCGGAAACTTCCGAATAGCAATTCACCGCCGGCATCACCCATCCCACCTCCTCTTCCTAAGAGGTAAAAATAGAGACATCATCGGCGTACGCTACCACCTTCAGAGATGGCCCCCCCACCGCCAGTTCCATCCCCACCCCCGCCAACGGTCCACGATCTACCCTTCTGATGAAAAGATTGATCGCAAACACGTACAGCAGAGGGCTTAAAGGACATCCCTGGCGGACACCGGAAGCCACCTCAAAAGGACGACCCAGCCAACCATTAACCAACGGGAAACTCTCGGCCCCTTTGTACAAGGTTTTTAGCCAATCTACAAACCTCCCGGGTAGACCATACCACAAGAGGACAGACCACAGGTATTCGTGATTCACTCGGTCAAAAGCCTTAGCCTGATCCAGGGATAACAAAAGCCCCTTTCAAAGACCCGCCCTGCCCCGTGTCACGGCCTCCCGGACACTGAGAACGGCGCTAAAAGCGCTCCACCCGGGAACTGAACAATGCTGGGACCCCGAAAGGAGCTTCGGCGCAAATTTCGCCAGTCTGCAGAAGAGTATCTTTGCCAAAATCTTTCTGTCCACATTGAGGAGCGATATGGGTCTCTAGATCTCAATGCGGGATGGATCCCTACCCTTTGACAGAAGAATCAGGGCGGACTTACCCATTGACCTTGGCAGAGTGCCAGAGGAAAGACACTCATTATAGACCTCGGTCAAGAGAGGAACTAATTGTTCCCTAAAAGTCTTATACCACTCGGATGTTAAGCCATCCGGACCTGGTGATTTTTTCGGCCTAAGCCCATGAATGGCCAGTCTCACTTCCTCTTCCCTCATAGGTTCTGTCAAAATATCAAGAGAGGGGTCCATTCCCGCCACGGTAATCTCCCCAGCCAAGAAATCTGAAAGACTGTCCCAATTTAGTTCTTTCCTACCCAAGAGGGGAGAGTAGACGGACCTGACGACCTCCAGGATCCCTGATTTAGACCTATTCAGGGAGCCTGTACTGTCAATCAGGCCCATCACTAGTTTACTTCTTACTGCCATCTTACAGTTCCCGTAAGGGTCGGGCGAGCGGTATTTCCCGAAATCTCTCTCGGCAACCAAAGAGGCGTACCTATCATACTGACACCTCTTGAGCAAGGATTTTACATGAGAGATATCCTTACGGCTCTCTCCCGTCGACACAAGTCTTTCAAGTTTCTTCCTCAGTTCCTGGTACAGACGGTATCTGTCCCAGCTCCTGAGGTTAGAGAGCTTTCGGAAAAACCTCGCCGTCCTTTTTTTAAACATCTCCCACCACTCCGACTTACTGTTGCACATGTCCACCAAAGGTTCCTGGCTCTGAAGGAAATCCTCCACAACGTCTTTCCTAGAAGGCTTTGCTTCTTCACTCCTCCAAGAGAGACGGGCCACATTCCTACGGCTCCCCCCGGATGTAGGGAGAGACCAAACGGTGTCTCCCGCTCTTTCCTCTCGGAAGGTTCTCAGACCATGTCTCTCTCTCCAAAAAGACAGGTTAACCGGTTCACCCTCCACCTGTATGGAAGTCTCTTTTCCTTTCCTCAAAGCCTCCAAGAGGCGCCGTTGCAAGTTACCATTACCTGATTCCCTGGGCAAAGAGTCACCTGCAGCCACACTAGCATATGTTCTCCTATTTGGACTTACACAATCCCCTGCTTCCCTTGCAACCTGCCTCCCCCATCAGCCTCTTCCTCAGCCTCTTCCTCCTCGACTTCCGTATCTGCTGCATAAGCAGCTACCAATTCCTCATTCATACTCTCACCAGTTATATCTTCATTTGCCTCACCATTCATTTCACTATTTACATCCTTATTTGTAACAATGTTCTCATTCATACTCTCATTTATACTCTCATTTGCGTCTCTTCCTAAGTTACCACTCGCAACATCTTTTACCTTGCTTACAATCTCATCGCTCTTCACTCCCCTCAGACTGGTCGGGTTCCCTAGAGAAGTACTGGCGTCATTGGGGGCAGGGTTTGAAGGGCCCCCCATTTCAGGAACTGCGGAGGACTTCTTATCCCCCACACCCCTCACCCTCTCTGCAGCCCGCACAGTCCCTGAAGATTCTTTAAATTCAGCATCTGCAACCTCCACAGACTTTAATGGTTTCTTTACTGGTTTCTTTATAAACCTTCCAGATTTTGCTCTGGCCCTTTCAACTGTCTTTTCCTGAGCCTTGTCCGCAGCCATTCCATCCTTCACCTTGTCCGCAACACTGTTAGGGGTTTTAGCCCTATCTGGTACTGTGTTCTCCTTTCCACTGCAGGAAAGGGGGACACCTTCTGCCACCATCTCGGATTCATTCTCCCGTGCTGTTTGGCCCGATTCTACTACAAGAACCGGGCTGGGCTCAGCAATGGGTTCAGAAGGCACAAAACGTAATATTTCTTCTTTTATGATCTTTTTCTTTTCTCTTACCACCTCGTCCTCTGGGATCTCCTCGTCACCGAAATACAATTTGCCCACCGGGGATTCCAGCTGCCTGAACTCCACCATTAGTCTCCCCCCAGACCTGCCTTCATCCCCAGAGGATGACATAACTGGTTCAGAGGGGTCCCCTTGGCCACCCGGTAATGAGTCCACCTCTGATTCCACCGCCAACTCCTTCACCTTCCTCTGGCTTCAAGACCGCAGCCCTAACGGACTGGAGCCAGACATGCTTTCAAACCGACAGTCATTTTTGAATTTTTCAATAAACGGCCCTCCATTTTTCACAATAGAGGCCCTCTTTTCCTCCAAAGTCGCAATCTCCTCCAGCTTCTCCAGCCTGGAGGAGAGGACCGCTCTTTTACTTCTTGGTAACAACGTTGTCCTGAACTTTCATATTCTTATACTCCAATTTAAGTCGTTTTAATTGCTTCTTTACCTCCTCATACTGGTTTAAAAAATATGCCACCCTTGATGATTATAATGAGGGGGTTTCAGTGGGGCCCATGACGCCCCAATTAAACAGTCTCCTGGCCTCTCCAGCTGGTACACCAGAGGAGATACCAGGAGAAGAACCAGAAACACCAGCAACAACACTAGGAGCTAAGTCACTGCTAGTTACACCTGAAGCACCCCTTCTGGGCTGAGGCACAGAAACACTACTCCTAGCCTCACATACCTCACCCTTCAGGGTTTCAGGTTATTTTCAGGATGGCCGAGCGGTTGAATTAGAGTGTGAGCTCATTGCTGACACTCCGATTCAAACGGCAGACATGTGTGCAGATGTCCGCCGTTTTAACCCCTTCCATGCTGTATGGAAGAGGTGAAGAGGGAGGGAGCTCCCTCCCTCCCTCTCCCATCGGGGGGCTGCTGTGCCTTTGCAGCCCCCGGACAGGATGGGGTGACAGAGGGAGGGAGTCCTCCTCCCTCCCCTTCCCCGTCTGCTCAGTTGTGGCAGACGGGGAAGGTTCCCATGGCAACAGGACGCCTTCTCAGGCATCCTGCTGTCCATGGTGCTGAACAGATCTGTGCTAAAGGCAGAGATCTGTTCAAAGTGTGAGTGAAATACAGTGCAGTACACTATATAGTGTACTGTACTGTATTATACAGACATCAGACCCACTGGATCTTCAAGAACAAAGTGGGTCTAGGTAAAAAAAAAAAGTGAAAAAAGTGAAAAAAAGTAAAAAAAAACAAAAAACACATTTATCCTGATTAAAAAAAAAAAAAAAAAAAATTCCCTACACATGTTATATATCACCGCGTCCGTAACGACCCAATCTATAAAATGGTTATGTTACATTCCCCATAAAAAATAAAAACTATGATGAAATTTAAATTTTGCTCACCTTACTTCCAAAAAAAGGTAATAAAAGTGATCAAAAAAGTCGTATGTACACCAAAATAGTACCATTCAAACCATCGTCTCATCCCGCAAAAAATCATACCCTACCTAAGATAATCGCCCAAAAACTGAAAAAACTATGGCTCTCAGACTATGGAAACACTAAAACATGATTTTTTTTGCTTTAAAAAAGAAATCATTGTGTAAAACTTACATAAATAAAAAAAAGTATACATATTAGGTATTGCCGCGTCCGTATCGACCGGCTCTATAAAAATATCACATGAACTAACCTGTCAGATGAATGTTGTAAATAACAAAAAATAAAAACGGTGCCAAAACAGCTATTTCTTGTTATCTTGCCTCACAAAAAGTGTAATATAGAGCAACCAAAAATCATATGTACCCTAAACTAGTACCAACAATACTGCCACCCTATCCCGTAGTTTCTAAAATGGGGCCATTTTTTTGGAGTTTCTACTCTAGGGGTGCATCAGGGGGGCTTCAAATAGGACATGGTGTCAAAAAAACCAATCCAGCAAAATCTGCCTTCCAAAAACCGTATGGCATTCCTTTTCTTCTGCGCCCTGCCGTGTGCCCGTACAGTAGTTTATGACCACATATGGGGTGTTTCTGTAAACTACAGAATCAGGGCCATAAATAATGAGTTTTGTTTGGCTGTTAACCCTTGCTTTGTAACTGGAAAAAAATTATTAAAATGGAAAATCTGCCAAAAAAGTGAAATTTTTAAAATGTATCTCTAATTTCCATTAATTCTTGTGGAACACCTAAAGGGTTAACGACGTTTGTAAAATCAGTTTTGAATACCTTGAGGGGTGTAGTTTCTAGAATGGGGTCATTTTTGGGTGGTTTCTATTATGTAAGCCTCGCAAAGTGACTTCAGACCTGAACTGGTCCCTAAAAATTGGGTTTTTGAAAATATCAGAAAAATTTCAAGATTTGCTTCTAAACTTCTAAGCCTTGTAACATCCCCCAAAAAATAAATGGTCATTCTCCAAAATGATCCATACATGAAGTAGACATATGGGGAATGTAAAGTAATAACTATTTTTGGAGGTATTACTATGTATTATAGAAGTAGAGAAACTGAAACTTGGAAATTTTCTATTTTTTACAAATTTTTGGTAAATTTGGTATTTTTTTTATAAATAAAAATGAATTTTTTTGACCCAATTTTAGAAGTGTCATGAAGTACAATATGTGACGAAAAAAAATTATCAGGACGGCCTGGATAAGTCAAAGCGTTTTAAAGTTATCAGCACTTAAAGTGACACTGGTCAGATTTGCAAAAAATGGCCAAGTCCTTAAGGTGAAATAGGGCTGAGTCCTTAAGGGGTTAAGACATAAAAAAAATATACATATGTGCTATCCTTGTAATTGTACTGACCCAGAGAATGAAGAACTTTTTTCCCGCTTCCCACTACATTGTATGCCATAATAAATGGTGGCATTAGAAAGTACAACTTTTCCCGCCAAGAATAAACCCTCATACAGCTATGTGAACAGAAAAATAAAAAGTCATGGCTCAAGGAAGGTAGGGAAGAAAAATGAAAACGAAAAAACCTCCGGCATCCTAAGGTTTAAGGCACCTTACCTGGTGGGAGGTTGCTTAAGCTTAGATTCCTAGTTTACTACCAGAGGTGCATGTTTTCTGTATGACTGCCCGTGTACTTCTGCCTAATAATCGACTCTAATATATCTGCTTTTACAGATGACACAAAACTGTGTAATAAAGTAATAAGGCAATGTACGTAAGTCCACAATATAGAAGATATAGATATAGAGTCCAACTGCTGATCACTATGGTTGACTGGAGTGGTGGTCATAATTCTCTGCCTCCTGGCCTGACCTCAGCCTGTTTCTCGTATTCACCCATTTCCTCCTGCCCTGATGTCAGACTTGTTTCTTGGATATATTTGTACGCAACCTGCCCTTATCTCTGCTCGTCTTCTGACTATGAATATTGCCAGACCCCTCAGTGCTTTTCACCGCAGTCTCTGACCCCTGTGGGCCAGCCACCAACTACACTGGGACTGTCTCAAGAGGTAGCAGCCTGGTGGCTCTCCTGCAGTGAAGATCACATTGCTTTGTATGTGCTAAAGGGTGGAGAGCAGGGAACGTCCAGGATAACGCCCTTAGAAATCGCCCAAAGTCAAACTATTAGATCTGTCTGGTCAAATAACAGGAGCGCAGGGGGAGCACCTTTTTCCTTTCTATTTAGTTGGTACAGTGTGTCCATACCAACTGCCCGTCACAGCTCTCTACAACTCCTTCCTCATCACTCTCTACAACAGGGATCAGCAGTCTTTGGCACTCCAGCTATTCTAAAACGACATCTCCCAGAATCCTCCTTTCACTTCTATGGGAGTTACAAGAACTGCAGAAGTGTGCTTGCTGGTTGTTGAGTTTCACAGCAGCTGAAGTGTCGAAGGTTGCTGAACCCCGCTCTACTTAAACCCCGGATTGGGAGGACTATAGGACTGTATAATGAGCATGCTGTGCTGGGGTCTTCTAGTGGTCAATCTTAGGGGCACAGAAGGGCAGTATGGTGCTCATCTATTGGTGATTTCTCTGCAGATACACAGACTGTGCTGAACCTGATGGAGCACACCTTGGCCCTCGATGACGCTCTACGAGTTAAAGCTGAGAATCTTATCCGCATTTTCCAGAGTAACTTATTCCAGGCTCTGCTGGGTAAGAGAACCAACATCAGGTATTGAGTGCTAGAGATTTGTGTTGGGAGGGGATTTTGGATGGCAGTGATTGCAGGTAACATTGGGAAGGAGATTCATCATTCTGTGGAGGTGTATCAGGGTGTTAGATGTTGGGGGGGGGGCACATGTTTGTTTTAACTTAGTACATGATTCTCCTTTGTGCAGATATTCAGGAATATTACGAGGTGATGCTTACCTGCAACCCACCAGTGTCGTTCAGCAAAATCTCCAGTGACAGAGTGAGTAGACCCTACATTTTCAGAAACTTGGGGCATTTATATTATGTTCTGGGCAGAGGGCAGTCCTCCTCAGATTGCCTGTCCTGTGTTATGTGGCTGGACACCAGTCAGTTCATTGCCAGTAGAACTGTCATTTTTGGTTTTGGATGTGGCGTCTCCACACGTATGACGAGTATTGACCACCATGACTGTATGAATATTGCCACGAATATCACAGTAGAACGTCCTCAACAAAGAATCAGAAGTGACAGCATTTCTGGGATCCCACTAGAGGGGGAGGAGGCATTCTGTAACTTGACTGGAGACCCTTCTGTCTTAAAGACATTTGAGATCCTTCACCTGCAAGAAGCTCCTTAATTCAGAGCGCCTCCTTCCTCATGAGGACAGAACTACAGACTTATTTACTGCCCCATAAACCCTGGTGAGAGAAAACAGTGAACTTCTAGTCTACTGAGAAGACTTAAAGATGACTTGTTTGAGATGGTAGATGTTATTTGTACAGTCAGATTACTCCTTAAGTGCTCTGGGGAGCAGGAGAGTCCTTTCCACTGTCCACCTACCACAGATGAGCGAATGTACCATGTTACCATGTCTGTAGTCACAGAGGAGAGTCCTTTCCCCTGTCTACCTACCACAGATGAGTCCTTGTACCATGTTACCATGTCTGTAGTCACAGAGGAGAGTCCTTTCCCCGTCCACCTACCACAGATGAACAAATGTACCATGTTACCATGTCTGTAGTCACAGAGGAGAGTCCTTTCCCCGTCCACCTACCACAGATGAGTCCTTGCACCATGTCATCATGTCTGTAGTCACAGAGGAGAGTCCTTTCCCCTGTCCACCAACCACAGATGAGTCCTTGCACCATGTCATCATGTCTGTAGTCACAGAGGAGAGTCCTTTCCCCTGTCCACCAACCACAGATGAGTCCTTGTACCAAGTTACCATGTCTGTAGTCACAGAGGAGAGTCCTTTCCCCGTCCACCTACCACAGATGAGTCCTTGTACCATGTCATCATGTCTGTAGTCACAGAGGAGAGACCTTTCCTTTGTCCACCTACTACAGATGAGTCTATGTACCATTTCACCATGTCTGTAGTCACAGAGGAGAGTCCTTTCCCCGTCCACCTACCGCAGATGAGTCCTTGTACCATGTCATCATGTCTGTAGTCACAGAGGAGAGTCCTTTCCCCTGTCCACCAACCACAGATGAGTCCTTGTACCATGTCATCATGTCTGTAGTCATATAGGAGAGTCCTTTCCCCTGTCCACCAACCACAGATGAGTCCTTGTACCAAGTTACCATGTCTGTAGTCACAGAGGAGAGACCTTTCCTCTGTCCACCTACTACAGATGAGTCTATGTACCATTTCACCATGTCTGTAGTCACAGAGGAGAGTCCTTTCCCCGTCCACCTACCACAGATGAACAAATGTACCATGTTACCATGTCTGTAGTCACAGAGGAGAGTCCTTTCCACTGTCCACCAACCACAGATGAGTCCTAAGGCTTGTACCATTTCACCATGTCTGTAGTCACAGAGGAGAGTCCTTTCCCCGTCCACCTACCACAGATGAGTCCTTGTACCAAGTTACCATGTCTGTAGTCACAGAGGAGAGTCCTTTCCACTGTCCACCAACCACAGATGAGTCCTTGTACCAAGTTACCATGTCTGTAGTCACAGAGGAGAGTCCTTTCCCCGTCCACCTACCACAGATGAGTCCTTGTACCATGTCATCATGTCTGTAGTCACAGAGGAGAGACCTTTCCTCTGTCCACCTACTACAGATGAGTCTATGTACCATTTCACCATGTCTGTAGTCACAGAGGAGAGTCCTTTCCCCGTCCACCTACCACAGATGAGTCCTTGTACCAAGTTACCATGTCTGTAGTCACAGAGGAGAGTCCTTTCCACTGTCCACCAACCACAGATGAGTCCTTGTACCATGTTACCATGTCTGTAGTCACAGAGGAGAGTCCTTTCCACTGTCCACCAACCACAGATGAGTCCTAAGGCTTGTACCATGTCACTATGTCTGTAGTCACAGAGGAGAGTCCTTTCTCCGTCCACCTACCACAGATGAGTCCTTGTACCATGTCTGTAGTCACAGAGGAGAGTCCTTTCCTCTGTCCACCTACCACAGATGAGTCCTTGTACCATGTCTGTAGTCACAGAGGAGAGTCCTTTCCTCTGTCCACCTACCACAGATGAGTCCTTGTACCATGTCTGTAGTCACAGAGGAGAGTCCTTTCTCCGTCCACCTACCACAGATGAGTCCTTGTACCATGTTACCATGTCTGTAGTCACAGAGGAGAGTCCTTTCTCCGTCCACCTACCACAGATGAGCGAATGTACCATGTTACCATGTCTGTAGTCACAGAGGAGAGACCTTTCCCTGTCCACCTACCACAGATGAGTCCTTGTACCATGTTACCATGTCTGTAGTCACAGAGGAGAGACCTTTCCCTGTCCACCTCCCACAGATGAGTCCATGTACCATTTCACCATGTCTCTAATCGGGGGGTACTATTTCTCTGAGGGGAGAGAGCGCCTTAATCGGCATGATGAGACTTATAGGCCATACATGCTCCTCTGGAATTCTGGGAAGAAAGGGATGCAAATGAGCTGATAACAAGCTCCGCCTCTCATACCACCAGCGATAGAATAAACCAATGTCTTTAAATAGACCTTGAGACATGACTTGGATATTAGATAAGCCGGCACCTCATCTGCAGACAGCTGTTTCGGGGTGATTGCTTCTCATCAGAGCAGAGAGTACTGGCTTAGCTGGGTGAGAGGCCTAGGCTGTCTCTTCTCTCTCCTCTTTACTTTCACTGTCTCGTCTCCCTCTTGTGTCTCTCTCCTCTATGTCCTTTCTCCCTGCTATGTCTTATAGTCGCATTTGGTTCCTTCTCTCTTTCTATTCTCAGTCAATTCTCTTTCTCCTCTCTGTCTCATTGCTTTCTGTATCTTCTTCGTGCCTCTTTCTCTACCTCTTCTCCCTCTTTGTCTCTTCTGTCTACTCTGTTTCTTAGCCACAGTCGGTGGCGTAACTAGAAATGACTGGGCCCTGCAGCAAGTTTTTTTATTGGGCCCCCCTCCAGAAACTTGGAGACCCCGTCCTCCTGTACGACCCTCACTCCTGTGACTAGTGAAGATCAATCTCTTAGATGAGACCCAGCAGTCGCTCAGTCCGCTTCTTACAGTGTCACTGTATATAAAGTCATTGCATCATATTGTTGAGAGGGCCCTGACAATGTAATCTTATAGTCCTCCTCCTGGGTGGGCCCCTTCTGAGTTCGGGCCCCAAAGCAGCCGCTTCCCCTGTAGCTACGCCCCTGGCCACAGTGTCTTTGTGCATTAGGAGCAGTATCACCTGAGTTCCTTCTGTCTATTTCTTCTCTCCATGTTCCTCTCTCTTGTTTTTCTATCTCCTCCGCGTCTGCCCTCCGCGTCTGCCCTCCGCGTATCTCCTCCGCATATCTCCTCCGCGTCTGTCCTCCGCGTATCTCCTCCGCATATCTCCTCCGCGTCTGTCCTCCGCGTCTGTCCTCCGCGTCTGTCCTCCGCGTCTGTCCTCCGCGTCTGTCCTCCGCGTATCTCCTCCGCGTATCTCCTCCGCGTCTGTCCTCCGCGTCTGTCCTCCGCGTATCTCCTCCGCGTATCTCCTCCGCGTCTGTCCTCCGCGTCTGTCCTCCGCGTCTGTCCTCCGCGTATCTCCTCCGCGTCTGTCCTCCGCGTCTGTCCTCCGCGTCTGTCCTCCGCGTATCTCCTCCGCGTATCTCCTCCGCGTCTGTCCTCCGCGTCTGTCCTCCGCGTCTGTCCTCCGCGTCTGTCCTCCGCGTCTGTCCTCCGCGTATCTCCTCCGCGTATCTCCTCCGCGTATCTCCTCCGCGTATCTCCTCCGCGTATCTCCTCCGCGTATCTCCTCCGCGTATCTCCTCCGCGTATCTCCTCCGCGTATCTCCTCCGCGTATCTCCTCCGCGTCTGTCCTCCGCGTCTGTCCTCCGCGTCTGTCCTCCGCGTCTGTCCTCCGCGTCTGTCCTCCGCGTCTGTCCTCCGCGTCTGTCCTCCGCGTCTGTCCTCCGCGTCTGTCCTCCGCGTCTGTCCTCCGCGTCTGTCCTCCGCGTCTGTCCTCCGCGTCTGTCCTCCGCGTCTGTCCTCCGCGTCTGTCCTCCGCGTCTCTCCTCCGCGTCTCTCCTCCGCGTCTCTCCTCCGCGTCTCTCCTCCGCGTCTCTCCTCCGCGTCTCTCCTCCGCGTATCTCCTCCGCGTCTGTCCTCCGCGTATCTCCTCCGTGTCTGTCCTCCGCGTATCTCCTCCGTGTCTGTCCTCCGCGTATCTCCTCCGTGTCTGTCCTCCCCGTATCTCCTCCGTGTCTGTCCTCCGCGTATCTCCTCCGTGTCTGTCCTCCGCGTATCTCCTCCGTGTCTGTCCTCCGTGTATCTCCTCCGTGTCTGTCCTCCGCGTATCTCCTCCGTGTCTGTCCTCCGCGTATCTCCTCCGTGTCTGTCCTCCGCGTATCTCCTCCGTGTCTGTCCTCCGCGTCTGTCCTCCGCGTCTGTCCTCCGCGTATCTCCTCCGCGCCTGTCCTCCGCGCCTGTCCTCCGCGTCTGTCCTCCGCGCCTGTCCTCCGCGTCTGTCCTCCGCGTCTGTCCTCCGCGTCTGTCCTCCGCGTCTGTCCTCCGCGTCTGTCCTCCGCGTCTGTCCTCCGCGTCTGTCCTCCGCGTCTGTCCTCCGCGTCTGTCCTCCGCGTCTGTCCTCCGCGTCTGTCCTCCGCGTCTGTCCTCCGCGTCTGTCCTCCGCGTCTGTCCTCCGCGTCTGTCCTCCGCGTCTGTCCTCCGCGTCTGTCCTCCGCGTCTGTCCTCCGCGTCTGTCCTCCGCGTCTGTCCTCCGCGTCTGTCCTCCGCGTCTGTCCTCCGCGTATCTCCTCCGCGTATCTCCTCCGCGTATCTCCTCCGCGTCTGTCCTCCGCGTCTGTCCTCCGCGTCTGTCCTCCGCGTATCTCCTCCGCGTCTGTCCTCCGCGTATCTCCTCCGCGTCTGTCCTCCGCGTATCTCCTCCGCGTCTGTCCTCCGCGTATCTCCTCCGCGTCTGTCCTCCGCGTATCTCCTCCGCGTCTGTCCTCCGCGTATCTCCTCCGCGTCTGTCCTCCGCGTCTGTCCTCCGCGTCTGTCCTCCGCGTATCTCCTCCGCGTATCTCCTCCGCGTATCTCCTCCGCGTCTCTCCTCCGCGTCTCTCCTCCGCGTCTCTCCTCCGCGTCTCTCCTCCGCGTCTCTCCTCCGCGTCTCTCCTCCGCGTCTCTCCTCCGCGTCTGTCCTCCGCGTCTGTCCTCCGCGTATCTCCTCCGCGTCTGTCCTCCGCGTATCTCCTCCGCGTCTGTCCTCCGCGTATCTCCTCCGCGTCTGTCCTCCGCGTATCTCCTCCGCGTCTGTCCTCCGCGTATCTCCTCCGCGTCTGTCCTCCGCGTATCTCCTCCGCGTCTGTCCTCCGCGTATCTCCTCCGCGTCTGTCCTCCGCGTATCTCCTCCGCGTCTGTGTCTGTCCTCCGCGTATCTCCTCCGTGTCTGTCCTCCGCGTCTCTTCACTTTCTGTGTCTGTCCTCCGCGTCTCTTCACTTTCTGTGTCTGTCCTCCGCGTCTCTTCACTTTCTGTGTCTGTCCTCCGCGTCTCTTCACTTTCTGTGTCTGTCCTCCGCGTCTCTTCACTTTCTGTGTCCCTTCTCCCTCCTCTGTCTCTTAGTCATAGTCATAGTGTCTGTGAGTAAGAGCAGCATTGTGTGGGTTCTTTCTCCTCTATTTTCTATCTTCTCTCCTCTGTGTCTCTTCTCTCTCTCTCTCTCCTCTGTCTCTTCTCTCTCTCTCCTCTGTGTCTCTTCTCTCTCTCGTCTGTGTCTCTTCTCTCTCTCGTCTGTGTCTCTTCTCTCTCTCGTCTGTGTCTCTTCTCTCTCTCGTCTGTGTCTCTTCTCTCTCTCGTCTGTGTCTCTTCTCTCTCTCGTCTGTGTCTCTTCTCTCTCTCGTCTGTGTCTCTTCTCTCTCTCGTCTGTGTCTCTTCTCTCTCTCGTCTGTGTCTCTTCTCTCTCTCGTCTGTGTCTCTTCTCTCTCTCGTCTGTGTCTCTTCTCTCTCTCGTCTGTGTCTCTTCTCCCTCCTCTGTCTCTTCTCCCTCCTCTGTCTCTTCTCCCTCCTCTGTCTCTTCTCTCTCCTCTCTGTCTCTTCTCTCTCCTCTCTGTCTCTTCTCTCTCCTCTCTGTCTCTTCTCTCTCCTCTCTGTCTCTTCTCTCTCCTCTCTGTCTCTTCTCCCTCCTCTGTCTCTCCTCTGTCTCTCCTCTGTCTCTCCTCTCTGTCTCTTCTCCCTCCTCTCTGTCTCTTTTCCCTCCTCTGTCTCTTTTCCCTCCTCTGTCTCTTTTCCCTCCTCTGTCTCTTCTCTCTCCTCTCTGTCTCTTCTCTCTCCTCTGTCTCTTCTCCCTCCTCTGTCTCTTCTCTCTCCTCTCTGTCTCTTCTCCCTCCTCTGTCTCTTCTCCCTGTCTCTTCTCCCTCCTCTGTCTCTTCTCCCTGTCTCTTCTCCCTCCTCTGTCTCTTCTCCCTGTCTCTTCTCCCTCCTCTGTCTCTTCTCCCTCCTCTGTCTCTTCTCCCTCCTCTGTCTCTTCTCCCTGTCTCTTCTCCCTCCTGTCTCTTCTCCCTCCTCTGTCTCTTCTCTCAGTCTCTTCTCCCTCCTCTGTCTCTTCTCTCAGTCTCTTCTCCCTCCTCTGTCAGTCTCTTCTCCCTCCACTGTCTCTTCTCCCTCCACTGTCTCTTCTCCCTCCACTGTCTCTTCTCCCTCCTCTGTCAGTCTCTTCTCCCTCCTCTGTCAGTCTCTTCTCCCTCCTCTGTCAGTCTCTTCTCCCTCCTCTGTCAGTCTCTTCTCCCTCCTCTGTCAGTCTCCTCTGTCTCTCCTCTGTCTCTTCTCCCTCCTCTGTCTCTTCTCCCTCCTCTGTCTCTTCTCCCTCCTCTGTCTCTTCTCCCTCCTCTGTCTCTTCTCCCTCCTCTGTCTCTTTTCCCTCCTCTGTCAGTCTCTTCTCCCTCCTCTGTCTCTCCTCTGTCTCTTCTCCCTCCTCTGTCTCTCCTCTGTCTCTTCTCTCTCCTCTGTCTCTTCTCCCTCCTCTGTCTCTTCTCCCTCCTCTGTCTCTCCTCTCTGTCTCTTCTCCCTCCTCTGTCTCTTCTCCCTCCTCTGTCAGTCTCTTCTCCCTCCTCTGTCTCTCCTCTCAGTCTCTCCTCTGTCTCTTCTCCCTCCTCTGTCTCTTCTCCCTCCACTGTCTCTTTTCCCTCCTCTGTCAGTCTCTTCTCCCTCCTCTGTCTCTTCTCCCTCCTCTGTCTCTTCTCCCTCCTCTGTCTCTTCTCCCTCCTCTGTCTCTCCTCTGTCTCTTCTCTCTGTCTCTCCTCTGTCTCTCCTCTCTGTCTCTTCTCCCTCCTCTGTCTCTTCTCCATCCTCTGTCTCTCCTCTCTGTCTCTCCTCTCTGTCTCTTCTCCCTCCTCTGTCTCTTCTCCCTCCTCTGTCTCTTCTCCCTCCTCTGTCTCTTCTCTCTGTCTCTCCTCTCTGTCTCTTCTCCCTCCTCTGTCAGTCTCTTCTCCCTCCTCTGTCTCTCCTCTCAGTCTCTCCTCTGTCTCTTCTCCCTCCTCTGTCTCTTCTCCCTCCTCTGTCTCTCCTCTCTGTCTCTTCTCCCTCCTCTGTCAGTCTCTTCTCCCTCCTCTGTCTCTCCTCTCAGTCTCTCCTCTGTCTCTTCTCCCTCCTCTGTCTCTTAGTCACAGTGTCTTCAGTGAGTAAGAGCAGTATCGCGTGGGTTCCTTCTCTGTCTCTCTCTCCACCCCC
Source organism: Bufo bufo (assembly GCF_905171765.1). NCBI lineage: Eukaryota > Metazoa > Chordata > Amphibia > Anura > Bufonidae > Bufo > Bufo bufo. The sequence continues at coordinate 840,992,154 of NC_053389.1, read as the reverse complement.
ATCTCTCTCTCTCGCTCTCTGTTCAGCTGTCTCTCCTCCCTCTTCCCCTGCAGAAGGCTGCAGGCTGCTTTCTTCCACACAGACCCTCTCTCCTCTCTCTCTCCCTCTGTCTCTCCCCGTCCTCACCCTGTTTTCCCTTCCCCTCTCTCTATCCTCCCACACCGGACGGACGGACAGACAGGAGGCCGGGTGTGGGGGGAGGGAGGGGTGTTCCTGCAGTGATTTTGGATGTGGTTAAGCAGCGGAGGTGACCATGGATTGCCTGTGTATTGTCACCACTAAGGTAAGACCCCCGGGCAGCCCCCCGGCCCACCGCACTGAGTGTATGGATGCATGGAGAGATGATGGCAGCTCCCTGTGTCCAGAGAGATGCTGCATGCTCCCACAGTCATGGAGAGCGGTCCCTGTATGTCTATGGGGGAGATGCTGAATATCCAGTATCAGATGGAATAGGACAGGCCGCTGGCCGTGGTGCTGATCCTGAGCCTCCTCCAGCCTCTCTGCACCGCCAGGGTATGGACACCAGCCGTACAGCAACCTCATGGCAGATGTCTGACCTGTGTCCACCTCCGCTATATACCTGTATACTGACTCCATGTACATATGTATGACCTGTGACCACCTCCGCTATATACCTGTATACTGACTCCATGTACATATGTGTGACCTGTGTCCACCGCTATATACCTGTATACTGACTCAGTGTACATATGTATGACCTGTGTCCACCTCTATATACCTGTATACTGACTCCATGTACAGATGTATGACCTGTGTCCACCTCCGCTATATACCTGTATACTGACTCCATGTACAGATATATGACCTGTGACCACCTCCGCTATATACCTGTATACTGACTCCATGTACATATGTATGACCTGTGTCCACCGCTATATACCTGTATACTGACTCCGTGTACAGATGTATGACCTGTGTCCACCTCCGCTATATACCTGTATACTGACTCCATGTACATATGTATGACCTGTGTCCACCGCTATATACCTGTATACTGACTCCGTGTACAGATGTATGACCTGTGTCCACCGCTATATACCTGTATACTGACTCCATGTACAGATATATGACCTGTGTCCACCGCTATATACCTGTATACTGACTCCATGTACAGATGTATGACCTGTGTCCACCGCTATATACCTGTATACTGACTCCATGTACATATGTATGACCTGTGTCCACCGCTATATACCTGTATACTGACTCCATGTACAGATGTATGACCTGTGTCCACCGCTATATACCTGTATACTGACTCCATGTACAGATGTATGACCTGTGTCCACCGCTATATACCTGTATACTGACTCCATGTACAGATGTATGACCTGTGTCCACCGCTATATACCTGTATACTGACTCCATGTACAGATGTATGACCTGTGTCCACCGCTATATACCTGTATACTGACTCCATGTACAGATGTATGACCTGTGTCCACCGCTATATACCTGTATACTGACTCCGTACACATATGTATGACCTGTGTCCACCGCTATATACCTGTATACTGACTCCATGTACAGATGTATGACCTGTGTCCACCGCTATATACCTGTATACTGACTCCATGTACAGATGTATGACCTGTGTCCACCGCTATATACCTGTATACTGACTCCATGTACAGATGTGTGACCTGTGTCCACCGCTATATACCTGTATACTGACTCCATGTACATATGTGTGACCTGTGTCCACCGCTATATACCTGTATACTGACTCCATGTACAGATATATGACCTGTGTCCACCGCTATATACCTGTATACGGACTCCATGTACATATGTGTGACCTGTGTCCACCGCTGTATACCTGTATACTGACTCCATGTACATATGTGTGACCTGTGTCCACCGCTATATACCTGTATACTGACTCCGTGTACATATGTGTGACCTGTGTCCACCGCTGTATACCTGTATACTGACTCCATGTACATATGTGTGACCTGTGTCCACCGCTATATACCTGTATACTGACTCCGTGTACAGATGTATGACCTGTGTCCACCTCCGCTATATACCTGTATACTGACTCCATGTACATATGTATGACCTGTGTCCACCGCTATATACCTGTATACTGACTCCGTGTACAGATATATGACCTGTGTCCACCGCTATATACCTGTATACTGACTCCATGTACAGATGTATGACCTGTGTCCACCGCTATATACCTGTATACTGACTCCATGTACATATGTCTGACCTGTGTCCACCGCTATATACCTGTATACTGACTCCGTGTACAGATGTATGACCTGTGTCCACCGCTATATACCTGTATACTGACTCCGTGTACAGATGTATGACCTGTGTCCACCGCTATATACCTGTATACTGACTCCGTGTACAGATGTATGACCTGTGTCCACCGCTATATACCTGTATACTGACTCCGTGTACAGATGTATGACCTGTGTCCACCGCTATATACCTGTATACTGACTCCATGTACAGATGTATGACCTGTGTCCACCGCTATATACCTGTATACTGACTCCATGTACAGATGTATGACCTGTGTCCACCGCTATATACCTGTATACTGACTCCATGTACATATGTGTGACCTGTGTCCACCGCTGTATACCTGTATACTGACTCCATGTACATATGTGTGACCTGTGTCCACCGCTATATACCTGTATACTGACTCCATGTACAGATGTGTGACCTGTGTCCACCGCTATATACCTGTATACTGACTCCATGTACAGATGTATGACCTGTGTCCACCGCTATATACCTGTATACTGACTCCATGTACATATGTCTGACCTGTGTCCACCGCTATATACCTGTATACTGACTCCATGTACATATGTCTGACCTGTGTCCACCGCTATATACCTGTATACTGACTCCATGTACATATGTGTGACCTGTGTCCACCGCTATATACCTGTATACTGACTCCATGTACAGATATATGACCTGTGTCCACCGCTATATACCTGTATACTGACTCCGTGTACAGATGTATGACCTGTGTCCACCGCTATATACCTGTATACTGACTCCGTGTACAGATGTATGACCTGTGACCACCGCTATATACCTGTATACTGACTCCGTGTACATATGTATGACCTGTGTCCACCGCTATATACCTGTATACTGACTCCGTGTACATATGTATGACCTGTGTCCACCGCTATATACCTGTATACTGACTCCGTGTACATATGTATGACCTGTGTCCACCGCTATATACCTGTATACTGACTCCGTACACATATGTATGACCTGTGTCCACCGCTATATACCTGTATACTGACTCCATGTACATATGTATGACCTGTGTCCACCGCTATATACCTGTATACTGACTCCATGTACAGATGTATGACCTGTGTCCACCGCTATATACCTGTATACTGACTCCATGTACATATGTCTGACCTGTGTCCACCGCTATATACCTGTATACTGACTCCATGTACAGATGTATGACCTGTGTCCACCTCCGCTATATACCTGTATACTGACTCCGTGTACAGATGTATGACCTGTGTCCACCGCTATATACCTGTATACTGACTCAGTGTACATATGTATGACCTGTGTCCACCGCTATATACCTGTATACTGACTCCGTGTACAGATGTATGACCTGTGTCCACCGCTATATACCTGTATACTGACTCCATGTACAGATGTATGACCTGTGTCCACCGCTATATACCTGTATACTGACTCCATGTACATATGTGTGACCTGTGTCCACCGCTGTATACCTGTATACTGACTCCATGTACATATGTATGACCTGTGTCCACCGCTATATACCTGTATACTGACTCCGTGTACAGATGTATGACCTGTGACCACCACTATATACCTGTGTACTGACTCCGTGTACAGATGTATGACCTGTGTCCACCGCTATATACCTGTATACTGACTCCGTGTACAGATGTATGACCTGTGTCCACCGCTATATACCTGTATACTGACTCCATGTACATATATATGACCTGTGTCCACCGCTATATACCTGTATACGGACTCCATGTACATATAGAGTACAGTGTACGCTGTAAAGGACTGTTATAGGATCAATGTCTGTGTTATAGGACTGTTATATAGTCAGTATAAGGTGTATAGGACTATTATAGGGTTAGTATATGGTGTATATGACTGTTACAGGGTCAGTATGTGGTGTACAGGACTGTTATAGGGTCAGTATATATGATGTATAGGACTGTTATAGGGTCAGTATATGGTGTATAGGACTGTTATAGGTTCAGTATATGGTGTATATGACTGTTACAGGGTCAGTATGTGGTGTACAGGACTGTTATAGGGTCAGTATATATGATGTATAGGACTGTTATAGGGTCAGTATATGGTGTATAGGACTGTTATAGGGTCAGTATATGGTGTATAGGACTGTTATAGGGTCAGTATATGGTGTATAGGACTGTTATAGGGTCAGTATATGGTGTATAGGACTGTTATAGGGTCAGTATATGGTGTATAGGACTGGTATAGGGTCAGTATATGGTGTATAGGACTGTTATAGGGTCAGTATGTGGTGTACAGGACTGGTATAGGGTCAGTATATATGATGTATAGGACTGTTATAGGGTCAGTATATGGTGTATAGGACTGTTATAGGGTCAGTATGTGGTGTATAGGACTGTTATAGGGTCAGTATATGGTGTATAGGACTGTTATAGGGTCAGTATATGGTGTATAGGACTGTTATAGGATCAGTATATGGTGTATAGGATGTTATAGGGTCAGTATATGGTGTATAGGACTGTTGTAGGGTCAGTATATGGTGTATAGGACTGTTATAGGGTCAGTATATGGTGTATAGGACTGGTATAGGGTCAGTATATGGTGTATAGGACTGTTATAGGATCAGTATATGGTGTATAGGACTGTTATAGGATCAGTATATGGTGTATAGGATGTTATAGGGTTAGTATATGGTGTATAGGACTGTTACAGGGTCAGTATATGGTGTATAGGACTGTTATAGGGTCAGTATATGGTGTATAGGACTCTTATAGGGTCAGTATAAGGTGTATAGGACTATTATAGGGTCAGTATATGGTGTATAGGACTGGTATAGGGTCAGTATATATGATGTATAGGACTGTTATAGGGTCAGTATAAGGTGTATAGGACTGTTATAGGGTCAGTATAAGGTGTATAGGACTTTTATAGGGTCAGTATAAGGTGTATAGGACTGTTATAGGGTCAGTATATGGTGTATAGGACTGTTATAGGGTCAGTATATGGTGTATAGGACTGTTATAGGGTCAGTATATGGTGTATAGGACTGTTATAGGGTCAGTATATGGTGTATAGGACTGGTATAGGGTCAGTATATGGTGTATAGGACTGTTATAGGGTCAGTATAAGGTGTATAGGATTGTTATATGGTCAGTTTCTATATTTGACTGTTATAAGGTCGGTTTATGATGTATAGGACTGTTATAGGGTCAGTATATGGTATATAGGATGTTATAGGGTCAGTATATGGTGTATAGGACTGTTATAGGGTCAGTATATGGTATATAGGATGTTATAGGGTCAGTATATGGTGTATAGGACTGTTATAGGGTCAGTATATGGTGTATAGGACTGGTATAGGGTCAGTATATGGTGTATAGGACTGTTATAGGATCAGTATATGGTGTATAGGATGTTATAGGGTCAGTATATGGTGTATAGGACAGTTATAGGGTCAGTATATGGTGTATAGGACTGTTATAGGGTCAGTATATGGTGTATAGGACTGTTTTAGGGTCAGTATATAGCATAAGATGTTATAGGGTCAGTATGTGGTGTACATGACTGGTATAGGGTCAGTATATATGATGTATAGGACTGTTATAGGGTCAGTATATGGTGTATAGGACTGTTATAGGGTCAGTATGTGGTGTATAGGACTGTTATAGGGTCAGTATATGGTGTATAGGACTGTTATAGGGTCAGTATATGGTGTATAGGACTGTTATAGGGTCAGTATATGGTGTATAGGACTGTTATAGGGTCAGTATATGGTGTATAGGACTGTTATAGGGTCAGTATATGGTGTATAGGACTGTTATAGGGTCAGTATATGGTGTATAGGACTGGTATAGGGTCAGTATATGGTGTATAGGACTGGTATAGGGTCAGTATATGGTGTATAGGACTGTTATAGGATCAGTATATGGTGTATAGGACTGTTATAGGATCAGTATATGGTGTATAGGATGTTATAGGGTTAGTATATGGTGTATAGGACTGTTACAGGGTCAGTATATGGTGTATAGGACTGTTATAGGGTCAGTATATGGTGTATAGGACTCTTATAGGGTCAGTATAAGGTGTATAGGACTATTATAGGGTTAGTATATGGTGTATAGGACTGTTATAGGATCAGTATATGGTGTATAGGACTGTTATAGGATCAGTATATGGTGTATAGGATGTTATAGGGTTAGTATATGGTGTATAGGACTGTTACAGGGTCAGTATATGGTGTATAGGACTGTTATAGGGTCAGTATATGGTGTATAGGACTCTTATAGGGTCAGTATAAGGTGTATAGGACTATTATAGGGTTAGTATATGGTGTATAGGACTGTTACAGGGTCAGTATATGGTGTATAGGATGTTATAGGGTCAGTATATGGTGTATAGGATTGTTATATGGTGAGTATCTGTAACGGACCGTTTCAGCAGACAAGGGGTTAAAATCCGTTTAGGCGATATGCCCCTTTTCTGAGAGACAGGCTCAGCTACTGCAGGAGACCAACCTCCCGAACTGGATACAAAATAGCACTCCAAACTGGAACCTCACGAATAGCTGCTAGCAGACGAACAGGAATCAGCTTACACTCCTGGCAATCAGTCTCTAACAGCATACAGCGGATCCCCCCAATAACGAGACAAGGCTCCGTGTTGAGGGTCAAGCAGTGGTCTGACTGTACTTCACGTACAGCCTCTTTTATTCATAAACCACAAACATAGTACTGCCCACAGGGGTTTGAAATATAACCAATCAGTAATTTACAACACATACAATGATACAACATATCCCCACAATGCATCATGGTTTCCTCCCCTCTGTCCCGGAGACAACCGAGGGGCAATCCAATTATCTCTCAGGACAAAGAGAAATCACCAATACACATGTGCAGACAACAGGACAGACATCACCATTTAAACACACAATGGGACAATGGCACAATAGAAACACACCCAGCATATTCCTCCCAAGCTGACAAGTTACACTTATTATAAATTGTTACAACTTTGTGAGTTTACATTGGCCATACATATAACTTACATCAATTTAAACAGTATAACTTGGGGACAAACCTATCCAAAATTCACTGGAATAGGTTCAGGGGTTTAAAAGTTAGTATATGGGCCATAATCCAGGGGCAAGAGGCTGATACACAGGCCTCTCCATAACCCAGTGGCGAGGTTGGTTTCGCCACAGTATCTATATATGACTGTTATAGGGTCGGTATATGGTGTATAGGACTGTTATAGGGTCAGTATATGGTATATAGGATGTTATAGGGTCAGTATGGGGTGTATTTAGAGTTATAGGGTGTTTGTCTGCTATAGAGTCCCTTTCCGGTGTATTGGATGGGTATAGGGTCCCTGTCCGGTGTATAGGATGCCCCCTCCTTAGGATGATGTGATAAAATCAGTAGGATGTGATTAACCTCCAGACGTCTCGTGGGCTTTATTCTCACTTCACATTTTCTTAATTAGAATTTTGAATCTAATATTAGATTTGGTATAAAGGAGAAATGATAGTAATGAAGCTGCTCCTCATCATAGTGGGCGTGTCCTTTATCTCCTTCCGCTATGATGTCATCAGTGTACCAGAGTGCCCAGCATACTCAGCTGCCTGGTCTAGGCGTATAGTATGCACATTTATTTCTGCTGTCTGTAGCTCTAATTGCTGATGGAGTTAACTACAAGTCCCAACATGTCCTTTTAGTTTTAGCATCTGTGCCATGCTTGGAGTTGTATTTGGCCGGCAGTTGGGGTCTTGAGATGGCGGCAGTGGTAAAATCCTGCAAAAACACAAGACCGAGTCAGTCAGCGCAGCCTGTAAAATGTAGTGAGTACGATCGCCATGGCGGACAATCCAAAAACAAAGCTACAGCCCTCTGCGGACGCTGGATGTCACCATGTGTGCCCATCCTCCACGGCAAGGTGACCTCTTCTAGATGGGACCCTACTTTCTAAAGTTTTTGCATTGTGTTTAGTTTTGTGTTATTAGTCACTTCATCTTACCGGGCGTGCTGACTGACTTTGTAGTTGCAGTTTGGATTTGGAAGTGCTGATGCCTCCATCTTGGTCATACACTCCCAAACACCCATCTTTCTTTGTGAGAAGGTGTAGATTGTGCATGATGTGATGACGGGTGTAGATTGTGTATGACGTGATGACGGGTGTAGATTGTGTATGATGTGATGACGGGTGTAGATTGTGCATGACGTGATGACGGGTGTAGATTGTGTATGATGTGATGACGGGTGTAGATTGTGTATGATGTGATGACGGGTGTAGATTGTGCATGACGTGATGACGGGTGTAGATTGTGTATGACGTGATGACGGGTGTAGATTGTGTATGACGTGATGACGGGTGTAGATTGTGCATGACGTGATGACGGGTGTAGATTGTGTATGACGTGATGACGGGTGTAGATTGTGTATGACGTGATGACGGGTGTAGATTGTGTATGATGGGTGTAGATTGTGCATGACGGGATGACGGGTGTAGATTGTGCATGACGGGATGACGGGTGTAGATTGTGCATGACGGGATGACGGGTGTAGATTGTGCATGACGGGATGACGGGTGTAGATTGTACATGACGTGATGACGGGTGTAGATTGTACATGACGTGATGACGGGTGTAGATTGTGTATGACGTGATGACGGGTGTAGATTGTGTATGACGGGTGTAGATTGTGTATGATGGGTGTAGATTGTGCATGACGGGATGACGGGTGTAGATTGTGCATGACGTGATGACGGGTGTAGATTGTGCATGACGGGATGACGGGTGTAGATTGTGCATGACGGGATGACGGGTGTAGATTGTGCATGACGTGATGACGGGTGTAGATTGTGCTTACAATCCGTGTTTGGATTTTAAATAAAGCTTGTTGAAAGGCTGCAGCGCAGTCAGTCAACAAGCGATTAAGCTGTGGGCACTTTGAAGCCATCAGGTCATGTTTAGTATTGGCATGGCTGTGATTGGCCAGTGCACCATGTGAGCATGCCTATATAAATGCCGGATCACATGGGGTGCCGCCATTCTGCTCTGACTAGTGTAGGGACAGGACGCTGCTGCCGGCAGGAGAGGGTTAGGCTTTTATTAGTTTTATTTAGTCTAAGTGGGACCTGTAGGTATTACTGATAGGTGCAGTACAGCTCCTCTGCACCACTGAGACAGAAATACCAGACTGAGGAGACCTGTAGACATTACTGATGGGGGCAGTACAGCTCCTCTGTACCACTGAGACAGAAATACCAGACTGAGGAGACCTGTAGGCATTACTGATGGGGGCAGTACAGCTCCTCTGCACCACTGAGACAGAAATACCAGACTGAGGAGGACCTGTAGATATTACTGATGGGGGCAGTACAGCTCCTCTGCACCACTGAGACAGAAATACCAGACTGAGGAGACCTGTAGGTATAACTGATGGGGGCAGTACAGCTCCTCTGCACCACTGAGACAGAAATACCAGACTGAGGAGGACCTGTAGACATTACTGATGGGGGCAGTACAGCTCCTCTGCACCACTGAGACAGAAATACCAGACTGAGGAGGACCTGTAGGTATTACTGATGGGGGCAGTACAGCTCCTCTGCACCACTGAGACAGAAGTACCAGACTGAGGAGGACCTGTAGGTATTACTGATGGGTGCAGTACAGCTCCTCTGCACCACTGAGACAGAAATACTAGACTGAGGGGGACCTGTAGGTATTACTGATGGGGGCAGTACAGCTCCTCTGCACCACTGAGACAGAAATACCAGACTGAGGAGACCTGTAGGTATTACTGATGGGGGCAGTACAGCTCCTCTGCACCACTGAGACAGAAATACCAGACTGAGGAGGACCTGTAGGTATTACTGATGGGGGCAGTACAGCTCCTCTGCACCACTGAGACAGAAGTACCAGACTGAGGAGGACCTGTAGGTATTACTGATGGGGGCAGTACAGCTCCTCTGCACCACTGAGACAGAAGTACCAGACTGAGGGAAACCTGTAGGTATTACTGATGGGTGCAGTACAGCTCCTCTGCACCACTGAGACAGAAATACTAGACTGAGGGGGACCTGTAGGTATTACTGATGGGTGCAGTACAGCTCCTCTGCACCACTGAGACAGAAATACCAGACTGAGGGGACCTGTAGGTATTACTGATGGGTGCAGTACAGCTCCTCTGCACCACTGAGACAGAAATACCAGACTGAGGAGACCTGTAGGCATTACTGATGGGTGCAGTACAGCTCCTCTGCACCACTGAGACAGAAATACCAGACTGAGGGGGACCTGTAGGTATTACTGATGGGGGCAGTACAGCTCCTCTGCACCACTGAGACAGAAATACCAGACTGAGGAGACCTGTAGGCATTACTGATGGGTGCAGTACAGCTCCTCTGCACCACTGAGACAGAAATACCAGACTGAGGAGACCTGTAGGTATTACTGATGGGGGCAGTACAGCTCCTCTGCACCACTGAGACAGAAATACCAGACTGAGGAGGACCTGTAGACATTACTGATGGGGGCAGTACAGCTCCTCTGCACCACTGAGACAGAAATACCAGACTGAGGAGGACCTGTAGGCATTACTGATGGGTGCAGTACAGCTCCTCTGCACCACTGAGACAGAAATACCAGACTAAGGGGGACCTGTAGGCATTACTGATGGGTGCAGTACAGCTCCTCTGCACCACTGAGACAGAAATACCAGACTGAGGAGGACCTGTAGGCATTACTGATGGGGGCAGTACAGCTCCTCTGCACCACTGAGACAGAAATACCAGACTGAGGAGGACCTGTAGGTATTACTGATGGGGGCAGTACAGCTCCTCTGCACCACTGAGACAGAAATACCAGACTGAGGAGACCTGTAGGTATTACTGATGGGGGCAGTACAGCTCCTCTGCACCACTGAGACAGAAATACCAGACTGAGGAGGACCTGTAGGTATTACTGATGGGGGCAGTACAGCTCCTCTGCACCACTGAGACAGAAGTACCAGACTGAGGAGGACCTGTAGGTATTACTGATGGGTGCAGTACAGCTCCTCTGCACCACTGAGACAGAAATACTAGACTGAGGGGGACCTGTAGGTATTACTGATGGGGGCAGTACAGCTCCTCTGCACCACTAAGACAGAAATACCAGACTGAGGGGACCTGTAGACATTACAGATGGGGGCAGTACAGCTCCTCTGCACCACTGAGACAGAAGTACCAGACTGAGGGAAACCTGTAGGTATTACTGATGGGTGCAGTATAGCTCCTCTGCACCACTGAGACAGAAATACCAGACTGAGGAGGACCTGTAGGTATTACTGATGGGTGCAGTACAGCTCCTCTGCACCACTGAGACAGAAATACCAGACTGAGGAGGACCTGTAGGTATTACTGATGGGTGCAGTACAGCTCCTCTGCACCACTGAGACAGAAATACCAGACTGAGGGGACCTGTAGGTATTACTGATGGGTGCAGTACAGCTCCTCTGCACCACTGAGACAGAAATACCAGACTGAGGAGACCTGTAGACATTACTGATGGGTGCAGTACAGCTCCTCTGCACCACTGAGACAAATACCAGACTTAATCCTGCTGGTCAGTCTGAGGGGGACATGTAGGCATTTTTTTGGGTGAGAGATACACCTTATTTTCACCCGTGACACGGATACACAATTGTTCGTCTGTCAGCCAATTTTTTGGGTGAACGTAAAAAAATGAGGAGAGCATCCGCTATGGAAATTCGTTGTGGTGCTGCTGGAGGTGGAGGAGCTCCTGTTGCAGTGAGAGGACGTGGTCAATCTTTGCCAGCTTTGCGCCCAAATGAAACCCCTTTGTCAGGTGCTCTTAGGCGACAGGACCTTCTGCGTCATTTTGTAGGCTCAAATACCGCTCTAAGAATGGTGAGGCCTGAACAAGTAGAGGCGGGAGTAGATTGGGTGGCTGACAGTTCCTCCAGTTCCTTCACATTGTCTCCCACCCCGGTCCCCTGCTGAAAGCACAGAGTTGGCACCTGCAGCCGATGTCCATCCGTCTTCCACCTCAACCCCTTGCAGATCAGCCAAGCAGTCTGAGCCCCAAGTTATGCAGCAGTCTCTTATGCTTTTTGATGACTCTGCTGGCGGGGTTTCCGAGAGCCATCCACATAGCCCTGCCCCAGAAGTGACGGAGATTGAGTGCACTGATGCCCAACCACTTATGTTTCAGGATGAGGACGTGGGAGGAACACCGCAGCACGTCTCTGATGACAAAAAACAGGTGTCAACTGCTGCGGCTTTCTGCCGTATGCAGACCGGCCAGGAGGCCAGGGGTGAGGAGTGGGTGGAGGACGATGAGGTCCTAGACCTCACATGGCATCCAGGTCATCAGAGTGACATGTGCAGTTCGGAGGAAGAGGTGGGATCATGCAGCACCAGCCGCACAGCAAAAGAGGGAGCAGGGTGCAAAAGCGGAGCGGCCTTCCCCCAGCCAGTACGCCTGCTACTGCCCTACGCGCCAAGAGACATAGCACACCAAAGCCAGCTCCAAGGAGTTCCCTGGCGTGGCAGTTCTTCAGGCAGTGTGCTGACAACACGACACGGGTGGTTTGCACGCTGTGCAGTCAGAGCCTGAAGTGAGGCATAAATGTTCTCAACCTGAGAACCACCTGCATGATCCGACATCTAACCGCAAAGCACGAGCTGCAGTGGAGTAGACACCTCAAGAACCAGGAAATATCAGAGGCTCCTCCTGCTCCCTCTTCTGCTGTTGTCAGTTGTCCATCCCACAAACACTGGAGAGAAAGAGGAAGTACCTCCTACCCACCTGCGAGTCCTGGCCCTGAATGCCAGCATTTTTAAAATTGCTGGCCTTTGAAATGCTGCCATTCCATCTGGTGGAGACGGACAGTTTTCAAAATGTCTTTTCCAGGTGGGCCTGCCCTGCATGAACAAGTGGCGGAAAAAATCAGGTGTGCGCTGCACAATGCCATCATTGGCAAGGTCCATATAACCACTGACACGCGGACTAGTGAGTACTGCCCACTGGGTAAATGTAGTGGCTGCTGGGCCTGAAGCGGACAGCGGTTTGGCACATGTCCTACTGCCACCAAGGATTGCTGAACATTTCTCGGTGCCTCCTCTGGTTACTCCTCTACGGAAACTCATATGTTTGGGGAATAGACACCACACCGCGCAGGAGCTGCGGACGGCCATGGAACAACAGACCGATGAGTAGTTGGTGCCACTGAGCATCAAGCACGGCCTGGTGGTGTGCGACAATGGACGAAAGCTTGTAGCAGCTCTGGGCCTAGCCAGTTTGACGCACATCCCTTGCCTGGCATATGTGCTGAACTTGGTGGGGCAGAGGTTCCTGAAGAATTACCCCGATATGTCAGAGCTGCTGCAGAAAGTGCGGGCCGTCTGTGCGCCCTTTCAATGTTCTCACCCTGCTACTGCTCACCTGTCTGCGCTGCAGTGTAACTTTGGCCCTCCCACTCACCGCCTCATTTGCGACGTACCGTACCCACAAGGTGGTACTCCACTCTGCACATCCTGGAGAGATTGTGCGAGCAGCAGCAGGTGATAGTGGATATTCAGCTGCAGCACGCACAGGTGAGTAGATCTGCAGAACAGCAACATTTCACCACCGAGTGGGCCTCCATGCTGGACATGTGTGCCGTGTTGCGCTGTTTTGAGTTTTCCACCAACACAACCAGCGCTGATGATGCCATCCTCAACGTTACTATCCCACACCTATGTTTCCTTGAAAAAACGCTTCAGGTGATGAAGGAAGAGGATGTGGCACAGGAGGAAGAGGAGGAGGAACAGGGAACATTCCAACGGTTATCAGGCCAGTTGTTCACAAGTGGAGGGGTGGGTTCCTGCACCAACAGCGGCCAGGTACCCAACTGTCCAGCAAGGGTTGGAGGAGGAGGATCCCCGTTCACATCAGGGTGGCACCCAAATCAGCTCCCTGCCATCACTGGTGCATGGCTGGGGGGATACAGAGGACACAGACTATACATCTCCCACAGAGGACAGCTTGTCGTTGCCTCTGGGCAGCCTGGCACACATGAGCGACTACATGCTGCAGTGCCTGCACGATGACCGCCGAGTTGCCCACATTCCAACCTGGTACTGATTACTGGGTGGCCACCCTGCTGGATCCCCGCTATAAGGACAACGTTCCGTTCTTATATCCATCACTGGAGCGAGTACAAGCGAACGCTGGTAGAGGCGCTACTGATGGCATTCCCACCTGACAACGAGGGCTCAGTGGAAGCACGAGGCGGAGGTCGCCAACGCAGCAGGGGCACCGTCAGCACCTTAAGAAGGGAGGGTTAGCATGGCCAAATGTGGGAAAGCTTTGTCTGAACTCCACAACATCCAGCACCACCATCTGATACGGGGGTGCTAACAGTCTTTTAATAACAAGTTACACAGTATAACATAATTACACATATCCAACACCAATACACATCTAACTCAAACTGATGACCGTGTCGTCACATAGCTCCCCCAAGTTAAAGGAGGGCAGACCCGGTGAGACCCTCTACGGGTCCACTTGGGGATGTCCATGTTAGTCACCCTTCCAGTTCTGTTTGGCGAGATAGTCCATCAGCATTCGCATTGTGTTTCCCAGGCTGGTCTTAGATTGTGAAATTGAACGGCTGTAGGAACAGGCTCAACTGCAACAGCCGTCCATGTGCCCCGGACACCCGGTTCAACCAAACAAGGGGATCTCCAAAATCCTAAGTCCGTAGTCGCTAGGAAGGAGGCTAGCCCTCAGGCTTCTCCATCAGCCCCAGTGACGGTTCAAGTACCACGTCTGCACGTACTGACTGATGGGTCTGCCCCGTTTAACTTTTGGGTCTCTGAATTGGGCACATGGCCTGCATATGGGTGTGTATTGTGTATAGTGATGACGGGTGTAGATTGTGTATAGTGATGACGGGTGTGTATTGTGTATAGTGATGACGGGTGTGTATTGTGTATAGTGATGACGGGTGTGTATTGTGTATAGTGATGACGGGTGTGTATTGTGTATATTGATGACGGGTGTGTATTGTGTATAGTGATGACGGGTGTAGATTGTGTATAGTGATGACGGCTGTGTATTGTGTATAGTGATGACGGGTGTGTATTGTGTATAGTGATGACGGGTGTAGATTGTGTATAGTGATGACGGGTGTAGATTGTGTATAGTGATGACGGGTGTGTATTGTGTATAGTGATGACGGCTGTGTATTGTGTATAGTGATGACGGCTGTGTATTGTGTATAGTGATGACGGCTGTGTATTGTGTATAGTGATGACGGCTGTGTATTGTGTATAGTGATGACGGGTGTGTATTGTGTATAGTGATGACGGCTGTGTATTGTGTATAGTGATGACGGCTGTGTATTGTGTATAGTGATGACGGCTGTGTATTGTGTATAGTGATGACGGCTGTGTATTGTGTATAGTGATGACGGCTGTGTATTGTGTATAGTGATGACGGGTGTGTATTGTGTATAGTGATGACGGGTGTAGATTGTGTATAGCGATGACGGGTGTGGATTGTGTATAGCGATGACGGGTGTGTATTGTGTATAGTGATGACGGCTGTGTATTGTGTATAGTGATGACGGGTGTGGATTGTGTATAGTGATGACGGGTGTGGATTGTGTATAGTGATGACGGGTGTAGATTGTGTATAGTGATGACGGGTGTGTATTGTGTATAGTGATGACGGCTGTGTATTGTGTATAGTGATGACGGCTGTGGATTGTGTATAGTGATGACGGGTGTAGATTGTGTATAGTGATGACGGCTGTGTATTGTGTATAGTGATGACGGGTGTGTATTGTGTATAGTGATGACGGGTGTGTATTGTGTATAGTGATGACGGGTGTGTATTGTGTATAGTGATGACGGGTGTGTATTGTGTATAGTGATGACGGGTGTGGATTGTGTATAGTGATGACGGGTGTGGATTGTGTATAGTGATGACGGGTGTAGATTGTGTATAGTGATGACGGGTGTAGATTGTGTATAGTGATGACGGGTGTGTATTGTGTATAGTGATGACGGGTGTGGATTGTGTATAGTGATGACGGGTGTAGATTGTGTATAGTGATGACGGGTGTGTATTGTGTATAGTGATGACGGGTGTGTATTGTGTATAGTGATGACGGGTGTAGATTGTGTATAGTGATGACGGGTGTGTATAGTGATGACGGGTGTGTATTGTGTATAGTGATGACGGGTGTGTATTGTGTATAGTGATGACGGGTGTGGATTGTGTATAGTGATGACGGGTGTTATTTGGAGTAAGAACACCCGGAGGACTCGTCACCAGGATTCGGCAAAAATTATATAAAAAATGTATAATGCGATTTATTTTCGGTCTTCATAGAAGTTTATTGGTTACAAGAATAGTTTAGGGAAAGTCTCAGGCTCCTCTCACACTGGCGTTTTGGTTTCCGTTTCTGAGATCCGTTCAGGGCTCTCACAAGCATCTAAAACGGATTAGTTCAGCCCCAATGGATAAGGATCCGCTCAGAATGCGTCAGTTCGCCTCCGTTCCATCTCCGTTCCGCTCTGGAGGCCGCCTGCAGCGTTAGTTTCGTCAGATGGACACCATGAGCCAAACGGATCTGTCCTGACACACAATGTAACGTCCGTAGTGTATTGCGGATCCGCAGTACACCCGGCCGGCACCCCCATAGAACTGCCTGTTCTTGTCCACTATTGCGGACAAGAATAGGACATGTTCTATTTTTTTCTGGAGCCGTGGACCAAAAGGTTCGGTCCGCATCCATTCCTGCCCCATAGAGAATGAATAGGTCTGCACCGGTTCCGGATATGTGCGGAACGGGTGCGGACACATTCTACGGACGTCTGAATGGAGCCTAAGTCAATAGGGACGTGACCGTTTTCTCGGACACAATAGAAAACTGATCCGTCTCCCATTGACTTTCAATGGAGTTCATGACGGATCCGTCTTGGCCATGTTACAGATAATACAAACGGATCCGTTCATGACGGATGCGGGCGGTTGTATTATTGTAACGGATCCGTCTTTGCAGATCCATGACGGATCCGCCCAAAACATGAGTGTGAAAGTAGCCTTAGTCTATTGTCCATATGTGAATATGAATAGAAACATAGAAACCTAGAATGTGTCGGCAGATAAGAACCATGTGGCCCATCCAGTCTGCCCAATATACTGAGTACTATGGATAGCCCCCGGCCCTATCTTATATGAAGGATGGCCTTATGCCTATCCCATGCATGCTTAATGTCCCATGAATGTCCTTAAAGTATCATTGCTGAAGGCTAGGAACGTCCTTCTCAGGCTCCATGTGTGTCTTCCATCAGCAACAACCCCCAACAGAGTGAGTGTCAGAAGACCACCCCGCGTCTGTCTGTCAGTCAGATACAGGCGTGTCCTACTAATGTATGGGCTTATACATTGTCATATATGGAGACTTCAAATATAGGTCTTGACGTCCCCATACAGACCTCCCATCGCCCTTGTGTGTCCGTGTGTAGTGTGATACATCCTTTATATCAAATGCCAATTAATATTATATCACCTATTATTTAACAAGGGTTATAAGAAATATCATGTTTGTACTGAGGTCCTCCTGGATTGGGTACAAATGGCGTTGTACTTTGTACAGATGTAGCAGAGTGAACAGTCACACTTGGTGGGTTAGTAACGGCGTTACGACTCTGCTACATCTGTATGTGTGCAGCGCGTGTAACTAGGATAATGGACTGAGTGTAACTGTTCACCCGACTGGATCTCAGTGTGTGATTCATTAATGTCCAAGCTGCGCCTCATATTTAGATATTTTATCTGTATTTTTTTAATAAAGACCCAGAATGCATTGTATTTTTGTAGCTTCATTATTGCTATGTAGATGTGTTTGGGTGTAGATTGTGGGGGTGATAGGCCGCATGCTGTGAGGACATGGATTGGCCATGAGTGATCCCCAGACTGTATTATGAGGTTGTTGGATGAAGTCGCCTTAGGGTGTATGTTATGAAGACGAGGTAGGTTGTATGCTATGAGGACAGGGGTAGGCCACATGCTATGATGATGAGGTAGGTTGTATTCTATGAGGACGAGGTAGGTAGTATGCTATGAGGACAGGGGTAGGCCACATGCTATGATGATGAGGTAGGTTGTATTCTATGAGGATAAGGTAGGTAGTATGCTATGAGGACAGGGGTAGGCCACATGCTATGATGATGAGGTAGGTTGTATTCTATGAGGACGAGGTAGGTTGTATGCTATGAGGACAGGGGTAGGCCACATGCTATGATGATGAGGTAGGTTGTATTCTATGAGGACGAGGTAGGTAGTATGCTATGAGGACAGGGGTAGGCCACATGCTATGATGATGAGGTAGGTTGTATTCTATGAGGATAAGGTAGGTAGTATGCTATGAGGACAGGGGTAGGCCACATGCTATGATGATGAGGTAGGTTGTATTCTATGAGGACGAGGTAGGTAGTATGCTATGAGGACAGGGGTAGGCCACATGCTATGATGATGAGGTAGGTTGTATTCTATGAGGACGAGGTAGGTAGTATGCTATGAGGACAGGGGTAGGCCACATGCTATGATGATGAGGTAGGTTGTATTCTATGAGGACGAGGTAGGTAGTATGCTATGAGGACAGGGATAGGCCACATGCTATGATGATGAGGTAGGTTGTTCTCTATGAGGACGAGGTAGGTAGTATGCTATGAGGACAGGGGTAGGCCACATGCTATGATGATGAGGTAGGTTGTTCTCTATGAGGACGAGGTAGGTAGTATGCTATGAGGACAGGGGTAGGCCACATGCTATGATGATGAGGTAGGTAGTATGCTATGAGGGCAGGGGTAGGCCACATGCTATGATGATGAGGTAGGTTGTTCTCTATGAGGACGAGGTAGGTAGTATGCTATGAGGACAGGGGTAGGCCACATGCTATGAGGACGAGGTAGGTTGTTCTCTATGAGGACGAGGTAGGTAGTATGCTATGAGGACAGGGGTAGGCCACATGCTATGAGGACGAGGTAGGTTGTTCTCTATGAGGACGAGGTAGGTAGTATGCTATGAGGACAGGGGTAGGCCACATGCTATGAGGACGAGGTAGGTTGTATTCTATGAGGACGAGGTAGGTAGTATGCTATGAGGACAGGGGTAGGCCACATGCTATGAGGACGAGGTAGGTTGTTCTCTATGAAGACGAGGTAGGTTGTATGCTATGAGGACAGGGGTAGGCCACATGCTATGATGATGAGGTAGGTTGTATTCTATGAGGACGAGGTAGGTAGTATGCTATGAGGACAGGGGTAGGCCACATGCTATGATGATGAGGTAGGTTGTATTCTATGAGGATAAGGTAGGTAGTATGCTATGAGGACAGGGGTAGGCCACATGCTATGATGATGAGGTAGGTTGTATTCTATGAGGACGAGGTAGGTAGTATGCTATGAGGACAGGGGTAGGCCACATGCTATGATGATGAGGTAGGTTGTATTCTATGAGGACGAGGTAGGTAGTATGCTATGAGGACAGGGGTAGGCCACATGCTATGATGATGAGGTAGGTTGTATTCTATGAGGACGAGGTAGGTAGTATGCTATGAGGACAGGGATAGGCCACATGCTATGATGATGAGGTAGGTTGTTCTCTATGAGGACGAGGTAGGTAGTATGCTATGAGGACAGGGGTAGGCCACATGCTATGATGATGAGGTAGGTTGTTCTCTATGAGGACGAGGTAGGTAGTATGCTATGAGGACAGGGGTAGGCCACATGCTATGATGATGAGGTAGGTTGTATTCTATGAGGACGAGGTAGGTAGTATGCTATGAGGGCAGGGGTAGGCCACATGCTATGATGATGAGGTAGGTTGTTCTCTATGAGGACGAGGTAGGTAGTATGCTATGAGGACAGGGGTAGGCCACATGCTATGATGATGAGGTAGGTTGTATTCTATGAGGACGAGGTAGGTAGTATGCTATGAGGACAGGGGTAGGCCACATGCTATGATGATGAGGTAGGTTGTATTCTATGAGGACGAGGTAGGTAGTATGCTATGAGGACAGGGGTAGGCCACATGCTATGATGATGAGGTAGGTTGTATTCTATGAGGACGAGGTAGGTAGTATGCTATGAGGACAGGGGTAGGCCACATGCTATGAGGACGAGGTAGGTTGTTCTCTATGAGGACGAGGTAGGTAGTATGCTACGAGGACAGGGGTAGGCCACATGCTATGAGGACGAGGTAGGTTGTTCTCTATGAGGACGAGGTAGGTAGTATGCTATGAGGACAGGGGTAGGCCACATGCTATGAGGACGAGGTAGGTTGTTCTCTATGAGGACGAGGTAGGTAGTATGCTATGAGGACAGGGGTAGGCCACATGCTATGAGGACGAGGTAGGTTGTATTCTATGAGGACGAGGTAGGTAGTATGCTATGAGGACAGGGGTAGGCCACATGCTATGAGGACGAGGTCCTTAACCATAGAGAAGAATTTTTTTTATTCCAGCTTCTTTATCAAAGACTGTATTATGAGGTTGTCGGAGGGTGCGCATGATACAGAAGTCATTGTAAATGACTGTTTAGACCACTGACAGATACGACAGTCCAGACGATAATAACGGGTACGCGGTGAAGGTCACCCACTGTAAATATTGTCCACAATTGTAGTATCAAAAAAGGGCCTTTACTGATTTCTGACCCAAGTCAAAGACAGGAGATAAATATAAGCCATAATCCCCAACATACGGCGCAGACTTACAGGAGGTTCCTGGCCTGTAGGCGAGTAAAGGTCCCCCTCCAGGTGGCCCAATGCGTTTGCCCCATTGAAGGGTTCCTCAGGGGACAATGCCACCACAATAAACACATAATAAACATGACAGGCACGTTATAAACCGAGCTCAAATTCATGCCAAGATAAACCAGACACAGAAAGGCTCCACAGGTGATCAGTCCCAGGAAGGGTGGTCAGTCGGTGCATCCACTGCAGCCAGGACAGACCCTCCCAATATTTCCAGATGGGAGATTGGGTATTAAGTATTAAGTCCCCTGGTGTGTGTTAAGATCCAGGGAGGTGTCGCTGATACTAGGAGCCCATAGATGGATGCTGGCTGTCCTAATAGATGCTCCACCCCCCCCCCACAGGCCTCACTGGACGGGCTCCAGTCTTCTTTTGGTTTGTAGTAGCAGAAGACAATAAGAAAGAGTGGCCCAACTGGGAGGAAGTGCTCAAGCCCCAGAAAATAATAAGCCTAACACAAACCTCCCAACTTCCCGGAAGGTCAAAGAAGGACAATTTTGGTTCACTATCTGAAAGATCCATTTTCCCTCCATATTTATTCACCTCAATAGCGCAAAAATTATCTGAATATTATAGAAATTACCAAAAATCCAAATGGCATCAAATACTAAAATAATATCAGAGGCGAGAGGAACCGGAGAAGCATTTTCTGGATCAATACTGTAAGGGCTTATTCACACGACTGTATGAATGGGTCCCCAAAATATGCGGATAGCACACCGTGTGCTGTCCGCAGCCATAGTTCCATTCCATGACCCCACAAGAAAGATAGAGCGAGCCCTATTCTTGTCTTCAATCGCGGACAAGAATAGGCATTTCTATAATGGGCCCCCCCCCCCGTTCCGCAAATTGCAGAATGCACACGGGTGGCTTCTGTGTTTTCATGGAGCCGCAATTTGCGGACCACAAAACACGGTGTGGTCATGTGAATGTGCCCTAAATGTAATAAATCTATACTTCAGAACAAAAAGATGGACATTTATGGAGCAAAGAGCGACAGAGTAACTGGGTTCAGAGGAACACCTGGGAGGTCTTCTTCCACAGGTCTGAATGGCTGATGGATATGTGGTATCCTCAGAAGGGGGGGGGGAAATGCCTCCCTGTAGTTACACCTCCAAAGTCACCAGTGCCTGTCTTTTACGGAATATTCTGGTACTGTAAGGAATTCTTCCTGATGGAGACACAGATGTACGCTCTGTCCTCACGTGTGGTGTGAGATAGGGTGCCCATGATAAGTCCTCTGTTGGGTGTTTAGGATGAATTTGCCTTAGGGTGTAAGCTACAATGTCACCTAACGTTGTTTACCTTATGTGGATGTTGCTGTGAGTATAGTGAGATCCCTTTAATATGTCGTGTGCTGTGAGGATGGGGGTAGGTTGTGTGCTGGGTGGATAGGTGTAGGCCTTGTGTTAGGAGGACAGGGGTAGGTCTTGTGCTGTGAGGACGGGTGTAGGTCTTGTGCTGTGAGGACAGGGGTAGGTCTTGTGTTAGGAGGACAGGGGTAGGTCTTGTGCTGTTAGGATGGGTGTAGGTCTTGTGCTGTGAGGACGAAGGGTAGGTATTGTGCTCTGAGGACAGTGGTAGGTCTTGTGCTATGAGGCCAGAGCAGCTCAAGTGCTATGAGGACAGGTGTAGGTCTTGTGCTGTTAGGACGGGTGTAGGTCTTGTGCTGTTAGGACGGGTGTAGGTCTTGTGCTGTTAGGACGGGTGTAGGTCTTGTGCTGTTAGGACAGGGGGTAGGTCTTGTGCTGTGAGGACGGGTGTAGGTCTTGTGCTGTGAGGACGGGTGTATGTCTTGTGCTGTGAGGACGAAGGGTAGGTATTGTGCTCTGAGGACAGTGGTAGGTCTTGTGCTATGAGGCCAGAGGTAGGTCTTGTGCTGTTAGGACGGGTGTAGGTCTTGTGCTGTGAGGACGGGTGTAGGTCTTGTGCTGTGAGGACGGGTGTAGGTCTTGTGCTGTTAGGACTGGTGTAGGTCTTGTGCTGTGAGGACGGAGGGTAGGTCTTGTGCTGTGAGGACGGAGGGTAGGTCTTGTGCTGTGAGGACGGAGGGTAGGTCTTGTGCTGTGAGGACGGAGGGTAGGTCTTGTGCTGTGAGGACGGAGGGTAGGTCTTGTGCTGTGAGGACGGAGGGTAGGTCTTGTGCTGTGAGGACGGAGGGTAGGTCTTGTGCTGTGAGGACGGAGGGTAGGTCTTGTGCTGTGAGGACGGAGGGTAGGTCTTGTGCTGTGAGGACGGAGGGTAGGTCTTGTGCTGTGAGGACGGAGGGTAGGTCTTGTGCTGTGAGGACGGAGGGTAGGTCTTGTGCTATGAGGAAAGAGCTGCTCGAGTGCTATGAGGACGGAGTAGGTCTTGTGCTATGAGGACAGGGGTAGGTCTTGTGCTGTAAGGACAGGGGGTAGGTCTTGTGCTGTGAGGACAGGGGGTAGGTCTTGTGCTGTGAGGACAGGTGTAGGTCTTGCGCTCTGAGGACAGGGGTAGGTCTTGCGCTCTGAGGACAGGGGTAGGTCTTGCGCTGTGAGGACAGGTGTAGGTCTTGCGCTCTGAGGACAGGGGTAGGTCTTGCGCTCTGAGGACAGGGGTAGGTCTTGCGCTCTGAGGACAGGGGTAGGTCTTGCGCTCTAAGGACAGGGGTAGGTCTTGTGCTGTGAGGACGGGGGTAGGTCTTGTGCTATGAGGACAGGGGTAGGTCTTGTGCTGTAAGGACAGGGGGTAGGTCTTGTGCTGTGAGGACAGGGGGTAGGTCATGTGCTGTGAGGACAGGGGGTAGGTCATGTGCTGTGAGGACAGGGGGTAGGTCATGTGCTGTGAGGACAGGTGTAGGTCTTGTGCTGTGAGGACAGGGGTAGGTCTTGTGCTGTGAGGACAGGGGTAGGTCTTGTGCTATGAGGACAGGGGTAGGTTTTGTGCTGTGAGAACGGGGGTAGGTCTTGTGCTAGGAGGACGGAGTAGGTCTTGTGCTGTGAGGACGGGTGTATGTCTTGTGCTGTGAGGACGAAGGGTAGGTATTGTGCTCTGAGGACAGTGGTAGGTCTTGTGCTATGAGGCCAGAGGTAGGTCTTGTGCTGTTAGGACGGGTGTAGGTCTTGTGCTGTGAGGACGGGTGTAGGTCTTGTGCTGTGAGGACGGGTGTAGGTCTTGTGCTGTTAGGACTGGTGTAGGTCTTGTGCTGTGAGGACGGAGGGTAGGTCTTGTGCTGTGAGGACGGAGGGTAGGTCTTGTGCTGTGAGGACGGAGGGTAGGTCTTGTGCTGTGAGGACGGAGGGTAGGTCTTGTGCTGTGAGGACGGAGGGTAGGTCTTGTGCTGTGAGGACGGAGGGTAGGTCTTGTGCTGTGAGGACGGAGGGTAGGTCTTGTGCTGTGAGGACGGAGGGTAGGTCTTGTGCTGTGAGGACGGAGGGTAGGTCTTGTGCTGTGAGGACGGAGGGTAGGTCTTGTGCTGTGAGGACGGAGGGTAGGTCTTGTGCTGTGAGGACGGAGGGTAGGTCTTGTGCTATGAGGAAAGAGCTGCTCGAGTGCTATGAGGACGGAGTAGGTCTTGTGCTATGAGGACAGGGGTAGGTCTTGTGCTGTAAGGACAGGGGGTAGGTCTTGTGCTGTGAGGACAGGGGGTAGGTCTTGTGCTGTGAGGACAGGTGTAGGTCTTGCGCTCTGAGGACAGGGGTAGGTCTTGCGCTCTGAGGACAGGGGTAGGTCTTGCGCTGTGAGGACAGGTGTAGGTCTTGCGCTCTGAGGACAGGGGTAGGTCTTGCGCTCTGAGGACAGGGGTAGGTCTTGCGCTCTGAGGACAGGGGTAGGTCTTGCGCTCTAAGGACAGGGGTAGGTCTTGTGCTGTGAGGACGGGGGTAGGTCTTGTGCTATGAGGACAGGGGTAGGTCTTGTGCTGTAAGGACAGGGGGTAGGTCTTGTGCTGTGAGGACAGGGGGTAGGTCATGTGCTGTGAGGACAGGGGGTAGGTCATGTGCTGTGAGGACAGGGGGTAGGTCATGTGCTGTGAGGACAGGTGTAGGTCTTGTGCTGTGAGGACAGGGGTAGGTCTTGTGCTGTGAGGACAGGGGTAGGTCTTGTGCTATGAGGACAGGGGTAGGTTTTGTGCTGTGAGAACGGGGGTAGGTCTTGTGCTAGGAGGACGGAGTAGGTCTTGTGCTGCGAGGACGGAGCAGGTCGAGTCCTATGAGGATGGGGCCGGTCGAGTGCTATGAGGATGGGGTAGGTCGAGTGCTATGAGGATGGGGTAGGTCGAGTGCTATGAGGATGGGGTAGGTCGATCACATGCAGAGCACGTTTTATGAGGTTGTCCTCTGTTGGGTGTTTAGGATGAAGTCACCTTAGGGTGTATGTTACAGTGTCACCTAAGGTTGTTTACCTTATGTGGAGGTTGTAGGACGTGAATAGTGTGGTCAAGAATCGTGCGCTCCGGGTCATACATGGCACAGTTACTGTGGGGCTACAATGTCGCCATAGGGTGTATATGAGAGCCGTTGATGGCTTTGGATTTCTTTCTTGTGACTGGTGGTCTGTCAGGTGTACTTTTTTGCCATCTCAAGCAGTCTCTTTCTTTTTCCCACGCTCTTCTCTTTACAAATCTTCCCTCCCCCGCTGCCTGCATCCCACACCCCTTGCTGTCACTTATTCAGTGTGATGTCACCCGGCATCTCCATGGAGACAGTGTCTCCTCCACTCTCTCCTTATGTGAGCTTCCTTCCTGCCTGTGACATCACAGAGCTCTGCATTTTGGTGTCCTGAGCTCACGTGTTACCAGTGTGTGTGGGGGTGTCCTGAGGGAAGCGCCTCGTTAACTCCTTCCTGGATAAGTAAATGGCAGCCTGTAAAGAGGGGTGTTTATTAGTGTCCCCTCTACTGACCTTACCCTGTATTACACCCAAATGTACCCCTGCATTACAGCCAAAATACACCTTACCCCTGCATTACAGCCAAACTACATCCTACCCCTTTATTACACCCAAACTATATCTATCCCTGTATTACACCCAAACTACATCCAACCCTGTATTACACCCAAACTACATCCAACCCTGTATTACACCCAAACTACATCCAACCCTGTATTACACCCAAACTACATCCAACTTTGTATTACACCCAAACTACATCCTACCCCTGTATAGCACCCAAACTATATCCACCCAGTATAACACCCACAATAAATCCACCCCTGTATTATACCCAAACAACATCCAAACCTGTATTACACCCAAACTACATCCTACCCGTGTATTACAACAACAATAAATCCACCCCTGTATTACACCCAAACTACATCCTACCCCTGTATTACACTCAGACTACATCCTACCCCGGTATTACACCCACAATAAACCCACCCCTGTATTACACTCAAACTACATGCTACCCCTTTATTACACCTAAACTATATCTACCCCTATATTGCACCCAATCTACATCCAACCCTGTATTACATCCAAACTATATCCTACCCCTGTATTATACCCAAACTACCTCCTACCCCTGTATTACACCCAAACTACATATTACCCTTGTATTACCCCCAAACTACATCCTACCCCTGTATAGCACCCAAACTACATTCTACCCCTGTATTACACCCACAATAGATCCACCCCTGTATTACACCCAAACTACATCCTACCCCTGTATTACACCCAAACTACATCCTACCCCTGTATTACACCCAAACTACATCCTACCCCTGTATTACACCCAAACTACATCCTACCCCTGTATAGCACCCAAACTACATCCTACCCCTGTATTACACCCAAACTACATCCTACCCGTGTATTATACCCAAAATAAATCCTAAATACCCAAAATAAATCCCCTGTGTTACACCCAAACTACCGGTACATCCTACCCCTGCATTACATCCAAACTACATCCTTCCTCTGCAATAAACCCAAACTACATCTTACTCCTGTATTTCACTCAAACTACATCTACCCAGTATTACACCAAATCTAAATCCTCCCCCCGTATTACAACCAGACTGTGAGCCTGTGCCTAAATACTTTCCCGTATTAGGCCTCATGCACACGACCGATGTTGTGGTCCACATCCGAGCGGCATTTTTTGCGGCTCGGGTGCAGACCCATTCACTTCAATGTGGCCGCAGAAGATGCGGACAGCACTCCGTGTGCTGTCCGCATCAGTTGTTCCGTTCCGTGGCCCCGCAAAAAAAAAATAGCATGTCCTATTCTTGTCCGTTTTGTGGACAAGAATAGGCATTTCTACAATGGGCCACCTGTTCCGTTCCGCAAATTGCAGAAGGCACACGGGCGGCTTCCGTTATTTGCGGATCCGCGATTTGCGGACTGCAAAAAAAGGAACGGTCATGTGCATGAGGCCTTACACCTGAACTAAATCCTTCCCTTGTATTATTCCCCAACTGAGCCTATACCTAAATCCTACCCCTGTATTACTCCCCAACTGTGAGTCTATACCTAAATCGTTTCCCTGTATTACTACCCAACTGTGAGTCTATACCTAATTCCTACCCCTGTATTACTCCCCAACTGTGAGTCTATACCTAAATCCTACCCCTGTATTACTCCCCAACTGTGAGTCTATACCTAAATCGTTTCCCTGTATTACTACCCAACTGTGAGTCTATACCTAATTCCTACCCCTGTATTACTCCCCAACTGTTAGTCTATACCTAAATCCTACCCCTGTATTACTCCCCAACTGTGAGTCTATACCTAATTCCTACCCCTGTATTACTCCCCAACTGTGTGTCTATACCTAAATCGTTTCCCTGTATTACTCCCCAACTGTGAGTCTATACCTAATTCCTACCCCTGTATTACACCCCAACTGTGAGTCTATACCTAATTCCTACCCCTGTATTACTCCCCAACTGTGAGTCTATACCTAATTCCTACCCCTGTATTACACCCCAACTGTGAGCCTATACCTAAATCCTACCCCTGTATTACACCCCAACTGTGAGTCTATACCTAAATCCTACCCCTGTATTACTCCCCAACTGTGAGTCTATACCTAAATAGTTTCTCTGTATTACTCCCCAACTGTGAGCCTATACCTAAATCGTTTCTCTGTATTACTCCCCAACTGTGCGTCTATACCTAAATCCTACCCCTGTATTACTCCCCAACTGTGAGTCTATACCTAATTCCTACCCCTGTATTACACCCCAACTGTGAGTCTATACCTAATTCCTACCCCTGTATTACACCCCAACTGTGAGCCTATACCTAAATCCTACCCCTGTATTACACCCCAACTGTGAGTCTATACCTAAATCGTTTCTCTGTATTACTCCCCAACTGTGAGTCTATACCTAATTCCTACCCCTGTATTACACCCCAACTTTGAGTCTCTACCTAATTCCTACCCCTGTATTACTCCCCAACTGTTAGTCTATACCTAAATCGTTTCCCTGTATTACTCCCCAACTGTGAGTCTATACCTAATTCCTACCCCTGTATTACTCCCCAACTGTTAGTCTATACCTAAATCCTACCCCTGTATTACTCCCCAACTGTGAGTCTATACCTAATTCCTACCCCTGTATTACTCCCCAACTGTGTGTCTATACCTAAATCGTTTCCCTGTATTACTCCCCAACTGTGAGTCTATACCTAATTCCTACCCCTGTATTACACCCCAACTGTGAGCCTATACCTAAATCCTACCCCTGTATTACTCCCCAACTGTGAGTCTATACCTAATTCCTACCCCTGTATTACACCCCAACTGTGAGCCTATACCTAAATCCTACCCCTGTATTACACCCCAACTGTGAGTCTATACCTAAATCCTACCCCTGTATTACTCCCCAACTGTGAGTCTATACCTAATTCCTACCCCTGTATTACTCCCAACTGTGCGTCTATACCTAATTCCTACCCCTGTATTACACCCCAACTGTGAGCCTATACCTAAATCCTACCCCTGTATTACTCCCCAACTGTGAGTCTATACCTAATTCCTACCCCTGTATTACACCCCAACTGTGAGCCTATACCTAAATCATACCCCTGTATTACACCCCAACTGTGAGTCTATACCTAATTCCTACCCCTGTATTACTCCCCAACTGTGAGTCTATACCTAATTCCTACCCCTGTATTACACCCCAACTGTGAGCCTATACCTAATTCCTACCCCTGTATTACTCCCCAACTGAGAGTCTATACCTAAATCCTACCCCTGTATTACACCCCAACTGTAAGTCTATACCTACATCCTACCCCTGTATTACTCCCCAACTGTGAGCCTATACCTAAATCCTGCCCCTGTATTACTCCCCAACTGTGAGCCTATACCTAAATGCTACCCCTGTATTACTCCCCAACTGTGGCTGTATACCTAAATCCTACCCCTTGTGGTAGGCAGCTGAGCGGACGCAGTATAGAGGAAATCACAAAGTCTTTAACTTAAATAGTTTAGTGTTTATTCACCCAAAAGGCGGTAGTATTGGTGTTTGTTCACACCATGGAAAGTCCACAGAACACAAACGTTCACCTGGTTAGCCGTTTTTATCAGCAAACCACTGCAGGCTTTAGGGGGCCTGTTTCCAGCAATGCGGCTCTCAGCCCTTTAGTACGGCACACCTCATGCCGATCCCAAAACCACAGCGTCTCCACAGCTTCACTGTGAAATGGAGGATAATCCACACAGCTGAGACTGCTGGCTGGGCTTTTATATCCCAGCCAAAACCCGGCCTGGAACGTGGGGAGAAGCCACCCACCCTGCACTTTGGCTGCTCCCAGTAAGAGGCGGCCCGGATCGGCTTTACAGCCATACTAAATAACAAATAATGCCAGTCAGCACTAACTGCCGCTGACACTTAAAATTACCGGCTCTTACCTCACAGAGGCCAGGAACCTCGGTGACACGTACCTTCCGTCAATGACTGACCCCTGCGCCTTCCTACATATCTCCCCCTTTGTTCAACCCTGAGGGGGTGAACACCCACCAGACAGTGTACCCGGGACAAGGCATCTGTGTTTCCCTGTAATCTGCCTGCCCTATGTTTCACGGAAAACTTAAAGTTCTGTAAAGACAAGAACCATCTGGTGACCCAAGCATTCCTCTCTTTGGCCTGGCTCATCCACTTGAGCGGGGAGTGGTCGGTCACCAGATGGAATTTTCTCCCCAACAGATAGTAGCGGAGAGACTCGAGTGCCCACTTGATGGCCAGGCACTCTCTCTCCACTATACTGTACCGGGTCTAGGCTGGGGTGAGCTTTCGGCTCAGGAAAACAGGATGTTCCTCCACATTGATGTCCTGAGAGAGTACCGCTCCGAGGCCTACTTCAGAGGCATCTGTCTGTACCACAAACTCCCTCTTGAAGTCGGGCGTCACCAATACCGGGGACCCACACAGGGCCGACTTCAGAGCGGAGAAAACCTTTTCTGCCTGCTCATTCCACTGAACCGTCATTGACTTGCGTCCCTTCAAAAGGCCTGTCAATGGTGCGGCCGCCGTAGCAAAGTGGGGGACCATCCTCATATAGTTCCCCATCATACCCAGGAACGACTTTACTTACTGAGTAGTGACCGGTCGGGGCCAATTCCTAATTGCCTCAATTTTGTTCACCTGAGGTTTGATCATTCTGCGCCCACTTACATACCCCAGGTACTTGGTCTCTTCTAACCCTATCGCGCACTTTTTTGGGTTAGCGGTTAAGTCAGCCTTCCTAAGGGAGCACAAAACCAAAATGACCACATATGCAAAAGCGTATCCATCATGCGTGGAACCATGCCAACAGCTGAACCCAAAGAGTAGAACATGTAGTACAAAGAATTATCTTTATTACACATAATTGTTACACAAAAATAATACAGTACAATATAAAATAAAAAATTTGTGGGTGAGGGCCACAGAGCAAGAATCACCCCTCCCCCCACACAGATAACAATGGGTCTATTTTAACTGTACAGATGATATACACATCAATAAATGGCACCTAAAAAGTGCTTCAACTATAAAATACAGTGTAGTCATCCATAGCCGGTACAACACTAAAAAGGAATCTATACCTCATCACATATGACCAGAACACATCCGGATTCCTCCCTAGATATGGTCCAAACTCAGTGGCTCCAACTCAGGGAAATTCCGGTAAGTGGAACTGGCGACCATGTCCCTTGGAGAAAGCTAAGGCGAAACGTACGTCAGGGAGTCGTCCCCTTCCTCCCTCCCCGCGGATATTCAGGGTCAGTATATTGTTTGTCTGTGTTGGTCAGCATTTGCTCACATTTTTTAATGGTCGCCAGTTCCACTTACCGGAATTTCCCTGAGTTGGAGCCACTGAGTTTGGACCATATCTAGGGAGGAATCCGGATGTGTTCTGGTCATATGTGATGAGGTATAGATTCCTTTTTAGTGTTGTACCGGCTATGGATGCTTACACTGTATTTTATAGTTGAAGCACTTTTTAGGTGCCATTTATTGATGTGTATATATCATCTGTACAGGTAAAATAGACCCATTGTTATCTGTGTGTGTGTGTGGGGGGGGGGGGGATTCTTGCTCTGTAGCCTTCACCCGCAAATTTTTAATTTTATATTGTACTGTATTATTTTTGTGTAACAGTTATGTGTAATAAAGATAATTCTTTGTACTACATGTGTGGTTCTACTCTTTGGGTTCAACCTTCCTAAGTGGGTCCACTACAGCCTGTACTTTAGGTAGGTGACTTTCCCAGTCGGTGCTGTGGATAACGATATCGTCCAGGTATGCCGAAGCGTACCGAGGATGTGGACGGAATACAATGTCCATTAGCCTTTGAAACGTGGCAGGAGCGCCATGTAGACCAAAGCCCCTCTGGCGTAATGAAAGCCGTTTTTTCCTTGGCAGCCTCCGTCAAGGGTACCTGCCAGTACTCTGTGGTGAGGTCCAACTCAGAAAAATACCGGATTGGCCTAACTTCTCAATAAGCTCATCTACTCGGGGCATGGGATACACGTCAAACTTGGACACCTCATTCAGTTTGCGGAAATCGTTACAGAACCGTAATGTCCCGTCCGGCTTGGGTATTAAGACTATCGGACAGGCCCACTCACTTTTTGACTCCTCGATGACACCTAGCTGGAGCATTAGCTGCACTTCCTCCGCGATGCCTTGTCGCCGAGCCTCGGGCACCCGGTATGGTTTTAACCGGACTTTTGCCTGAGGCTCAGTGACAATGTCATGCTGGATTATGGACGTGCGTCCAGGGAGGTCCGAGAACACGTCCGTGTTCAGACTAACGAACTCCCTGGCCTCCTGAGTCTGTTTAGAGGAGAGGCTGTCAGCAATTCTTACTGTGGCAGCCGCTTCCCTTGCTACAGACAGAGGGGCCGAATCCGCTTCCCCTAGGAACCCCGGCCGCGGGCTGTCTTCCATACAGGTTTCCCTATCTTTCCAGAGTTTGAGCAGCTTTCGCCTCCTGGCTGGTGTACCTTGTAATCCACCTCTCCAGTTTTTTCAAGTACATCGTTGGGCCCCTGCCACCTAGCTAGGAACTTGCTGTCTACGGTTGCTACTAGAACCAATACCCGATCACCTGGGTTAAAGTTCCGGACCCGAGCCTCCCAATTATAGATCCTACTCTGGGCTCGCTGCGCTGCCTCCATATGCTCCCTAACCAGAAGTAACACTGTCTCCATCCGTCCTTGCATCTGGGTGACGTACTCAACGACACTTCTGT
This sequence comes from Bufo bufo, assembly GCF_905171765.1. Lineage (NCBI taxonomy): Eukaryota > Metazoa > Chordata > Amphibia > Anura > Bufonidae > Bufo > Bufo bufo. The sequence goes on along the minus strand of NC_053389.1, from coordinate 840,959,397 downwards.
GCGGTGTGGGCTGTTGTTCCCACGCCTCTTTGGCCACGTCCAACAGACCATGAGGGCCACGTCCAACAGGCCTTGGGCACTTTTTGCACTGCGAACATGAGATAGGGCAGAAGAAGGTCCCAGTCCATCCTATGGAATAGCCTATACCTAAATCCTACCCCTGTATTATACCCCAACAGTGAGTCTATTCCTAAATCCTACCCCTGTATTATACCCCAACTGTAAGTCTATTCCTAAATCCTCCTGTATTACTCCCCAACTGTGCGTCTATACCTAAATCCTACCCCTGTATAACTCCCAACTGTGCGTCTATACCTAAATCCTGCCCCTGTATTACACCCCAACTGTGAGTCTATACCTAATTCCTGCCCCTGTATTACACCCCAACTGTGAGCCTATACCTAAATCCTACCCCTGTATTAAACACCAACTGTGAGCCTATACCTAAATCCTACCCCTGTATTACACCCCAACTGTGAGCCTATACCTAAATCCTACCGCTGTATTTCACCCCAACAGTGAGTCTATTCCTAAATCCTACCCCTGTATTAAACACCAACTGTGAGTCTATACCTAAATCCTACCCCTGTATTACACCCCAACTGTGAGCCAATACCTAAATCCTACCCCTGTATTACTCCCCAACTGTAAGTCTATTCCTAAATCCTACCCCTGTATTACTCCCCAACTGTGCGTGTATACCTAAATCCTACCCCTGTATTACACCCCAACTTTCAGTTTATACCTAAATCTTACCTCTGTATTACACCCCAACTGTGAGCCAATACCTAAATCCTACCCCTGTATTACACCCCAACTGTGAGCCTATACCTAAATCCTACCCCTGTATTACACCCCAACTGTGAGTCTATACCTAAATCCTACCCCTGTATTACACCCCAACTGTGCGTCTATACTTAAATCCTACCCCTGTATTACATCTCAACTGTGAGCCTATACCTAAATCCTTCTCCTGTATTACTCTCAACTGTCAGTCTATACCTAAATCCTACCCCTGTATTACACCCCAACTGTGCGTCTATACCTAAATCCTACCGCTGTATTACACCCCAACTGTGAGCCTATACCTAAATCCTACCCCTGTATTACACCCCAACTGTGAGTCTATACCTAAATCCTACCCCTGTATTACATCTCAACTGTGAGCCTATACCTAAATCCTTCTCCTGTATTACTCTCAACTGTCAGTCTATACCTAAATCCTACCCCTGTATTTCTCTCAACTATCAGTCTATACCTAAATCCTACCCCTGTATTACACCCCAACTTTCAGTCTATACCTAAATTTTACCCCTGTATTACACCCCAACTGTGAGCCTATACCTAAATCCTACCCCTGTATTGAACCCCAACTGTGAGCCTATACCTAAATCCTTCTCCTGTATTGAACCCCAACTGTGAGCCTATACCTAAATCCTAACCCTGTATTACACCCCAACTGTGCGTCTATTCCTAAATCCTACCCCTGTATTACACCCTAACTGTCAGTCTATACCTATATCCTACCCCTGTATTACATCTCAACTGTGAGCCTATATTTAAATCCTTCTCCTGTATTACTCTCAACTGTCAGTCTATACCTAAATCTTACCCCTGTATTAAACCCCAACTGTGCGTGTATACCTAAATCCTACCCCTGTATTACTCCCCAACTGTTAGTCTATACCTAAATCCTACCCCTGTATTACACCCCAACTGTTAGTCTATACCTAAATCCTACCCCTGTATTACTCCCCAACTGTTAGTCTATACCTAAATCCTGCCCCTGTATTACACCCCAACTCTCAGTCTATACCTAAATTTTACCCCTGTATTACACCCCAACTGTGAGTCTATACCTAAATCCTACCCCTGTATTACACCCCAACTGTGAGTCTATACCTAAATCCTACCCCTGTATTACACCCCAACTGTGAGTCTATACCTTAATCCTACTCCTGTATTACTCACCAACTGTGCGTCTATACCTAAATCCTACCCCTGTATTACACCCCAACTGTCAGTCTATACCTAAATCCTACCCCTGTATTACACCCCAACTGTCAGTCTATACCTAAATCCTACCCCTGTATTAAACCCCAACTGTGAGCCTATACCTAAATCCTACCCCTGTATTACATCTCAACTGTGCGTCTATTCCTAAATCCTACCCCTGTATTACACCCCAACTGTCAGTCTATACCTAAATCTTACCCCTGTATTACACCCCAACTGTGAGCCTATACCTAAATCCTACCCCTGTATTACACCCCAACTGTCAGTCTTTACCTAAATCCTGCCCCTGTATAACACCCCAACTCTCAGTCTATACCTAAATCTTACCCCTGTATTACACCCCAACTGTGAGCCTATACCTAAATCCTACCCCTGTATTACACCCCAACTGTGAGTCTATACCTAAATCCTACCCCTGTATTACACCCCAACTGTGAGTCTATACCTAAATCCTACCCCTGTATTACACCCCAACTTTCAGTTTATACCTAAATCTTACCCCTGTATTACACCCCAACTGTGAGTCTATACCTAAATCCTTCTCCTGTATTACTCCCCAACTGTGAGCCTATACCTAAATCCTACCCCTGTATTACTCCCCAACTGTGAGTCTATACCTAATTCCTACCCCTGTATTACACCCCAACTGTGAGCCTATAACTAAATCCTACCCATCTATTACTCCCCAACTGTGAGTCTATACCTAAATCCTACCCCTGTATTACTCCCCAACTGTGAGCCTATACCTAAATCCTACCCCTGTATTACTCCTCAACTGTCAGTCTATACCTAAATCCTACCCCTGTATTACACCCCAACTGTCAGTCTATACCTAAATCCTACCCCTGTATTACTCCCCAACTGTCAGTCTATTTCTAAATCCTACCCCTGTATTACACCCCAACTGTCAGTCTATACCTAAATCCTGCACCTGTATAACACCCCAACTCTCAGTCTATACCTAAATTTTACCCCTGTATTACACCCCAACTGTGAGCCTAAACCTAAATCCTACCCCTGTATTACACCCCAACTGTGAGTCTATACCTAAATCCTACCCCTGTATTACACCCCAACTGTGAGTCTATACCTAAATCCTACTCCTGTATTACTCCCCAACTGTGCGTCTATACCTAAATCCTACCCCTGTATTTCTCTCAACTATCAGTCTATACCTAAATCCTGCCCCTGTATTACACCGCAACTCTCAGTCTATACCTAAATTTTACCCCTGTATTACACCCCAACTGTGAGCCAATACCTAAATCATACCTCTGTATTACTCCCCAACTGTGAGCCTATACCGAAATCCTACCCCTGTATTAAACCCCAACTGTGAGCCTATACCTAAATCCTACCCCTGTATTACACCCCAACTGTGCATCTATACCTAAATCCTACCCCTGTATTACATCTCAACTGTCAGTCTATACCTAAATCCTACCCCTGTATTACTCCCCAACTGTCAGTCTATACCTAAATCCTACCCCTGTATTACACCCCAACTGTCAGTCTTTACCTAAATCCTGCCCCTGTATTACACCCCAACTGTGAGCCTATACCTAAATCCTACCCCTGTATTACACCCCAGCTGTGAGTCTATACCTAAATCCTACCCCTATATTACACCCCAACTTTCAGTTTATACCTAAATCTTACCCCTGTATTACACCCCAACTGTGCGTCTATTCCTAAATCCTACCCCTGTATTACACCCCAACTGTGCGTCTATTCCTAAATCCTACCCCTGTATTACACCCCAACTGTGAGTCTATTCCTAAATCCTACCCCTGTATTACTCCACAACTGTGAGTCTATTCCTAAATCCTTCTCCTGTATTACTCCCCAACTTTCAGTTTATACCTAAATCTTACCCCTGTATTACACCCCAACTGTGAGTCTATTCCTAAATCCTTCTCCTGTATTACACCCCAACTTTCAGTTTATACCTAAATCTTACCCCTGTATTACACCCCAACTGTGCGTCTATACCTAAATCCTTCTCCTGTATTACTCCCCAACTGTGCGTCTATACCTAAATCCTACCCCTGTATTACACCCCAACTGTGAGTCTATTCCTAAATCCTTCTCCTGTATTACACCCCAACTGTGAGTCTATTCCTAAATCCTTCTCCTGTATTACACCCCAACTGTGAGTCTATTCCTAAATCCTACCCCTGTATTACACCCCAACTTTCAGTTTATACCTAAATCTTACCCCTGTATTACACCCCAACTGTGAGTCTATACCTAAATCCTACCCCTGTATTACACCCCAACTGTGAGCCTATACCTAAATCCTACACCTGTATTAACCCCAACTGTGAGCCTATACCTAAATCCTACCCCTGTATTACACCCCAACTGTGAGTCTATTCCTAAATCCTACCCCTGTATTACTCCACAACTGTGAGCCTATACCTAAATCCTACCCCTGTATTACACCCCAACTGTGCGTCTATACCTAATTCCTACCCCTGTATTACACCCCAACTGTGAGCCTATACCTAAATCCTACCCCTGTATTAAACCCCAACTGTGAGTCTATACCTAAATCCTTGCATGTTTAATGGAACATATTCTTTGGTCTGTACAATGGTGGTCTGTGGGGGAATAATGGGTGTATTATTTAGTCACTGTATGATAATATCACTGGCGCTATTTGGTTGGCATTGTGTGGATTCTTTATGACTGAATGATGACAATATTATTTGGGGTATCTATATTTTAATGTTCCCAAAGCAAACATCTGAATGCATGAGATCGACGAATATAAGGGTTGTTCTAGGGAGAAGTCCAAGAACATAATAAGGGGTTGGAAGTTCTTCTTGGTTAGTCCCTGTCAGCCGGTGGCATGTTGTCACATATTATGCAGCTACTTTCACACCTCCTCCCCCACAGAAGAAAGTAGAGGATTCTCTTCTGTGAAGATGGAAGGAAGATAGGATGAAAATGTCCATTACTGCTGAGAATGTGGGACACTGTAGTAGGAAATAGACCTCATTCCCAGGACTCTCTGGCCACATTGCTGGTGTAGTCTACTCCCTCCCTGAGCCTTGTCCTCCATGACCCCCTGGACATATTGTTGGTAAAGACTATCCTAGTTGAGCCTTGTCTTCCATGACATCCTGGTCACGCTGTTGGTACAGTTTATCCTCCCTGAGCTCTGTCACTAGGACAGCCTGTTCACATTGTTGGTAGAGTTTATCCTCCTTGAGCCTCTTCCTCCAGGACACCCTGGTCACAGTGCCAACACACCCTGCTCTCCAAAGGAGGAGCAGTGAAGATGAGGAGTTTAATGGGAGGAGCAGTGATTTTAAAGAGGGTAGAGGAGGGTTGGGCGGACGGTGGGAGAGGTGGACGGTGTAGCGGAGCTGGGCGGTGGGGGGTACAGTATATATGGCGCAGGAGGGGTGGACGGTGTAGCGGAATTGGGCGGTGGGGGGTACAGTAGATTGAAGCAGGAGGGGTGGACAGTGTAGCGGAGCTTGGCGGTACAGTAGATTGGAGCAGGAGGGGTGGACGGTGTAGCGGAGCTAGGCGGTGGGGGGTACAGTAGATTGGAGCATAAGGGGTGGACGGTGTAGCGGAGCTGGGCGGTGGGGGGTACAGTAGATTGGAGCAGGAGGGGTGGACGGTGTAGCACAGCTGGGCGGTGGGGGGTACAGTAGATTGGAGCAGGAGGGGTGGACGGTGTAGCGGAGCTGGGAGGTGGGGGGTACAGTAGATTGGAGCAGGAGGGGTGGACAGTGTAGTGGAGCTGGGCGGTGAGGGGTACAGTAGATTGGAGCAGGAGGGGTGGACGGTGTAGTGGAGCTTGGCGGTGGGGGGTACAGTAGATTGGAGCAGGAGGGGTGGACGGTGTAGCGGAGATGGGCGGTGGGGGGTACAGTAGATTGGAGCAGGAGGGGTGGACGGTGTAGTGGAGCTGGGCGGTGGGGGGTACAGTAGATTGGAGCAGGAGCGGTGGACGGTGTAGCGGAGCTGGGCAGTGGGGGGTACAGTAGATTGGAGCAGGAGGGGTGGACGGTGTAGCGGAGCTGGGCGGTGGGGGGTACAGTAGATTGGAGCAGGAGGGGTGGACGGTGTAGCGGAGCTAGGCGGTGGGGGGTACAGTAGATTGGAGCAGGAGGGGTGGACGGTGTAGCGTAGCTGGGCGGTGGGGGGGTATAGTAGATTGGAGCAGGAGGGTTGGATGGTGTAGCGGAGGTGGGGGGTACAGTAGATTGAAGCAGGAGGGGTGGACGGTGTAGCGGAGCTGGGCGGTGGGGGGTACAGTAGATTGGAGCAGGAGGGGTGGACGGTGTAGTGGAGCTGGGAGGTACAGTAGATTGGAGCAGGAGGGGTGGACGGTGTAGCGGAGCCGGGCGGTGAGGGGTACAGTAGATTGGAGCAGGAGGGGTGGACGGTGTAGCGTAGCTGGGAGGTGGGGGTTACAGTAGATTGGAGCAGGAGGGGTGGACGGTGTAGCAGAACTGGGCGGTGGGGGGTACAGTAGATTGGAGCAGGAGGGGTGGACGGTGTAGCGGAGCTGGGAGGTGGGGGTTACAGTAGATTGGAGCAGGAGGGGTGGACGGTGTAGCAGAACTGGGCGGTGGGGGGTACAGTAGATTGGAGCAGGAGGGGTGGACGGTGTAGCGGAGCTGGGAGGTGGGGGTTACAGTAGATTGGAGCAGGAGGGGTGGACGGTGTAGCGGAGGTGAGGGGTACAGTAGATTGGAGCAGGAGGGGTGGATGGTGTAGCGGAGCTGGGAGGTGGGGGTTACAGTAGATTGGAGCAGGAGGGGTGGACGGTGTAGCGGAGCTTGGCGGTGGGGGGTACAGTAGATTGGAGCAGGAGGAGCGGACGGTGTAGCGGAGATGGGCGGTGGGGGGTACAGTAGATTGGAGCAGGAGGGGTGGACGGTGTAGCGGAGCTGGGCGGTGGGGGTACAGTAGATTGGAGCAGAAGGGGTGGACGGTGTAGCAGAGCTGGGCGGTGGGGGGTACAGTAGATTGGAGCAGGAGGGGTGGACGGCGGAGCTGGGCAGTGGGGGGGTACAGTAGATTGGAGCAGGAGGGGTGGACGGTGTAGCGGAGCTAGGCACAGTAGATTGGAGCAGGAGGGGTGGACGGTGTAGCGGAGCTGGGCAGTGGGGGGTACAGTAGATTGGAGCAGGAGGGGTGGACGGTGTAGTGGAGCTGGGCGGTGGGGGGTACAGTAAATTGGAGCATGAGGGGTGGACGGTGTAGCGGAGCTGGGAGGTGGGGGTACAGTAGATTGGAGCAGGAGGGGTGGACGGTGTAGCGGAGCTGGGCGGTGAGGGGTACAGTAGATTGGAGCAGGAGGGGTGGACGGTGTAGCGGAGCTGGGAGGTGGGGGGTACAGTAGATTGGAGCAGGAGGGGTGGACGGTGTAGCGGAGCTGGGCGGTGAGGGGTACAGTAGATTGGAGCAGGAGGGGTGGACGGTGTAGCGGAGCTGGGAGGTGGGGGGTACAGTAGATTGGAGCAGGAGGGGTGGACGGTGTAGCGGAGCTGGGTGTTCGGGGGTACAGTAGATTGGAGCAGGAGGTGTGGACGGAGTAGCGGAGCTGGGCGGTGAGGGGTACAGTAGATTGGAGCAGGAGGGGTGGACGGTGTAGCGGAGCTGGGCGGTGGGGGGTACAGTAGTTTGGAGCAGGAGGGGTGGACGGTGTAGCGGGGCTGGGCGGTGAGGGGTACAGTAGATTGGAGCAGGAGGGGTGGACGGTGTAGCGGAGCTGGGTGTTCGGGGGTACAGTAGATTGGAGCAGGAGGGGTGGACGGTGTAGCGGAGCTGGGCGGTGAAGGGTACAGTAGATTGGAGCAGGAGGGGTGGACGGTGTAGCAGGGCTGGGCGGTGGGGGGTACAGTAGATTGGAGCAGGAGGGGTGGACGGTGTAGCAGGGCTAGGCGGTGGGGGGTACAGTAGATTGGAGCAGGAGGGGTGGACGGTGTAGCGGAGCTGGCCGGTGAAGGGTACAGTAGATTGGAGCAGGAGGGGTGGACGGTGTAGCGGAGCTGGGCGATGGGGGGTACAGTAGATTGGAGCAGGAGGGGTGGACGGTGTAGCGGAGCTGGCCGGTGAAGGGTACAGTAGATTGGAGCAGGAGGGGTGGACGGTGTAGCGGAGCTGGCCGGTGAAGGGTACAGTAGATTGGAGCAGGAGGGGTGGACGGTGTAGCGGAGCTAGGCGGTGGGGGGTACAGTAGATTGGAGCAGGAGGGGTGGACGGTGTAGCGGAGCTAGGCGGTGGGGGGTACAGTAGATTGGAGCAGGAGGGGGGACCTCTTCCCTCCCTCCACTCATCCTCCTCCTCACACTCGTCTTGGTCTTGAGCTGTGTCTTGTCCTCCTCTGTCTGTCTGTCCTTCCTCCTGCAGTAGATTGGAGCAGGATCGGTGGACGGTGTAGCGGAGCTGGGTGTTCGTGGGTACAGTAGATTGGAGCAGGAGGGGTGGACGGAGTAGCGGAGCTGGGCGGTGGGGGGTACAGTAGATTGGAGCAGGAGGGGTGGACGGTGTAGCGGAGCTGGGCGGTGAGGGGTACAGTAGATTGGAGCAGGAGGGGTGGACGGTGTAGCGGAGCTGGGCGGTGAGGGGTACAGTAGATTGGAGCAGGAGGGGTGGACGGTGTAGCGGAGCTGGGCGGTGGGGGTACAGTAGATTGGAGCAGGAGGGGTGGACGGTGTAGCGGAGCTGGGCGGTGGGGGTACAGTAGATTGGAGCAGGAGGGGTGGACGGTGTAGCGGAGCTGGGCGGTGGGGGTACAGTAGATTGGAGCAGGAGGGTTGGATGGTGTAGCGGAGGTGGGGGGTACAGTAGATTGGAGCAGGAGGGGTGGACGGTGTAGCGGAGCTGGGCGGTGGGGGGTACAGTAGATTGGAGCAGGAGGGGTGGACGGTGTAGCGGAGCTAGGCGGTGGGGGGTACAGTAGATTGGAGCAGGAGGGGTGGACGGTGTAGCGGAGCTAGGCGGTGGGGGGTACAGTAGATTGGAGCAGGAGGGGTGGACGGTGTAGCGGAGCTGGGCGGTGGGGGGTACAGTAGATTGGAGCAGGAGGGGTGGACGGTGTAGCGGAGCTGGGCGATGGGGGGTACAGTAGATTGGAGCAGGAGGGGTGGACGGTGTAGCGGAGCTGGGCGGTGGGGGGTACAGTAGATTGGAGCAGGAGGGGTGGACGGTGTAGCGGAGCTGGGCGGTGGGGGGTACAGTAGATTGGAGCAGGAGGGGTGGACGGTGTAGCGGAGCTGGGCGGTGGGGGGTACAGTAGATTGGAGCAGGAGGGGTGGACGGTGTAGCGGAGCTGGGCGGTGGGGGGTACAGTAGATTGGAGCAGGAGGGGTGGACGGTGTAGCGGAGCTGGGCGGTGGGGGGTACAGTAGATTGGAGCAGGAGGGGTGGACGGTGTAGCGGAGCTGGGCGGTGGGGGGTACAGTAGATTGGAGCAGGAGGGGTGGACGGTGTAGCGGAGCTAGGCGGTGGGGGGTACAGTAGATTGGAGCAGGAGGGGGGACCTCTTCCCTCCCTCCACTCATCCTCCTCCTCACACTCGTCTTGGTCTTGAGCTGTGTCTTGTCCTCCTCTGTCTGTCTGTCCTTCCTCCTGCAGTCAGCTGTCAGTGTCTGTGCAGATAATGAAGAGTAAGGCTCGGCTGCAGTCTGTCTGTCTATGTGTGGTAGGTGGTCTCTCTCTCTCTCTCTTTCGGTCTGTGTAGCGTCCCCTCCCTTACAGCAGAGATGCTGGCTGAATATTAAGCAAGGGAATGTAGGATGATGTCTGCGTCGTGTTCTTCCCAGGTATTAGGAGCCTCCATCTGGGGTCTCGTTAACCCTTTTCTTCTCCAGCTGATGACTGCCATCTTCTCCAGTCCATGCTGAGCCGTCCTGCATCCTCTCCCTCCATGAATGTCCCCACATCTTCCTCGAGCTCCTCCTATTTCTCCATATTTCCTGGCTGTATCGTCTGTTAGAAAACGCCTCCTATTATAACCCCCAGCATCCTATTACTCCTATAAGGTAGTCATATAGTCTTCTATTTCACCCCTGCTATCATAACCCCCAGCATCCTATTACTCCTATAAGGTAGTCATATAGTCTTCCATCTCACCCCTGCAATCATAACCCCCACTATCCTATTACTCTTATAAAGTGTCATATAGTCTTCCATTTAGCTTGTAGTATTATAACCACCACCATCCTATTACTCCTGTAACTTGTCATATACTATTCCATTTCACCCCTGCTATCATAACCCCCACCATCCTATTACTCCTATAAGGTAGTCTTATAGTCTTCCATTTAGCTTGTAGTATTATAACCCCCATCATCCTATTACTCCTATAACGTGTCATATAGTCTTCCATTTAGCTTGTAGTATTATAACCCCCACCATCCTGTTCCCCCCTCTACCTCTTCCCATTAGATTTGTCTCCTTCTCTTACTGCTCACAATTAACCCCCGATGTCTCCTCCCGTCACCTCCTCTGTGTAACGCCTCAAATTTCTTCTGTCTTCTAAGTCCAAAACAACCCTATTCTACCAAATTCACATCCTACTCAGGAGAAAGGGCATCAATAACTGAGAGACCTGTTAGTGGGCAAAGTTAGGGTTAATGTATTGACAGGGTTGAAGATGTGAGGGATCAGGATCTGGTCAGATATGGACAGACAAAGCCTGAGTCATAGAAAAGTTGGAGATGTGAGTGATCAGTTATGGACAATGTTGGATATGTGAGATCCCGGCTTAGGACAGACATAACGATGTGAGGAATCGGGTATTGAGATATGAGGGTTCGGCATTAGGTATGGATGAAGTTACGAATGTGAGGGATTAGGATCATGCTGAAGATCTGAATGGTTCAGCACAACTTCTAGAAAATATTGGATGTGTTAGTGATCAAGTATTGACAGAGTTGGAGGTATGAGGGATTTTGTATGGATGGAGATGTGAGGGGTCTTCAACAGGTATAGAGAATGTCAGAGGGGTGAAGGATCAGGTATGGTGAAGTTTGGAGATTTGAGGGATCTTGTATGGACAGGGTTGGAGATGTGAGGGATCGGCTTTGGACAAAGTTGAAGATGGGAGGGATCGAGATCTGCTATGGACAAAGTTGAAGATGCGAGGCATGAGGTAGGGGCAAAGCTTAAGATCTGAGGGATCAGCTATGGACAAAGTTGATGATGTGGGTGATCAGGTAGGGACAAATTTGTAGATGTTAGGGGTCAGTTATGGACAAATTTGTAGATGTGAGGGGTCAGGTATGGACAAATTTGTAGATGTGAGGGGTCAGGTATGGGCAAATTTGTAGATGTGAGGGGTCAGGTATGGACAAATTTGTAGATGTGAGGGGTCAGGTATGGACAAATTTGTAGATGTGAGGGGTCAGGTATGGACAAAGTTGGAGATGTACGGGATTAGAATCAGCTATGGACAAAGATGGAGATTTGAGAGATCAGTTAGAGATATATGTAGGGGAGGTAAGGAGATATAAGGCTTCAATCATGGGTATATAGGGAGGAGATAGGGATCCATATAGAATGAGATATGCACTATGGAGAATGGATATAATGGGAGATGTGAGGGACCAGGGTTAGACCTTCTGTGAGATGTGATGGTCCATGTGTGGACAGAGGAGTCTGATGTCAGGTGTGGATAAATATATAGATATAGGATGAGGCCTGAAAACTCGTCTAGATTTAGATGGTTCAGGTGTGGATACTGATATGGATGTGAGTCCTTGGGTTGGGGTATGTGGTGGTTTAGTTATCGGGTGAGGACATATAGTGAGATCTGGGAGAGCAAACAGACATTTGAAGGCTTAGTAATGAGTACAGAGCAAAGTTGTCCAACCTGTGGCTGTCCAGCTGTACTCCAACTCCCAGCATGCGCTGACAGCTGAAAGCCAGCCCCACTCTCCTTCTTGACTAACATGTTCCTGGCTCTGCCAATCAAGAAGGAGAGGGAGTGGCTGGCGGGAGGAACAAGGCCCTGCCCTCGATGCACATAATTGCTCGTTTGCATATGGATTGAAAGTCTTTTATCTCCACAATGAAGCAATGGATCGCTAAGTGAAAGCTATCCTTCCATTCAGCTCAGCGACAAGTAAATTATGGCACATGCCTTATGTACACCATAATTTGTGACTTTTAAAGCTTCTCTGCACTTTTCCGAAGTGCCTATAGAAGGGGTTGGAAACTGGCATACGTTATAGCTGAAGTTCGCGCCACCCTGTCACTGGCGTAAGCTTCAGTTTCTAGCACATGGCAGAGCAGAGGCTTCCACCTCTTCATAAATTAGGCGCATCTCACCCTGGCGCACAGGGATCAAGGCTGGTGTATGGAACGCCAATCTCGATAACTGGCCCTCAGTATGTTTGGAGTAACAGAGATTTTCCCGCTAACAGACTGCCGTTAAAGGTATCTCAGGGAAGATGACCGCCCCCCCATATAGAAGACCAAATAAAGAACACCATAGAATAAAAACTGATCGAGAAACAGCAAATGTCAGGATCTGGTTGTAATCAGTAAAAAAGTAGACTTTTACGTAGACCCTTTAAGTCGTATCATAAGGCTGTGGGTGGTGGACGTCTTACGTGGACATGTGAAGGCTGTCTGTCTGAGAGGAGGTCAGCAGAGGTAATAAGATGGGCAGGTTCAGTGGACAGCTTCAAACATGCGGGGTGTCCTGTGTTCTGCTCAACAGATGGGTGTGGGGCCTAAAGGGCTTTTCCAGTGGTTTGATACTCATACCCTGTCCTCATGATGGGCCATCGTATCAGGGATCTGAGACCCCGTATCCTCACAGATCAGCTGTTCGGTAGAAGCTGTGGCTCCAGAACTAGACTGCCCCATCCATTGTGTGGTAGAATAACATTCACCTCAGTGGGAGCAGCGCTGCAGTGACCGGCTCCATCCACTGTACATCTGGTGCTGGAGCTACCCCTAAACTGCTAACACCCACCGTTCTGATATTGATGGCCTACTTGAGGATAGGCCATCAATATCAAAATGCTGGAAAAGATCTTTAAACGTTCACTCTCTCATTGTTTGGATATTTTTTATAAATTTGGACCATACCAATTTCTCCCAGGAAGACGACATAAAATTAGACTTCCTGCTCTGCAGCTATTGGCTGAAGCTGCACCACACGGACTTCCTGCTCTGCAGCTATTGGCTGAAGCTGCACCACACGGACTTCCTGCTCTGCAGCTATTGGCTGAAGCTGCACCACACAGACTTCCTGCTCTGCCCACCTCCTGCAATCACTCTGGACAGAATACTGAAATACTGAGTGCTCTTCACCCACCTTTAAAGGGGTTTTACCATCTCAGACAATGGGGGCATATCGCTAGGATATGCCCCCATTGTCTGGGACCCGCACCTACAATGAGAACGGAGCGGGGAAATTAAAGGGAGTCTGTCACCACAAGTTGCCCTTATAGACCGCTTACGTAGTACTGTAGCATAACTATAGATCAGTCAAACGGTACCTTTGTCTTTTTGTTTGGATGTTCACCAGGGGCAAAATGGAGTTTTATTCATATGCCCCTGGGCACTTACAGCCCGAACCCCGTCCCTGGGCACTTACAGCCCGAACCCCACCCCCGGGTATTTACAGCCCGAACGCCGCCCCTGGGCACTTGCGAGCCCTCATTTACATATGAATAAACCTCTGTTTTTGCCCCTGGTGAACATCCAAACAAAAAGACAAAGGTACCATTTGACTGATCTATAGTTATACTACATCCTGCCCCATAGAAATGAATGTGAGCAGGGGCTATGGGAGCAGCGGGGAGCTGCGCATGGTGGTGGACGGACCCCGGGAAATCGGGGGTCCTCCAGCCACATCTCTGCCCGTTCCATTCTCGTTGTAGGTGTGGGACCCGCAGCTGTCAGACAATGGGGGCATATCCTAGTGAAATGCCTCCATTGTTTGTGATGGGAATACCCCTTTAACCTCTTCCTTTTGCATTTGACCACAGTGAGTGGCCTTGCTGTATCCAATGACCCTTTAAATCTCCCCAGTATTTTAGACTGTTCTACTTTGAGATTTGTACTCTTGTAGGGGTTCTCCTACCATTTAACTACCACATGGATGGATTGGTATAAATCATCAAAATGAGTAATCATTGCTGTAACGGACCGTTTCAGCAGACAAGGGGTTAAAATCCGTTTAGGCGATAAGCCCCTTTCTGAGAGACAGGCACAGCTACTTGCAGAACACCTAACTCCCGAACTGGATACAAAGTAGCACTCCAAACTGGAACCTCACGAATAGCTGCTAGCAGACGAACAGGGTACATACTTCCAGCCGCTGGGGAGGGCGACCGACCGTCTCCGCTCCCAATACAGTGTCCTGCTGCTGGGGAAAGGAGACTGGGCTCTCTATTCCCTGCTAGACACTCTGCCACTGGGGGACAGGACCGACTGTCTCTGCCCCCTGTAACTCCGCCTGCCGCTGGGGACTGGAGACTGGGCTCCCAATTCCCAAAAAATCATGCTGCTGCTGGGGGTCAGGAACAACTACCTCTGCCCCCTGTAACTCAGCCTGCCGCTGGGGAGGGAGGACGCTGCTCTCCTCTCCCTGCACTTCACACTGCTGCTGGGGAATGGAGACTGGGCTCCCAATTCTCTGCAATTCACACTGCCGCTGGGGAATGGAGACTGGGTCTGTCACCTTACTGTCCTGCTGAGCCTTCTCACTGGCGTGGAACAGCTGCTGGTAGCCCTGTTCCAGCTCCATCTCCCGGGTCACCAGGTGGACCAGGTCCTGCTCAATCTCATGAGTGTCGTCCCAGTCATACCTGCTCTCCCTCCATTCCAAGAGATCATGGAACCGGGCTTGTGTAGGGCTCCCAAACTCCAGCTCTGAAAAGGTCTCCCATAACAAGCCAGGACCATCAAACTCCTCTCCCTCCGGCTTGTCATGCTCAGCTGTCCTGGGTAGGTACTGTGCCCCATACCACCAGAGCGCCTGGTAGGCATCTTCCAGCCACAGCTCCCGCCATGCTAGGAGTTCCAATTCCTTTACCCATTCCTCCCGGGGCTGCTCTCCCAGGAAGGGCATCCGCAGGGCTACTCGCTTCTGCAACCGCTGGTCTTCCGTGGGGAGTCTCTCGTCCTGCATATACTTCACAATACCCAGTACCTGGTACCAGATGCCTTTGCGGACTGCATCTCGGTCATCCATGACACCTTCATCGTACTCCACTGCTGTTTCCATTCTGGTGCTGTCAGGGTCGCTGTACTGGGACATGCGTTGCCCTCAAATTGTAATTCCAGGGAATGATGTTTCTTTGTAGCTGTCCTTCTGGCTGTAGGAACGATCCCGCTGCTTGCCACCAATGTAACGGCACGTTTCCGCAGACAAGGGGTTAAAATCCGTTCAGGCGATAAGCCCCTTTCTGAGAGACAGGCACAGCTACTGCAGAACACCAATGTCCCGAACTGGATACAAAGTAGCACTCCAAACTGGAACCTCACGAATAGCTGCTAGCAGACGAACAGGAAAAGCATACAATCCTGGCAATCGGTCTTCTAACAGCATACAGTGAATCCCCCCAATAACAATTGCCATCTTCATACTTCCAGTGCCTGTTCCTGACATTTACTTACATAGTACAGCGCCAACTAGTGTTCACAGTGTATAGCAATGTGCTTGTCCACTTACTAAGCTGAGTGCTGGTGGACACACATGCTTGCTTGGTCCCTCTTCTCACATCAGATCTTCTATTTACTGAAAGACAGGCAAATTAAATGGTTCACCGCTCTGCCGGTTATTGAGGAGCAGACCCTCTGCAGTGGCATGGCAGCATAGCTGAGAAAATGGCTTCTCCATGGACTATGTGGTTAGGTGCCAATCGGGAGACTGATTCTGTCCAGATATGCCACCAACAATACCAGAAGGATGCTGGAAATGCCTCAAATTCTGTTAAATCAACTATTAATGACCTTTCAGGCCTTCCACTGATGTTAATTCCTTAGGGAGACATATGCCGGTCCTTAAAAAACATTGTCATGTGGGTGGAGGGCCAAATCTTCCCATAAATTGTACATAACTGAAAATGCACATCTTTCTGAGTTGCATTCCCTTGGAACCTCAGCTGATGGACTTCTGGCTCTGCCAGGTGTTTGGAGATCTAATCTTTTCATGGGGACCAGGAGGATGTTTATTGAGGTCAAGAGGTGTTCATTGAAGTCAAGAGGTGTTCATTGAGGTTAGGAGGTGTTCATGGGGGTCAGGAGGATGTTTATAAAGGCTAGAAGGATGTTTATGGAACTCAGGAGGATGTTCATGGAGGCTAGGAGGTGTCTATGGAACCCAGGAGGTTCCATAAGTGTGAGGGTTTATGGAGAGCAAGTGGAGATTATTAGATATTCCTGATGATTAGGAGACGCCCTTTATGACCAGGTGTTCATTACTGTCAGTAGATTACCATGGAGCTCATGATGGTTGTTGTCAGGACATGTTCATAATGTTGTTGAGATAATGGTGGCTGTCAAGAGATGTCCATGATGTGGAAACGCTGGTAGTTTTCATGAGAATGTCATGATGTGCTGGAGATTATGGTAGTTGTCATGAGATGTTTGTGATGTGTTGGAGATCATGGTGATTGTAATGATATGTTTATATTATTGTTGCCGTGATGGTGGTTGTTGTGAGAAGGTCATGAAGTGCTGGAGATGATGATGGTGGTGGTTGTGAGATATACATGTAGTGCTGGAAATGATGGTGGTTGCTGTGCGATTACCATGATTTTGTTGAGATGATGGTAGTTCTCATGAGATGTCTTTTACATCTTGGATATGTTTATAAAGGACCATTATTAGAATTTCTTTCTGAACTAGAACTATGATATATAGGCAGAGATGGACAAGACGATACGTGTCCTCTGCTCGGTCCAGTCTGCGCTTTGGGATGAGCTATTGATTCAGGCTGTCATGTCAGATGTCAGCTCTGTGGTTATTGCATGGTCCAAGCAGAGAGTGGAGGAAGCTCTGCCGGCTGCTGTCTCGGCTCTTTCTCACTCCTCCTCTTGTTATATATTATTAGCTAGCATCTCCAAGCTGAATACTCCCTCATTACCCTGGCAACCAGCAAGTTTCAGGAAAGTTCTAGAAAACATCCTCAGGTTCTCATATATTAAAATAAATGACAAAATCCAGACAGCTCCAGCAGCCAGACATTACTGCACTGTCCTCAGTGATACCTCCTGTCCACCATTGCTTGTCCAGAAGGTCTGCTCCATCCGCCATGTCACTTCCACCACGAAGGTAATGCCAGCAGCTGTAGGACATCCAATGCTGGAGGAGCAGTTGTAAGTCAAGCTTAATACAAGCCTGCCCTTGGACCATGCGGCAAACACCTTAATGTCCAGTCCTTCTATCTCCCAAGATAATGTCTCATCACCACCATGGCGGTAAATGGTTAAAACTACCCATTGCACTGACAACCTGCTCTGCAGATCAATGCAGTTCTGAAACAAGCAGTGGAAGTCATCTCCAGCCTCTCCAGAACCTGAGGTGTTATAATGCCTATTTGCCTGTAGCTGGACATGCATGCGAATATTTGTTGTCAGGTTCAGCCAGTGTCAGTTAGGGTTAATCCGATTGCTACAGCCATGTAAACCATAGACGACAGGTTGTCAGCACAGCTCTGGCTGGATGGTTATAATGCAAGAAAGGAGGCATGGCAGAGTCACGCTGAGATCAACAGGTAGTGTCTGGATGTGTTGGGTGCTCCAGGGACACTCACTGGTTGGAGATAAGGGTCCTCATTGATGCTATAATGAAGAGTGCTGTAGAGAAAGCCGCCTCTGTCCTCTCATGTCTCCTGTCCTTTCCAGACCCTTCTGTCCTCCTCCAGACCCCTCTGTCCTCCCTCCAGACCCCTCTGTCCTCCTCCAGACCCCTCTGTCCTCCTCCAGACCCCTCTGTCCTCCTCCAGACCCCTCTGTCCTCCCTCCAGACCACTCTGTCCTCCTCCAGACCCCTCTGTCCTCCCTCCAGACCCCTGTGTCCTCCTCCAGACCCCTGTGTCCTCCCTCCAGACCCCTGTGTCCTCCCTCCAGACCCCTCTGTCCTCCCTCCAGACCCCTCTCTGTCCTCCCTCCAGACCCCTCTCTGTCCTCCCTCCAGACCCCTCTGTCCTCCCTCCAGACCCCTGTGTCCTCCCTCCAGACCGCTGTGTCCTCCCTCCAGACCCCTGTGTCCTCCCTCCAGACCCCTGTGTCCTCCCTCCAGACCCCTGTGTCCTCCCTCCAGACCCCTGTGTCCTCCCTCCAGACCCCTGTGTCCTCCCTCCAGACCCCTGTGTCCTCCCTCCAGACTCCTCTGTCCTCCCTCCAGACCCCTGTGTCCTCCCTCCAGACCCCTGTGTCCTCCCTCCAGACCCCTGTGTCCTCCCTCCAGACCCCTGTGTCCTCCCTCCAGACCCCTGTGTCCTCCCTCCAGACCCCTGTGTCCTCCCTCCAGACCCCTGTGTCCTCCCTCCAGACCCCTGTGTCCTCCCTCCAGACCCCTGTGTCCTCCCTCCAGACCCCTGTGTCCTCCCTCCAGACCCCTGTGTCCTCCCTCCAGACCCCTGTGTCCTCCCTCCAGACCCCTGTGTCCTCCCTCCAGACCCCTGTGTCCTCCCTCCAGACCCCTGTGTCCTCCCTCCAGACCCCTGTGTCCTCCCTCCAGACCCCTGTGTCCTCCCTCCAGACCCCTGTGTCCTCCCTCCAGACCCCTGTGTCCTCCCTCCAGACCCCTGTGTCCTCTAGGCCCCTCTGTCCTCCCTCCAGACCCCTGTGTCCTCCCTCCAGACCCCTCTGTCCTCCCTCCAGACCCCTCTGTCCTCCCTCCAGACCCCTCTGTCCTCCCTCCAGACCCCTCTGTCCTCCCTCCAGACCCCTCTGTCCTCCCTCCAGACCCCTCTGTCCTCCCTCCAGACCCCTCTGTCCTCCCTCCAGACCCCTCTGTCCTCCCTCCAGACCCCTGTGTCCTCCCTCCAGACCCCTCTGTCCTCCCTCCAGACCCCTCTGTCCTCCCTCCAGACCCCTCTGTCCTCCCTCCAGACCCCTCTGTCCTCCCTCCAGACCCCTCTGTCCTCCCTCCAGACCCCTCTGTCCTCCCTCCAGACCCCTCTGTCCTCCCTCCAGACCCCTCTGTCCTCCCTCCAGACCCCTCTGTCCTCTCTCCAGACCCCTCTGTCCTCCCTCCAGACCCCTCTGTCCTCCCTCCAGACCCCTCTGTCCTCCTCCAGACCCCTCTGTCCTCCCTCCAGACCCATCTGTCCTCCTCCAGACCCCTCTGTCCTCCCTCCAGACCCCTCTGTCCTCCCTCCAGACCCCTCTGTCCTCCCTCCAGACCCCTCTGTCCTCCCTCCAGACCCCTGTGTCCTCCCTCCAGACCCCTGTGTCCTCCCTCCAGACCCCTGTGTCCTCCCTCCAGACCCCTGTGTCCTCCCTCCAGACCCCTGTGTCCTCCCTCCAGACCCCTGTGTCCTCCCTCCAGACCCCTGTGTCCTCCCTCCAGACCCCTGTGTCCTCCCTCCAGACCCCTGTGTCCTCCCTCCAGACCCCTGTGTCCTCCCTCCAGACCCCTGTGTCCTCTAGGCCCCTCTGTCCTCCCTCCAGACCCCTGTGTCCTCCTCCAGACCCCTCTGTCCTCCCTCCAGACCCCTCTGTCCTCCCTCCAGACCCATCTGTCCTCCTCCAGACCCCTCTGTCCTCCTCCAGACCCCTCTGTCCTCCCTCCAGACCCCTCTGTCCTCCCTCCAGACCCCTGTGTCCTCCCTCCAGACCCCTGTGTCCTCCCTCCAGACCCCTGTGTCCTCCCTCCAGACCCCTGTGTCCTCCCTCCAGACCCCTGTGTCCTCCCTCCAGACCCCTGTGTCCTCCCTCCAGACCCCTGTGTCCTCCCTCCAGACCCCTGTGTCCTCCCTCCAGACCCCTGTGTCCTCCTCCAGACCCCTGTGTCCTCCCTCCAGACCCCTCTGTCCTCCCTCCAGACCCCTGTGTCCTCCCTCCAGACCCCTCTGTCCTCCCTCCAGACCCCTGTGTCCTCCTCCAGACCCCTGTGTCCTCCCTCCAGACCCCTGTGTCCTCCCTCCAGACCCCTGTGTCCTCCCTCCAGACCCCTGTGTCCTCCCTCCAGACCCCTGTGTCCTCCCTCCAGACCCCTGTGTCCTCCCTCCAGACCCCTGTGTCCTCTAGGCCCCTCTGTCCTCCCTCCAGACCCCTGTGTCCTCCCTCCAGACCCCTGTGTCCTCCCTCCAGACCCCTGTGTCCTCCCTCCAGACCCCTGTGTCCTCCCTCCAGACCCCTGTGTCCTCCCTCCAGACCCCTGTGTCCTCCCTCCAGACCCCTGTGTCCTCCCTCCAGACCCCTGTGTCCTCTAGGCCCCTCTGTCCTCCCTCCAGACCCCTGTGTCCTCCCTCCAGACCCCTGTGTCCTCCCTCCAGACCCCTGTGTCCTCCCTCCAGACCCCTGTGTCCTCCCTCCAGACCCCTGTGTCCTCCCTCCAGACCCCTGTGTCCTCCCTCCAGACCCCTGTGTCCTCCCTCCAGACCCCTGTGTCCTCTAGGCCCCTCTGTCCTCCCTCCAGACCCCTCCAGCTGTGTAGTCTAAGGTGTATGGAGCCCTTTAGGTCCTTATCTCCTCACTAAACGGCGACCTCGGGTGGCTGGACTTAGGCTACTTTTACATCTGTGTTTTTGCTGGATCCGTCATGGATCAGCAAAAACGCTTTCCGGATCCATTTTATTTTGTATCCAAGAAAACTGATATGGCACTTGGATCCGTCTTGCTCTACATCCCATCCCATGAACGCACTTAAAATCGCTGCCTGCAGTGTTTTTGTGTCCGGCATGGGAACGCAATCAGTCGGAACGCATTCTGGTGCGCTCCGTTCCGTTCAGTTTTGTCCCTATTGACAAACAATTGGGACAAAACTGAAGCGTTTTGCTCTGGTATTGAGATCATATGACAGATCTGAATAGCAGAAAGGAAAAAGCTGATGTAAAAGTAGCCCTACGCAAATCGGCGAGCGGACTGGCGCTGCGCTGTTTTCCATAACTCCTGTTGCAGTGAATAGGAGCTACGCAAACAGTGTAGCACAGCAAGCTCTGATGTTACTTCTGCCCGCTCAGCAGTTTCCGTACGCCTGGTCAGCTGGGGTCTGAGCCTAGTCTCTTCTCATCATGGAAATGGCAAGATGGGACAACCCCTTTAAGATTGCAGTCCAACCGATCCAACAATTCACGGCTAATCCTGTATCTGGAATTGAATAATCAGCTCTGTATCTGTTATTGATTTATCAGCCATGTGTCTGGGATTGATATATCATCTATTCATCTAGTATTGATTTACCAGCCCTGTATCTGTTATTGATTTATCAGCCATTCGTCTGGGATTGATATATCATCTATTTATCTAGTATTGATTTACCAGCCCTGTATCTGTTATTGATTTATCATCCTTGTATTGGGTATCAATTTATCAGCCCTGTATCTGGGATTGATGTATAAACCCTATATCTGGGATTGATTTATCAGACTTTTATTGGGTATTGATTTATCAGCACTGTGTCTAGGATTGATGTATAAACCCTATATCTGGGATTGATGTATAAACCCTATATCTGGGATTGATGTATAAACCCTATATCTGGGATTGATGTATAAACCCTATATCTGGGATTGATGTATAAACCCTATATATGGGATTGATGTATAAACCCTATATCTGGGATTGATGTATAAACCCTATATCTGGGATTGATGTATAAACCCTATATCTGGGATTGATGTATAAACCCTATATCTGGGATTGATGTATAAACCCTATATCTGGGATTGATGTATAAACCCTATATCTGGGATTGATGTACACTCACCTAAAGAATTATTAGGAACACCTGTTCTATTTCTCATTAATTCTCTAGTCAACCAATCACATGGCAGTTGCTTCGATGCATTTAGGGGGGGCTCCTGGTCAGGACAATCTCCTGAACTCCAAACGGAATGTCAGAATGGGAAAGAAAGGTGATTTAAGCCATTTTGAGCGTGGCATGGTTGTTGGTGCCAGACGGGCCGGTCTGAGTATTTCACAATCTGCTCAGTTACTAGGATTTTCACGCACAACCATTTCTAGGGTTTACAAAGAATGGTGTGAAAAGGGAAAAACATCCAGTATGCGGCCGTCCTGTGGGCGAAAATGCCTTGTAGATGCTAGAGGTCAGAGGAGAATGGGCCGACTGATTCAAGCTGATAGAAGAGCAACGTTGGCTGAAATAACCACTCGTTACAACCGAGGTCTGCAGCAAAGCATTTGTGAAGCCACAACACGCACAACCTTGAGGCGGATGGGCTACAACAGCAGAAGACCCCACCGGGTACCACTCATCTCCACTACAAATAGGGAAAAGAGGCTACAATCTGCACGAGCTCACCAACATTGGACTGTTGAAGACTGGAAAAATGTTGCCGGGTCTGATGAGTCTCGATTTCTGTTGAGACATTCAAATGGTAGAGTCCGAATTTGGGGTAAACAGAATGAGAACATGTATCCATCCTCTGGTGGCTACTTCCAGCAGGATAATGCACCATGTCACAAAGCTCCAATCATCTCACATTGGTTTCTTGAACATGTCAATGAGTTCACTGCACTAAAATGGCCCCACAGTCACCAGATCTCAACCCAATAGAGCATCTTTGGGATGTGGTGGAACGGGAGCTTCGTGCCCTGGATGTGCATCCCTCAAATCTCCCTCAACTGCAAGATGCTATCCTATCAATATGGGCCAACATTTCTAAAGAATGCTATCAGCACCTTGTGGAATCAATGCCACGTAGAATTAAGGCAGTTCTGAATGCAAAAGGGGGTCCGACACCGTATTAGTATGGGGGCACTAATAATTCTTTAGGTGAGTGTATAAACCCTATATCTGGGATTGATTTATCAGACT
This sequence comes from Bufo bufo, assembly GCF_905171765.1. Classification (NCBI taxonomy): domain Eukaryota; kingdom Metazoa; phylum Chordata; class Amphibia; order Anura; family Bufonidae; genus Bufo; species Bufo bufo. The sequence continues at coordinate 840,936,435 of NC_053389.1, read as the reverse complement.
TTTATTGGGAATTGATTTACCTAGGATTGATAGATGAGCTTTGTATGTGGGATTGATTCGTCATCCATGTATGTGGGATTGACTCCTCTGCTCCGCGCACCGTCTGCCCGGTTCCTCTCTGTATATTACACCTCACCTTATATATTTTTAATTATTTGGTGAAATTTGCACCTTAAAATGTCTATAATCAGATTCTATCTGTGCTGATATTTAAAGGGGTACTCCAGCACAGGGGATACGCATGCTTTAAAAACAACAGAACTGATGCCCCTGTCACTGATCCCTGCTACAGTTCTGAGAGCGCCGGGTCCCTGCTGCATCACAAATCACTGGCTGCAGCCACCACCCGTCCCACCACTGGCTGCAGCCACCACCCGACCCACCACTGGCTGCAGCCACCACCCGCCCCACCACTGGCTGCAGCCAAAACCCGCCCCACCACTGGCTGCAGCCACTATCCCCCCCACCACTGGCTGCAGCCACCACCCGTCCCACCACTGGCTGCAGCCAGCACCCGTCCCACCACTGGCTGCAGCCAAAACCCGCCCCACCACTGGCTGCAGCCACCACCCGCCCCACCACTGGCTGCAGCCACCACACGCGCCACCACTGGCTGCAGCCACCACACGTGCCACCACTGGCTGCAGCCACCACCCGCCCCACCACTGGCTGCAGCCACCACACGTGCCACCACTGGCTGCAGCCACCACCCGCCCCACCACTGGCTGCAGCCACCACCCGCCCCACCACTGGCTGCAGCCACCACACGCGCCACCACACGCGCCACCACTGGCTGCAGCCACCACCCGCGCCACCACTGGCTGCAGCCACCACCCGCCCCACCACTGGCTGCAGCCACCACCCGCCCCACCACTGGCTGCAGCCACCACCTGCGCCACCACTGGCTGCACTGTCAGCACTGAGGACCACAGTGTTTTGGTTTTGCTGTGACCCCGCAACTAGGCCCTTGGTTCTGTGGGTGCAGGGAGCCCATACCACACCTCCCAAGTGTCCCTCTATTTGACCCAGTCCCTCTTTGCTCCATAAATGTCCCTCTTTTTCATTTAAGGGATAGATTCTCATTATTACATTTACAATATTGATCTCTGTATATTAGAGCCCGCCTTGTGTATTATTTCATTATTTGATACAATTAGAATTTTAGAAATTTCTATATTCAGATCAATTTTGCATTATTTTGTAAGAGAAAACTATTGAAGTGTATAAATATGCAAGAAAAATTGATCTTTAACACAATAAACCATAAGTGTCCCTCTGTGAACATCCAAAAAGTTGTGAGGTATGGCATACCCACCGCTGCTGGATCATTTCCTGCTTGGATTGTACATTATACGTTGTGCTCCCGCCCCCTGCTGGACGATCCTCTTATTACACCGTATCCAGTCATTCTACTGCTGTAGACATGAAGCTGCTCATGTTTGGAGCCTTCACGTCCTGCTAGTAAGATGATGGAAGCAACCACGGCAGAGGCCGTACAAAGGACACGAGTTATTCATGGGAAACCACATGTGTATAGATGTAACCTAATGGATGACGGGGCTGACTGTAGTCTGGATGTTACATGGATGATGGCGCTGACTGTAGTCTGGATGTTACATGGATGATGGCGCTGACTGTAGTCTGGATGTCACATGGATGACGGCGCTGACTGTAGTCTGGATGTCACATGGATGACGGCGCTGACTGTAGTCTGGATGTCACATGGATGATGGCGCTGACTGTAGTCTGGATGTCACATGGATGATGGCGCTGACTGTAGTCTGGATGTCACATGGATGATGGCGCTGACTGTAGTCTGGATGTTACATGGATGACGGCGCTGACTGTAGTCTGGATGTTACATGGATGACGACGCTGACTGTAGTCTGGATGTTACATGGATGACGACGCTGACTGTAGTCTGGATGTTACATGTATGACGGCGGTGACTGTAGTCTGGATGTTACATGGATGACGGCGCTGACTGTAGTCTGGATGTTACATGGATGACGACGCTGACTGTAGTCTGGATGTCACATGGATGATGGCGCTGACTGTAGTCTGGATGTTACATGGATGATGGCGCTGACTGTAGTCTGGATGTTACATGGATGATGGCGCTGACTGTAGTCTGGATGTCACATGGATGACGGCGCTGACTGTAGTCTGGATGTCACATGGATGACGGCGCTGACTGTAGTCTGGATGTTACATGGATGACGACGCTGACTGTAGTCTGGATGTCACGTGGATGACGGCGCTGACTGTAGTCTGGATGTCACGTGGATGACGGCGCTGACTGTAGTCTGGATGTCACATGGATGATGGCGCTGACTGTAGTCTGGATGTTACATGGATGACGGCGGTGACTGTAGTCTGGATGTTACATGGATGATGGCGCTGACTGTAGTCTGGATGTCACATGGATGATGGCGCTGACTGTAGTCTGGATGTCACATGGATGATGGCGCTGACTGTAGTCTGGATGCTACATGGATGACGGCGCTGACTGTAGTCTGGATGTTACATGGATGATGGTGCTGACTGTAGTCTGGATGTTACATGGATGATGGCGCTGACTGTAGTCTGGATGTTACATGGATGACGGCGCTGACTGTAGTCTGGATGTTACATGGATGACGGCGCTGACTGTAGTCTGGATGTTACATGGATGACGGCGCTGACTGTAGTCTGGATGTTACATGGATGACGGCGCTGACTGTAGTTTGGATGTTACATGGATGATGGCGCTGACTGTAGTCTGGATGTTACATGGATGATGACGCTGACTGTAGTCTGGATGTTACATGGATGATGACGCTGACTGTAGTCTGGATGTTACATGGATGACAGCGCTGACTGTAGTCTGGATGTTACATGGATGACGACGCTGACTGTAGTCTGGATGTTACATGGATGACGACTGTAACGGCATACAAGGGAATGCTCCAAACTCCCGAACGGAACCTCACGAATAGCTGCTAGCAGACGAAAAGGAAACGCACCCAAGCGGCTTACACTTCTAGCAATCAGTCTCTAACAGCATACAGTGAATCCCACCAAGAACGAGACGAGGTTCGGTGTTGAGGGTCAAGCAGTGGTCAGCCATAGCTGTGTGTTTATTGATCTTATATAACATTGTTACACATCAGTACCACCCACAGGGTTTTGTAAAAACAACCAATAAACACGTACAATACAGTAAAACACTCCCACACAAAATCCTCCCCTCTGCCTGTGATGCAATTACCTTACACAATGGGTTGATGTAATTATCACAGGCAGAAGAATACACAATGTCTTCTGTCCTGGAGACAACCGAGGAGTAAGTCCATTATCTCTCAGGACAAAGGGAAATCACCAATACACACGTGGAGACAATAGGACAGACATCACTACTCAAATATACAATGTCCCACCCTTTACAGTACACATAGACATTTAACATATCCCAAAATGGCACGAATTAGACCAGGGGTTCAAAAGTTTAGCATGGGCTGATGAGAGGGCCCATAATCCTGGGGCAAGAGGCTGGCAAACAGGCCCCTCCAAAACCCAGTGGCGAGGTTGGTTTCGCCACACATCTCCCCCTCCCATGGAAGACTAACCAGATACCTGACCTCACGCCGGTCGGTATCTGAGTTAGTCTGGCAGTCCACCCACAACCAAATACTAGACCTGTTGAATTTGGTAGCCTGTCTCTGTCCAGTGAGTCCACCAAGGTTATGTTGGTAACTGGTACTCCCGGTCTCTGTGTTGCTCCCTGGCTTAGAGTGGAGGTTGCTTTGTGGGCAGGGATCAGCGGTACTCTGCCCTGGTGCCAGCACTACCACGGAAGAAGCCTGGTTGGAGCCTGGTTGTTAGAGGGGGAGACCGACTGTCTCCCCTTTAGATAGACCACCATGCTGCTGTGGGAGGAGACCTACTGTCTCCCCTTTGGCTAAACAGCCCTGTTGCTGGGGGACAGGACCGACTGTCCCTACCCCCTGTGCTGTGAATGCAGAGACGACGGTCCCATCTGAACGGTTGTGGGGCTTACTGTCTCCCCCTGGTGCGTTAAGCTGCCGCTGGGAAATGGAGACTGGGCTCCCAATTCCCTGTAAATCACACAGCCGCTCCGGAATGGAGACTGTGCTCCCAATTCCCTGTAAATCACACGGCCGCTGGGGAATGGAGACTGGGCTCCCAATTCTCTGCAATTCACACTGCCAATAGGGAGAGGGGGTAACAAGCTCCTCTCCCATACATACTTCCAGCCTCTGGGGAGGGAGACCGACTGTCTCCGCTCCAAATACAGTGTCCTGTTGCTGGTGAATGGAGACTGGGCTCTCTATTCCCTGTAGGACACTCTGCCCCTGGGGGACAGGACCGACTGTCTCTGCCCCCTGTAACTCAGCCTGCTGCTGGGGAATGGAGACTGGGCTCCCAATTCCCTGCAGGACCAGTGGAGAGACCTCGGTCCCATCTCCACCGGCCACCTGGGGTTCTTCCCAGTAAACATCCACAATATCTGCCCAGCTGAAGGGCTCTGGACCTGGGTCTGACTTCTTGCTGTCCTGCTGAGCCTTCCCAATGGAGTGGAAGAGATCTCGGTAGTCCTGCTCCAGTTCCCACTCCAGGGTTGCTTGGTGAGCCAGGTCTTTCTCTACCTCATGGGGGTCATCCCAATCCTGCCTAGCCTCCCTCTCATAGAAAATGTCCTGAAGTCTGGACTGTGCAGGGCTCCCGAAATCAGGCTCTGCAAAGGACTCCCATAACAAGCCAGGACCATCAAACTCCTCTCCCTCTGGCTTGTCATGTTCGGCTGTCCAGGGTATATACTGTGCCATATACCACCAGAGCGCCTGGTAGGCATCCTCCAGCCATAGCTCCTGCCATACCCGGTGCTCTAGTTCCTTCACCCATTCCTCCAGGGGCTGCTCTCCCAGGAAGGGAATCTGCAGGGCCACTTGCTACTGCAACCGCTGCTCTTCACTGGGGAGACTCTCGCCTCGCTGGTATTGTACATTATCCAGGGCCTGGTACCAGATGCCTTTCCTTAATGCATCCCGGCTGTGGCAAAACCAACCTCGCCACTGGGTTTTGGAGAGGACTGGCTGCTGGCCTCTTGCCCCTGGATTATGGGCCATATACTAACTTTTAAACCCCTGAACCTATTCAAGTGAATTTTGGATAGGTTTGTCCCAAAGTTATGCTGTTTAAATTGATGTAAGTTATATGTATGGCCAATGTAAACAAGTTATAATAAGTGTAACTTGTCAGCTTGGGAGAAAAATGCTGTGTGTGTTTCTATTGTGCCATTGTCCCATTGTGTGTTTAAATGGTGATGTCTGTTCTGTTGTCTGCACATGTGTATTGGTGACTTCTCTTTGTCTTGAGAGATAATTGGATTACGCCTCGGGTGTCTCGAGGGCAGAGAGGAGGAAACCATGATGCATTGTGGGGATGTGTTGTGTCTGTGTGTCTTAAGTGCTGTTTATTTGTCCTATGTCACAGTCTTCATTCTGGTCCTCTGGGGGCGTGAATGATTGGTTGCTGTAGTTACATTGTATGTGTTGTAAATTACTGATTGGTTATATTTCAAACCCCTGTGGGCAGTACTATGTTCGTGGTTTATGAATAAAAGAGGCTGTACGTGAAGTACAGTCAGACCACTGCTTGACCCTCAACACGGAGCCTTGTCTCGTTATTGGGGGGATCCGCTGTATGCTGTTAGAGGCTGATTGCCAGGATTGTATGCTTTTCCTGTTCGTCTGCTAGCAGCTATTCGTGAGGTTCCAGTTTGGAGTGCTATTTTGTATCCAGTTCGGGAGTTTGGTGTATCCTGCAGTAGCTGTGCCTGTCTCTCAGAAAGGGGCTTATCGCCTAAACGGATTTTAACCCCTTGTCTGCTGAAACGTGCCGTTACATTGGTGGCAAGCAGCGGGATCGTTCCTACAGCCAGAAGGACAGCTACAGGAGACACCATTTCTTTGGATTCTACAATTTAAAGGCAACGCATGTCCAGTACAGCGACCATCCAGGTCTTCCTCATCGTACTCCACTGCTGGTTCCATCCTGCTGCTGTCAGGGACACTGTACTGGGACATGCGTTGCCCTCAAATTGTAATTCCAGGGAATGGTGTCTCCTGTAGCTGTCCTTCTGGGCTGTGAGAACGATCCTGCCGCTTGCCACCAATTGTAATGGCATACAAGGGAATGCTCCAAACTCCGAACGTTACCTCACGAATAGCTGCTAGCAGACGAATAGGAAACGCACCCAAGCGGCTTACACTCCTAGCAATCAGTCTCTAACAGCATACAGTGAATCCCCCCAAGAACGAGACAAGGCACTGTGATGAGGGTCAAGCAGTGGTCACCCAGAGCTGTGCGTTTATTGCTCTTATATAACATTATTGCACATCAGTACCACCCACAGGGTTTTGTAAAAACAACCAATAAACATGTACAATACAGTAAAACACTCCCACACAAAATCCTCCCCTCTGCCTGTGATACAATTACCTTACACAATGGGTTGATGTAATTATCACAGGCAGAAGAATACACAATGTCTTCTGTCCTGGAGACAACCGAGGAGTAAGTCCATTATCTCTCAGGACAAAGGGAAATCGCCAAAACACACGTGGAGACAATAGGACAGACATCACTACTCAAATATACAATGTCCCACCCTTTACAGTAACATAGACATTTAACATATCCCAAAATGGCACGAATTAGACCAGGGGTTCAAAAGTTAGTAAAAGTCCTTTGTGAACAAAGGAAGCATGGCTGATGAGAGGGCCCATAATCCTGGGGCAAGAGGCTGGCAACCAGGCCCCTCCAAAACGCAGTGGCGAGGTTGGTTTCGCCACAACGACGCTGACTGTAGTCTGGATGTTACATGGATGACGGCGCTGACTGTAGTCTGGATGTTACATGGATGATGGCACTGACTGTAGTCTGGATGTTACATGGATGACAGCGCTGACTGTAGTCTGGATGTTACATGGATGACGGCGCTGACTGTAGTCTGGATGTTACATGGATGATGGCTCTGACTGTAGTCTGGATGTTACATGGATGACGACGCTGACTGTAGTCTGGATGTTACATGGATGATGGCTCTGACTGTAGTCTGGATGTTACATGGATGACGACGCTGACTGTAGTCTGGATGTTACATGGATGATGGCGCTGACTGTAGACTGGATGTTACATGGATGACGGCGCTGACTGTAGTCTGGATGTTACATGGATGATGGCACTAACTGTAGTCTGGATGTAACCTGGATTACGGCACTGTGGCGAAACCAACCTCGCCACTGGGTTTTGGAGAGGCCTGGCTGCTGGCCTCTTGCCCCTGGATTATGGGCCATATACTAACTTTTAAACCCCTGAACCTATTCAAGTGAATTTTGGATAGGTTTGTCCCCAAGTGATACTGTTTAAATTGATGTTATTTATATGTATGGCCAATGTAAACTCACAAAGTTGTAACAATTTATAATAAGTGTAACTTGTCAGCTTGGGAGGAAATGCTGGGTGTGTTTCTATTGTGCCATTGTCCCATTGTGTGTTTAAATGGTGATGTCTGTTCTGTTGTCCTCACATGTTTATTGGCGATCTCCCTTTGTCCTCAGAGATAATTGGATTGCTCCTCAGGTTGTCTCTGGGACAGAGAGGAGGAGACCATGATGCATTGTGGGGATATGTTGTATCTGTCCTATGTCACAGTCTTCATTCTGGTCCTCTGGGGGTGTGAACGATTGGTTGCTGTAGTTACATTGTATGTGTTGTAAATTACTGATTGGTTGTATTTCAAACCCCTGTGGGCAGTACTATGTTTGTGGTTTATGAATAAAAGAGGCTGTACGTGAAGTACAGTCAGACCACTGCTTGACCCTCAACACGGAGCCTTGTCTCGTTATTGGGGGGATTCACTGTATGCTGTTAGAGGACCGATTGCCAAAAGTGTAAGATCCCTGTTCGTCTGCTAGCAGCTATTCGTGAGGTTCCAGTTTGGAGTGCTATTTTGTATCCAGTTCGGGAGTTTGGTGGTCTGCAGTAGCTGTGCCTGTCTCTCAGAAAAGGGGCTTATCGCCTAAACAGATTTTAACCCCTTGTCTGCTGAAACGGTCCGTTACATTGGTGGCAAGCAGCGGGATCGTTCCTACAGCCAGAAGGACAGCTACAGGAGACACCATTTCTGTGGATTCTACAATTTAAGGGCAACGCATGTCCCAGTACAGCGACCCTAGAAGCACCAGGATGGAACCAGCAGTGTTATACGAGGAGGAGGACCTGGATGGCCGGGATGCATTAAGGAAAGGCATCTGGTACCAGGCCCTGGATAATCTACAATACCAGCGGGGTGAGAGTCTCCCCAATGAAGAGCAGCGGTTGCAGAAGCAAGTGGCCCTGCGGATGCCCTTCCTGGGAGAGCAGCCCCTGGAGGAATGAGTGAAGGAACTAGAGCACCGGGTATGGCAGGAGCTATGGCTGGAGGATGCCTACCAGGCGCTTTGGTGGTATATGGCACAGTATATACCCTGGACAGCCGAACATGACAAGCCAGAGGGAGAGGAATTTTATGGTCCTGGCTTGTTATGGGAGTCCTTTGCAGAGCCTGACTTCGGTAGCCCTGTACAGTCCAGACTTCAGGACATTTTCTATGAGAGGGAGGCTAGGCATGAGTGGGATGACCCCCATGAGGTAGAGCAAGACCTGGCTCACCTAGCAACCCTGGAGTGGGAACTGGAGCAGTACTATCGAGATCTCTTCCACTCCATTGAGAAGGCTCAGCAGGACGGTAAAGTGACAGACCCAGATCCAGACCCATTCAGCTGGGCAGATATTGTAGAGTGTTACTGGGAAGGACCCCAGGTGGCCGGTAGAGATGGGACCGAGGTCTCTCCACCGGTCCTGCAGGGAATTGGGAGCCCAGTCTCCATTCCCCAGCGGCAGTGTGAAGTGCAGGGAGAGGAGAGCAGCGCCCTCCCTCCCTCCCCAGCGGCAGACTGAGTTACAGGGGGCAGAGGTAGTTGTTCCTGCCCCTCAGCAGCAGAGTGATATGCCGGGAAGGCAGTGTGAAGTGCAGGGAGAGGAGAGCAGCGTCCTCCCTCCCCAGCGGCAGGCTGAGGTACAGGGGGCAGAAGTAGTTGTTCCTGCCCCCCAGCAGCAGAGTGATATGCCGGGAAGGCAGTGTGAAATGCAGGGAGAGGAGAGCAGCGTCCTCCCTCCCCAGCGGCAGGCTGAGTTACAGGGGGCAGAGGTAGTTGTTCCTGCCCCCCAGCAGCAGAGTGATATGCCGGGAAGGCAGTGTGAAATGCAGGGAGAGGAGAGCAGCGTCCTCCCTCCCCAGCGGCAGGCTGAGTTACAGGGGGCAGAGGTAGTTGTTCCTGCCCCCCAGCAGCAGAGTGATATGCCGGGAAGGCAGTGTGAAATGCAGGGAGAGGAGAGCAGCGTCCTCCCTCCCCAGCGGCAGGCTGAGTTACAGGGGGCAGAGGTAGTTGTTCCTGCCCCCCAGCAGCAGAGTGATATGCCAGGAAGGCAGTGTGAAATGCAGGGAGAGGAGAGCAGCGTCCTCCCTCCCCAGCGGCAGGCTGAATTACAGGGGGCAGAGGTAGTTGTTCCTGCCCCCCAGCAGCAGAGTGATTTTTTGGGAATTGGGAGCCCAGTCTCCATTCCCCAGCGGCAGAGTGTCCAGCAGGGAATAGAGAGCCCAGTCTCCTTTCCCCAGCAGCAGGACACTGTATTGGGAGCGGAGATGGTCGGTCGCCCTCCCCAGCGGCTGGAAGTATGTATGGGAGAGGAGCTCGTTACCCCCTCTCCCCAGCGGCAGCTTAACGCACCAGGGGGAGACAGTAAGCCCCACAACAGTGCAGATGGGACCGTGGTCTCTGCACTTACAGCACAGGGGGTAGAGACAGTCGGTCTCCCCCTCCAACAACCAGACTCCAAGCCAGTGAGCAACACAGAGACCGGGAGTACCAGCTTCCAACATAACCTTGGTGGACTCACTGGACAGAGACAGGCTACCAAATGCAACAGGTCCAGTATTGGGTTGTGGGTGGGCTGCCAGACTAACTCAGGTACCGACCGGCGTGAGGTCAGTTACCTGGTTAGTCTTCCCTGGGGGGGGGGAGATGTGTGGCGAAACCAACCTCGCCACTGGGTTTTGGAGAGGCCTGGCTGCTGGCCTCTTGCCCCTGGATTATGGGCCATATACTAACTTTTAAACCCCTGAACCTATTCAAGTGAATTTTGGATAGGTTTGTCCCCAAGTTATACTGTTTAAATTGATGTTAGTTATATGTATGGCCAATGTAAACTCACAAAGTTGTAACAATTTATAATAAGTGTAACTTGTCAGCTTGGGAGGAAAATGCTGGGTGTGTTTCTATTGTGCCATTGTCCCATTGTGTGTTTAAATGGTGATGTCTGTTCTGTTGTCCTCACATGTGTATTGGCGATCTCCCTTTGTCCTCAGAGATAATTGGATTGCTCCTCAGGTTGTCTCCGGGACAGAGAGGAGGAGACCATGATGCATTGTGGGGATATGTTGTATCTGTCCTATGTCACAGTCTTCATTCTGGTCCTCTGGGGGTGTGAACGATTGGTTGCTGTAGTTACATTGTATGTGTTGTTAATTACTGATTGGTTGTATTTCAAACCCCTGTGGGCAGTACTATGTTTGTGGTTTATGAATAAAAGAGGCTGTACGTGAAGTACAGTCAGACCACTGCTTGACCCTCAACACGGAGCCTTGTCTCGTTATTGGGGGGATTCGCTGTATGCTGTTAGAAGACCGATTGCCAGAAGTGTAAGATCCCTGTTCGTCTGCTAGCAGCTATTCGTGAGGTTCCAGTTTGGAGTGCTACTTTGTATCCAGTTCGGGAGTTTGGTGTTCTGCAGTAGCTGTGCCTGTCTCTCAGAAAAGGGGCTTATCGCCTAAACGGATTTTAACCCCTTGTCTGCTGAAACGGTCCGTTACAGGCACTGACTGTAGACTGGATGTTACATGGATGACGGCGCTGACTGTAGTCTGGATGTTACATGGATGACGGCGCTGACTGTAGTCTGGATGTTACATGGATGACGGCGCTGACTGTAGTCTGGATGTTACATGGATGACGGCGCTGACTGTAGTCTGGATGTTACATGGATGACGGCGCTGACTGTAGTCTGGATGTTACATGGATGACGGCGCTGACTGTAGTCTGGATGTTACATGGATGATGGCGCTGACTGTAGTCTGGATGTCACATGGATGATGGCGCTGACTGTATGTTGTTTTAATGTTATCATGCTTAATTACAGAAATATCGTTACCAAGATGATGATTCCCCTCCTCTGGAGCACAGCCCGGCACACCTGGCCAACCCTATGAAGGCACCAGAGCTCGTCCACGTGTCCGAGAAAAACCTGTCACAGATAGAGAATGTTCATGGTTATGTCTCCCACTCACATATATCCCCAATGAAGGTAAGTGGCTGAATCACCCCAGTAACTTCCTCTCATTATATGGTGTATAATATAGTTATAGGATTCCTGTCTGGAGTGTGGGACTGTTAAAAGGTCAGTATGTGGTGTATAGGAATGTTATAGGGTTAGTATATGGTGTATAGGACTGTTATAGGGTCAGTATATGGTGTATAGGACTGTTATAGGGTCAGTATATGGTGTATAGGACTGTTATAGGGTCAGTATATGGTGTATAAGACTGGTATAGGGTCAGTATATGGTGTATAGGACTGTTAAAGGGTCAGTATAAGGTGTAGAGGATGTTATAGGGTCAGTATAAGGTGTATATACAGATATAGGGTCAGTATATGGTGTATAGGACTGTTATAGGATCAGTATGTGGTGTATAGGACTGTTATAGGGTTAGTATATGGTGTATAGGACTGTTATAGGGTCAGTATATGGTGTATAGGACTGTTATAGGGTCAGTATATGGTGTATAGGACTGTTATAGGGTCAGTATATGGTGTATAGGACTGTTATAGGGTTAGTATATGGTGTATAGGGCTGTTATAGGGTCAGTATATGGTGTATAGGACTGTTATAGGGTCAGTATATGGTGTATAGGACTGTTATAGGGTCAGTATATGGTGTATAGGACTGTTATAGGGTCAGTATATGGTGTATAGGACTGTTATAGGGTCAGTATATGGTGTATAGGACTGTTATAGGGTCAGTATATGGTGTATAGGACTGTTATAGGGTCAGTATATGGTGTATAGGACTGTTATAGGGTCAGTATATGGTGTATAGGACTGTTATAGGGTCAGTATATGGTGTATAGGACTGTTATAGGGTCAGTATATGGTGTATAGGACTGTTATAGGGTCAGTATATGGTGTATAGGACTGTTATAGGGTCAGTGTATGGTGTATAGGACTGTTATAGGGTCAGTATATGGTGTATAGGACTGTTATAGGGTCAGTATATGGTGTATAGGACTGTTATAGGGTCAGTATATGGTGTATAGGACTGTTATAGGGTCAGTATATGGTGTATAGGACTGTTATAGGGTCAGTATATGGTGTATAGGACTGTTATAGGGTCAGTATATGGTGTATAGGACTGGTATAGGGTCAGTATATGGTGTATAGGATGTTATAGGGTCAGTATATGGTGTATAGACTGTTATAGGGTCAGTATATGGTGTATAGGACTGGTATAGGGTCAGTATATGGTGTATAGGACTGTTATAGGGTCAGTATATGATGTATAGGACTGGTATAGGGTTAGTATATGGTGTATAGGACTGTTATAGGGTCAGTATATGGTGTATATACAGATATAGGGTCAGTATATGGTGCATAGGACTGTTATAGGGTCAGTATATGGTGTATAGGACTGTTATAGGGTCAGTATATGGTGTATAGGGTCAGTATATGGTGTATAGGACTGTTATAGGGTCAGTATATGGTGTATAGGACTGTTATAGGGTCAGTACGTATATGGTGTATAGGACTGTTATAGGGTCAGTACGTATATGGTGTATAGGACTGTTATAGGGTCAGTATATGGTGTATAGGACTGTTATAGGGTCAGTATATGGTGTATAGGACTGTTATAGGGTCAGTATATGGTGTATAGGACTGTTATAGGGTCAGTATATGGTGTATAGGACTGTTATAGGGTCAGTATATGGTGTATAGGACTGTTATAGGATCAGTATATGGTGTATAGGACTGTTATAGGGTCAGTATATGGTGTATAGGACTGTTATAGGGTCAGTATATGGTGTATAGGACTGTTATAGGGTCAGTATATGGTGTATAGGACTGTTATAGGGTCAGTATATGGTGTATAGGACTGTTATAGGATCAGTATATGGTGTATAGGACTGTTATAGGGTCAGTATATGGTGTATAGGACTGTTATAGGGTTAGTATATGGTGTATAGGACTGTTATAGGGTCAGTATATGGTGTATAGGACTGTTATAGGATCAGTATATGGTGTATAGGACTGTTATAGGGTCAGTATATGGTGTATAGGATGTTATAGGGTCAGTATATGGTGTATAGGACTGTTATAGGGTCAGTATATGGTGTATAGGACTGTTATAGGGTCAGTATATGGTGTATAGGACTGTTATAGGGTCAGTATATGGTGTATAGGACTGTTATAGGATCAGTATATGGTGTATAGGACTGTTATAGGGTCAGTATATGGTGTATAGGACTGTTATAGGGTCAGTATATGGTGTATAGGATGTTATAGGGTCAGTATATGGTGTATAGGATGTTATAGGGTCAGTATATGGTGTATAGGACTGTTATAGGGTCAGTATATGGTGTATAGGACTGTTATAGGGTCAGTGTATGGTGTATAGGACTGGTATAGGGTCAGTATATGGTGTATAGGACTGTTATAGGGTCAGTATATGGTGTATAGGACTGTTATAGGGTCAGTGTATGGTGTATAGGACTGGTATAGGGTCAGTATATGGTGTATAGGACTGTTATAGGGTCAGTATATGGTGTATAGGACTGTTATAGGGTCAGTATATGGTGTATAGGACTGTTATAGGGTCAGTATATGGTGTTTTGAACTGTTATAGGGTCAGTATATGGTGTATAGGACTGTTATAGGGTCAGTATATGGTGTTTTGAACTGTTATAGGGTCAGTATATGGTGTATAGGACTGGTATATGGTGTTTTGAACTGTTATAGGGTCACTATACGGAGTATCTGGGTCTATATATGGTATATAGATTGGTCCCGTTTCTTATTGACCCTTGCATCTCTAGGAAGATTTCTGGTGATGTCACTGTGGATCTCCTTCCTGCTGGCCATGCCATGTATCTCAGCAGACAGGTCTCTGCAGGGAGCGTCTCTGGAGGAGGCAGAGTGCGGCCGGTGATGAATCGGTGTTTGGCTGTGTCTGAGCCTCCTAGCATAATGTCATCTACTCCGACCTCCTGCAGATGATCGGCTTCCAAGGAGTAAGCCATCACATAGAGGACTACAGAGCCAGCAGAGGAGTGTGCACACGTCTGTACCTCTCTCCCTCACGCTCTCCCCGTCTCTGCCTCACGCTCTCCCCGTCTCTGCCTCACGCTCTCCCCGTCTCTGCCTCACGCTCTCCCCGTCTCTGCCTCACGCTCTCCCCGTCTCTGCCTCACGCTCTCCCCGTCTCTGCCTCACTCTCTCCCCGTCTCTGCCTCACGCTCTCCCCGTCTCTGCCTCACGCTCTCCCCGTCTCTGCCTCACGCTCTCCCCGTCTCTGCCTCACGCTCTCCCCGTCTCTGCCTCACGCTCTCCCCGTCTCTGCCTCACGCTCTCCCCGTCTCTGCCTCACGCTCTCCCAGTCCCTCCCTCACGCTCTCCCCGTCTCTGCCTCACGCTCTCCCCGTCTCTTCCTCACGCTATTCCCATCTCTTCCTCAAGCTCTTCCCATCTCTTTCCCACCTCTTCCCTTTTCTCTGTCTCTCTCTAATGCTCTCCGTCTCTCTCTAATGCTCTCCCTCTCTCTCCCTAATGCTCTTCGCCTCTCTCTCTCATGCTCCCCACCTCTCTCTCTGTCTGCATCTCTTCCTCATGCTGTTCCTGTCTCTTCCTCATGCTTTTCCCGTCTCTTCCTCACGCACTTCCCATCTCTTTCTCACCTCTTCCCTTTTCTCTGTCTCTCTCTAATGCTCTCCGTCTCTCTCTAATGCTCTCCCTCTCTCTCCCTAATGCTCTTCACCTCTCTCTCTCATGCTCCCCACCTCTCTCTCTGTCTGCATCTCTTCCTCATGCTGTTCCTGTCTCTTCCTCATGCTTTTCCCGTCTCTTCCTCACGCACTTCCCATCTCTTTCTCACCTCTCCCCGTTTTTCCGCCTCTCTCTAATGCTCTGCGCCTCTCTCTCTAATGCTCTTCGCCTCTCTCTCTTGCTCCCCACCTCTTTTACTGTCTGCATCTCTTCCTCATGCTGTTCGCTTCTCTTCCTCATGCTTTTCCCGTCTCTTCCTCATGCTTTTCCCGTCTCTTCCTCACGCTCTTCCCATCTCTTTCTCACCTCTTCCCATCTCTTTCTCACCTCTTCCCGTTTCTCCGCCTCTCTCTCTAACGCGCTCTGTCTCTCTCTCTAACGCTCTCTGTCTCTCTCTAACGCTCTCTGTCTCTCTCTAACGCTCTCTGTCTCTCTCTAACGCTCTCTGTCTCTCTCTAACGCTCTCTGTCTCTCTCTAACGCTCTCTGTCTCTCTCTAACGCTCTCTGTCTCTCTCTAACGCTCTCCGTCTCTCTCTAACGCTCTTCACCTCTCTCTCTCACGCTCCCCACCTCTCTCACTGTCTGCATCTCTTCCTCATGCTGTTTGCTTCTCTCCCTTATGCTTTTCCCGTCTTTCTCACGCTCTTCCCATCTCTTTCTCACCTCTCCCCGTTTCTCCGCCTCTCTCTCTAACGCTCTGTCTCTCTCTAACGCTCTCAGTCTCTCTCTAACGCTCTGTCTCTCTCTAACGCTCTCAGTCTCTCTCTAACGCTCTGTCTCTCTCTAACGCTCTGTCTCTCTCTAACGCTCTGTCTCTCTCTAACGCTCTGTCTCTCTCTAACGCTCTGTCTCTCTCTAACGCTCTGTCTCTCTCTAACGCTCTGTCTCTCTCTAACGCTCTGTCTCTCTCTAACGCTCTGTCTCTCTCTAACGCTCTGTCTCTCTCTAACGCTCTGTCTCTCTCTAACGCTCTGTCTCTCTCTAACGCTCTGTCTCTCTCTAACGCTCTGTCTCTCTCTAACGCTCTGTCTCTTTCTTATGCTCTTCGCCTCTCTCTCACGCTCCCCACCTCTCTTCCTGTCTGCTTCTCTTCCTCATGCTTTTCCCGTCTCTTCCTCACACTCTTCCCATCTCTTTATCACCTCTTCCCGTTTCTCCGCCTCTCTCTCTAACGCTCTCTGTCTCTCTCTAACGCTCTCTGTCTCTCTCTAACGCTCTCTGTCTCTCTCTAACGCTCTCTGTCTCTCTCTAACGCTCTCTGTCTCTCTCTAACGCTCTCTGTCTCTCTCTAACGCTCTCTGTCTCTCTCTAACGCTCTCTGTCTCTCTCTAACGCTCTCTGTCTCTCTCTAACGCTCTCTGTCTCTCTCTAATGCTCTCCGTCGCTTTCTAACGCTCTGCGCCTCTCTCTCTAACGCTTTCCATCTCTCTCTAACGCTCTTCACCTCTCTCTCTCACGCTCCCCACCTCTCTCACTGTCTGCATCTCTTCCTCATGCTGTTTGCTTCTCTCCCTTATGCTCTTCCCATCTCTTTCTCACCTCTCCCCGTTTCTCCACCTCTCTCTCTAACACTCTCCATCTCTCTCTAACGCTCTCCCTCTCTCTAACGCTCTGCGCTTCTCTCTCTAATGCTCTTCACCTATCTCACGCTCCCCACCTCTCTCACTGTCTGCATCTCTTCCTCATGCTGTTTGCTTCTCTTCCTCATGCTTTTCCCATCTCTTTCTCACCTCTCCCCGTTTCTCTGCCTCTCTCTCGAACGCTCTGTCTCTCTCTAACGGTCTGCGCCTCACTCTCTAATGCTCTTCACCTCTCTCTCACGCTCCCCACCTCTTTTACTGTCTGCATCTCTTCCTCATGCTTTTTCCGTCTCTTCCTCATGCTTTTCCCGTCTCTTCCTTACGCTCTTCCCATCTCTTTCTCACTTCTTCCCGTTTCTCCGTCTCTCTCTAACGCTCTCCGTCTCTCTCTAACGCCCTCTCTCTCTAATGCTCTTCGCTTCTCTCACGCTCGCCACCTCTTTCACTGTCTGCATCTCTTCCTCATGCTTTTCCCATCTCTTCCTCACGCTCTTCCCATCTCTTTCTCACCTCTCCCCGTTTCTCCGCTTCTCTCTAACGCTCTCTGTCTCTCTCTAACGCTCTGTCTCTCTCTAACGCTCTGTCTCTCTCTAACGCTCTGTCTCTCTCTAACGCTCTGTCTCTCTAACGCTCTCAGTCTCTCTCTAACGCTCTCAGTCTCTCTCTAACGCTCTCAGTCTCTCTCTAACGCTCTCAGTCTCTCTCTAACGCTCTCAGTCTCTCTTTAACGCTCTCAGTCTCTCTCTAACGCTCTCTGTCTCTCTCTAACGCTCTCTGTCTCTCTCTAACGCTCTCTGTCTCTCTCTAACGCTCTGTCTCTCTCTCTAACGCTCTGTCTCTCTCTCTAACGCTCTCTGTCTCTCTCTAACGCTCTGTCTCTCTCTCTAACGCTCTGTCTCTCTCTCTAACGCTCTGTCTCTCTCTAACGCTCTGTCTCTCTCTAACGCTCTGTCTCTCTCTAACGCTCTGTCTCTCTCTAACGCTCTCCCTCTCTCTCTAACGCTCTGCGCCTCTCTCTCTTATGCTCTTCGCCTCTCTCTCACGCTCCCCACCTCTCTTCCTGTCTGCTTCTCTTCCTCATGCTTTTCCCGTCTCTTCCTCACGCTCTTCCCATCTCTTTCTCACCTCTCCCCGTTTCTCTGCCTCTCTCTCTAACGCTCTGTCTCTCTCTAACGGTCTGCGCCTCACTCTCTAATGCTCTTCACCTCTCTCTCTCACGCTCCCCACCTCTTTTACTGTCTGCATCTCTTCCTCATGCTGTTCGCTTCTCTTCCTCATGCTTTTCCTGTCTCTTCCTCATGCTTTTCCCGTCTCTTCCTTACGCTCTTCCCATCTCTTTCTCACTTCTTCCCGTTTCTCCGTCTCTCTCTAACGCTCTGCGCCTCTCTCTAACGCTCTCTCTCTCTAACGCTCTGCGCCTCTCTCTCTAATGCTCTTCGCTTCTCTCACGCTCGCCACCTCTTTCACTGTCTGCATCTCTTCCTCATGCTGTTTGCTTCTCTTCCTCATGCTTTTCCCGTCTCTTCCTCACGCTCTTCCCATCTCTTTCTCACTTCTCCCCGTTTCTCCGCCTCTCTCTCTAACGCTCTCAGTCTCTCTCTAACGCTCTCAGTCTCTCTCTAACGCTCTCAGTCTCTCTCTAACGCTCTCAGTCTCTCTCTAACGCTCTCAGTCTCTCTCTAACGCTCTCAGTCTCTCTCTAACGCTCTGTCTCTCTCTCTAACGCTCTGTCTCTCTCTCTAACGCTCTGTCTCTCTAACGCTCTCAGTCTCTAACGCTCTGTCTCTCTCTAACGCTCTGTCTCTCTCTAACGCTCTGTCTCTCTAACGCTCTCTCTCTCTCTCTAACGCTCTCTCTCTAACGCTCTGTCTCTCTCTCTAACGCTCTGTCTCTCTCTAACGCTCTGTCTCTCTCTAACGCTCTGTCTCTCTCTAACGCTCTGTCTCTCTCTAACGCTCTGTCTCTCTCTAACGCTCTGTCTCTCTCTAACGCTCTGTCTCTCTCTCTAACGCTCTGTCTCTCTAACGCTCTGTCTCTCTCTCTAACGCTCTGTCTCTCTCTCTAACGCTCTGTCTCTCTCTAACGCTCTGTCTCTCTCTAACGCTCTGTCTCTCTCTAACGCTCTCCCTCTCTCTCTAACGCTCTGCGCCTCTCTCTAACGCTCTGCGCCTCTCTCTCTTACGCTCTTCGCCTCTCTCTCTTACGCTCTTCGCCTCTCTCTCACGCTCCCCACCTCTCTTCCTGTCTGCTTCTCTTCCTCATGCTTTTCCCGTCTCTTCCTCACGCTCTTCCCATCTCTTTCTCACCTCTCCCCGTTTCTCCGTCATCCTACTGTTAATCTAGCAGATATATAATCCTGCTGCTTACTGCTTTATGGAAAGTATGGTAGGAAGTATATGAGGAGTGATGTGATGGGGTGTGAGTGCAGCATCAGACCACACATGATGGACACATAGCTCTACTTTGGAAAGATTTTTATACAAGACGGTTTTTAATGAAATACATTTGTAAAGTTGGTTCATGCTTCCTCTTGGATGTGTTGCGTGGATGGATAATGATTATGGAGAAGGATGAAGGATCTAACTGTCTTCGGCATCTCAGCCACTTTGTCACTCCCCTGTTGTTACTGCCCTCATCCTTCTCTCTCTATTGTTACTATTGCCGGGTTTGGGGCCGCCCCAACGCTACGCTGGGTCCCCCGGACACCGTTGAGGTGTCACCTAATGTTGCTGCTCTCCGGAAGGGATGGTAAGGCGTGGTGCACTCAAATGGGAAATAAGTATAAATTAGCAAAATTCTGTTTTCAAGTTTGGCCTACAAGGTTTGGGTTATCTAAGAATTCTGTTATGGATTCCACTACCACGGACTATAAGTCATGGTCTATGGTAGCGGAAACCATAATGGAATTCTTAGATAACCCAAACCCAAACCTGGTACGCTAAAATTGAAAAAAGAAGTTCGCTCATCACTAGAAATAAGTCGAGAGGGTCAGGGTCTGCAGTAAACCAGTCTGTTTCTTTACTGGAAGAATTCAGGTGCAAAACAATACAGGCGAGGCATAGGGCTGGCTTCTCCAGTCTCCTCCCTAGGATGAGGTATAGGGCTGGCTTCCTCATTCTCCTCCCTGGAAGAAGAAGGGTTTGATGGTCAGGAAAGGCCTGCGCTAGCTGTCCCTCTCTCTCTCAGAAGGCTGGTACCCTGGTCAAAGGCTGGAGGCCCACGGTGTGTAGCTCAGCAGTCCGGGTGGATCCTTGATCACAGGGTTGGTGTGCCATGGTCTATGGCTCAGTGTCCCCATCTCGGTATCTTCTTGTGGTCACTCAATAGACTGGCAGAGTCTCCCCCTCCAAGAACTGGTCCCTAACTGCAGAACACTAGAGGCTCTGACTGGTCACCTTTTGTACAGTCTCTAGCTGAAGTAGACCCTTCTAGTGGGAGGAGTGGAGTGGAGAAACTCAGCACAAACTGATACAAGGTTATAACTCCTGTCTGTCTTAGACTTACATTAGAGCTTCAGTGATACTCAATGGCAAGGACACAGCAGTTTTTTCAGACAAAAACAAGTTTCCAGACATAACATCAGAGCTAAAACCAGACATTCAAAAGGTCAGTCTGTCTGGGTTTGGTGGCAAACAACATCTGGCTATTTCCCTCCAAAACATGGTCTTCTTCAAACCCTATGGCAGCTGTGGAAAATTATCAGCTTCTCACTCAAAGTCCCAAAAGTCTCTCAGTATTTATTAACCCTTTCCACAGAGCCTCACAAATACAGTGATGAACAGGATATACACTCACCTAAAGAATTATTAGGAACACCTGTTCTATTTCTCATTAATGCAATTATCGAGTCAACCAATCACATGGCAGTTGCTTCGATGCATTTAGGGGGGTGCTCCTGGTCAAGACAATCTCCTGAACTCCAAACTGAATGTCAGAATGGGAAAGAAAGGGGATTTAAGCTATTTTGAGCGTGGCATGGTTGTTGGTGCCAGACAGGCCGGTCTGAGTATTTCACAATCTGCTCAGGTACTAGGATTTTCACGCACAACCATTTCTAGGGTTTACAAAGAATGGTGTGAAAAGGGAAAAACATCCAGTATGCGGCCGTCCTGTGGGCGAAAATGCCTTGTGGATGCTAGAGGTCAGAGGAGAATGGGCCGACTGATTCAAGCTGATAGAAGAGCAACGTTGGCTGAAATAACCACTCGTTACAACCGAGGTCTGCAGCAAAGCATTTGTGAAGCCACAACACGCACAACCTTGAGACGGATGGGCTACAACAGCAGAAGACCCCACCGGGTACCACTCATCTCCACTACAAATAGGGAAAAGAGGCTACAATTTGCACAAGCTCACCAAAACTGGACTGTTGAAGACTGGAAAAATGTTGCCTGGTCTGATGAGTCTCGATTTCTGTTGAGACATTCAAATGGTAGAGTCCGAATTTGGCGTAAACAGAATGAGAACATGTATCCATCATGCCTTGTTACCACTGTGCAGGCTGGTGGTGTAATGGTGTGGGGGATGTTTTCTGGGCACACTTTAGGCCCCTTAGTGCCAATTGGGCATCGTTTAAATGCCACGGGCTACCTGAGCATTGTTTCTGACCATGTCCATCCCTTCATGACCACCATGTATCCATCCTCTGATGGCTACTTCCGGCAGGATAATGCACCATGTCACAAAGCTCGAATAATTTCACATTGGTTTCTTGAACATGACAATGAGTTCACTGTACTAAAATGGCCCCACAGTCACCAGATCTCAACCCAATAGAGCATCTTTGGGATGTGGTGGAACAGGAGCTTCGTGCCCTGGATGTGCATCCCTCAAATCTCCCTCAACTGCAAGATGCTATCCTATCAATATGGGCCAAAATTTCTAAAGAATGCTATCAGCACCTTGTGGAATCAATGCCACGTAGAATTAAGGTAGTTCTGAAGGCAAAAGGGGGTCCAACACCGTATTAGTATGGGGGTACTAATAATTCTTTAGGTGAGTGTATATCACAACATATAAAATGCAGTTAAACAGTATTAAACCCTTTTAAGTAAAATAAAATAAGAAGTTTATAACTTTGCATAGAGGAAACAGGGGCAAATGTCCACAAATTTCCAAACTTCAAAGTATCCATGCTCCAGGGAACTACACTACCCTCATCCCCCTCTCTCTATTGTTACTGTCCTCATCCTTCTCTCTCTATTATTACTCCCCTCATCCTCCTCTTTCCCATGTTAATACGCTCATGGTCCTTTCTCTGGTGTTCCCTTATCTTTCTTTCTCTGTTGTTACTCCTCTAATGTTTCACTCTCTATTTTTACTCCCCTCATCCTCCTCTCTTGGTTATTACCCCCATCATCCTCCTATCTCGGTTGTTGCTCCCCTCATCCTCCTCTCTGCCGTGTTATACCCCTCACCCTCCCCTCTCTGTTATTACTCTCCTCATCTCTCTCCTGTGTTAGTCCCCTCATTTTCCTCTCTCTGTTGTTACTCCCCTTCTCCTCTTCTCTCCTGTGTTACTCCCCTCATCCTCCCCCTGTTGTTACTCCACTCATCCTCCTCTCTCTGTCGTAACTCTCGTCATCCTCCTCTCCCTGTTGTTACTCCTCTCATCCTCGTCTTTTTTTTTTCTTCCCACATCCTCCTCTCTCTGTTGTTAGTTTCCTCTTCCACCTCTCTCTCCTTACTCTCCACATCCTCCTCTCGCATTACTCTCATCACCCTCTTCTCTCATTACTGTCCTCATCCTCCTCTCTCTCGTTACTCTCCTAATCCTCTCTCTCATTACTCTCCCCATACTCCTCTCTCCCTTTAAGCCTCATGCACACATCCGTGGAACACGGACCGTGTGATACCGGACTGGATTTCTTCTGAGTGCAGGAGCGCACGGCGTCATTGTATTACTGTACTCTGGCGGCAGCAGGAAGCGCACGGCGTCATAGCAACCAATGACACTGTGCTCTCCTGCACTCAGAAGAAATCCAGTCCGGTATCACGCGGTCCGTGTTCCACGGACGTGTGCATGAGGCTTTTCTCTCCTCATCCTCCTCTCTTGTTACTCTCCTCATACTCTTCTTTCGTTTCTCTCTGCATCATACTCTATCGTTACTCTCCTCCTCTCTCTCGTTACTCTCCTCATACTCTTCTTTCGTTTCTCTCTGCATCATACTCTATCGTTACTCTCCTCCTCTCTCTCGTTACTCTCCTCATACTCTTCTTTCGTTTCTCTCTGCATCATACTCTATCGTTACTCTCCTCCTCTCTCTCGTTACTCTCCTCCTCTCTCTCGTTACTCTCCTCCTCTCTCTCGTTACTCTCCTCATCCTCCTCTCTCGTTACTCTCCTCTTCTTCCTCTCTCACTACTCTCCTCATCCTCCTGTCTCTCATCACTCTCCTCCTCTCTCTTGTTACTCTCTTCTTCCTCCCCTCTCATTACGCTCCTTGTCTTCTTCTTTCATTATTCTCCGCATCCTCCTCTCACATTACTCTCCTTATCCTCCTCTCTCATTACTGTCCTCATCCTTCTCTCTCTTGTTACTCTCCTAATTCTCCACTCTCTCATTACTCTCCTCATCCCCCTCTCTTGTTACTCTCCTCATCCTCCTCTCTTGTTGCTCTCATCATCCTCCCCTCTTTTTACTCCCCTCATCTTCCTCTCTTGTTACTCTCCTCATCCTCCTCTCTTGTTACTCTCCTCATCCTCCTCTCTCGTTACTTTCATCATCCTCCCCTCTTTTTACTCTCCTCATCTTCCTCTTTCGTTAATCTCCTCGTCTTCTTCTTTGGTTACTCTCCGCATCCTCCTCTCTCGTTACTCTCCTCCTCTCTTTCGTTATTCTCCTCCTCTCTCTCTCTTGTTACTAACCTCATTCTCCTCTCTCGTTACTCTCTTCATCCTCCTCGGTTTCGCTACTCTCTTTATCCTCCTCTCTCTCTCGTTACTCTCCTCTTCTTCCTGTCCCATTACTCTCCTCATCCTTCTCTCTCGTTACTCTCCTCATCCTCCTCTCTCTCGTTATTCTCCTCTACTTCTCTCTTTCGTTACTCTCCTCTTCCTCCTCTCTCGTTTCTCTTTTCATCATCCTCTCTCGTTACTCTCCTCTTTTTCCTCTCTTATTACTCTCCTTATCCTCCTCTCTCTCGTTACTCTCTTCTTCCTCCTCTCTCTCGTTAATCTCCTCCTCCTCCCTCTTATTACTCTCCTCATCCTCCTCAATTTCGTTACTCTATTCATCCTCCACTCTCGTTACTCTCCTCTTACTCCTCTCTCGTTACTCTCCAGATCCTCCTCTCATCTTTCTCTTTCTTGTTACTCTCCTCATCCTCCTCCCTCTCGTTACTCTCCTCATCCTCCTCTCTCGTTACTCTCCTCTTCTTCCTCTCTCATTACTCTCCTCTTCTTCCTCTCTCATTACTCTCCTTATCCTCCTCTCTCTCATTACTCTCCTTATCCTCCTCTCTCTCATTACTCTCCTTATCCTCCTCTCTCTCATTACTCTCCTTATCCTCCTCTCTCTCATTACTCTCCTTATCCTCCTCTCTCTCATTACTCTCCTTATCCTCCTCTCTCTCATTACTCTCCTCATCTTCCTCTCTTGTTACTCTCCTCATCCTCGTCTCTCTCGTTACTCTCCTCCTCCTCTCTCATTACTCTCCTCATCCTCCTCAATTCTGTTACTCTCCTTTTCCTTTTCTCTCGTTACTCTCCACTTGCTCCTCTCTTGTTAGTCTTCTCTTACTCCTCTCTAATTACTCTCCTCATCCTCCTTTCATCCTCCTCTCACTCGTTACTCTCCTCTACTCCTTTCTTTCGTTACTCTCCTCTACTTCCTCTCTCATTTCTCTTCTTATCCTCCTCTCTCGTTACTCTCCTCTTCTTCCTCTCTCATTACTCTCCTTATTCTCCTCTCTCTCATCACTCTCCTCCTCTCTCTTGTTACTCTCCTCTTCCTCATCTCTCTCGTTAATCTCCTCCTCCTCTCTTTTATTACTCTCCTCATCTGTCACAGATGTAGTAGGGGAGAACACCAAAAGACAACAAGACGGAAGGGAAAAGACACTAGGCCTCACCGCTAGGGAAGGAAAAGGGTCACCACCTATGAAACCCTGCTCCTGGCCCTAACTCCTATCCGTATGGGCACCTCTCGATGGTAGAGATGCCCATACACAGGAACCTAGAAAACCCTGGTGGCCCTCAGATGCCCTAGACTTAATGACAGGGCAGAGACAACCCGCTCCTTCCCTGGTGAAGGAACCAGCGTCTCACTGAGGCCTAGTAAACAACAAAGGGTGGGGAGGAATACAAAACACAACAAGCGGGACACTTAACTTCTAAGGATGATGGATGATGGATGATCAGGACTTCAACTAGAACCACACTCCAGCTCTTCCAACACCAAATTAAGCTATCCAGTACAAGGAGTGATGGGTGAAGTCAGACTAAATAGGGGAAGGTGAAGGTCACATGATCCACACATGAACAGGAGGTGTGGACATACAAGCAACACACAGACAAAGTGAAACCGAAAGAGGCTGTCAGATCACTAATGAGCAGATAATCTTTCAGACCTTCTCAAACCTGTCACCGGTGTGACAGTACTCCCCCTTCTACGGGTGACTTCCGGGCACCCAGGACCGACCTTATCAGGATGAGCTCTGTGGAATGCTCTCACCAGACGGCTAGCATTAACATCGGTCGCTGGAACCCACATCCTCTCCTCTGGTCCGTACCCTCTCCAATGAACGAGATACTGGAGGGATCTCCGGAGAACTTGGGAGTCCACAATCCTGCTGATCTAAAATTCCAAATTGCCGTCCACCAAGGCAAGGAGGACGACTCAACAGGTTCAACACATTTCTTTAACAACGATTTATGAAATACGTTATGGATTTTTAATGCCTGAGGAAGTTCAAGACGGAAGGCTACAGGGTTAACAATGGCAGTGATCTTATATGGACCAATAAATCTTGGTCCCAACTTCCAAGAAGGTACCTTAAGTTTAATGTTTCTTGTAGACAGCCACACAGAATCACCCACTCTCAGGTCCGGACCACTCATACGTCTCCTGTCAGCCGCACGCTTATACCTGTTGCCCATCTTTTCCAGGTTATTTTGGATTTTCCGCCAAATAGAAGACAAAGAAGAGGAAAATCGTTCCTCCTCAGGAATGCCGGAACTATGAGCACCAGAAAATGTACCAAACTGTGGATGGAACCCATATGCCCCAAAAAACGGCGACTTATCAGTGGATTCCTTTCTACGGTTATTTATAGCAAACTCAGCTAACGACAAAAATGAAGACCACTGTTCCTGATTCTCTGAAACAAAACATCTCAATTAAGTCTCCAGATTCTGATTAGTGCGCTCCGTCTGTCCATTCGACTGAGGATGAAAAGCCGAAGAGAAGGACAATTGTACACCCAGACGAGTACAGAACGCTTTCCAGAATCTGGAAACAAACTGAGTCTCTCTATCGGACACCACATCAGAGGGAATGCCATGTAGTTTCACGATGTTGTCGACAAACACCTGCGCAAGAGTTTTAGCATTGGGTAGACTAGGTAATGTAATAAAGTGTGCCATTTTACTAAAACGATCGACAACCACCAGAATCACAGTCTTTCCTGAAGAATTCGGTAAATCCGTGATAAAATCCATGGACAAATGGGTCCAAGGTCTGGACGGGATGGACAATGGAAGCAGAGATCCGGAAGGCCGAGTGTGTGTCACCTTAGCATGTGCACAGGTACCACAGGCTGACACATAGTCCTCAACCCACTTACGCAACCCCAGCCACCAGAATCTGTGAGAGATGAGATCGACAGTCGATCTGCTCCCAGGGTGCCCAGCAAGCACCGTACAGTGATGTTCCTCGAACACCTTGTGACGTAATTCGGGGGGAACAAACAATTTCCCCTGAGGACAAGAGTCCGGAGCATCCTCCTGTGCCTCCAACACCCTGGCCTCGAGATAAGGATAAAGAGCGGAAATAACTACCCCTTCAGATAAAATGGGACTAGAGTCATTAGACTCACCCCCCCAGGAAAGCTACGTGACAAAGCATCCGCCTTGACGTTCTTAACCCCAGGGCGGTAAGTGACAATGAAGTTAAATCTGGTGAAAAACAATGACCATCTGGCCTGCCTTGGGTTCAGTCGCTTAGCCGACTCCAAGAAGGCCAGATTCTTGTGATCTGTAATTACCGTAATAGGATGAATTTCTCCTTCCAACCAATGCCGCCATTCCTCGAACACCAACTTAATGGCCAGCAATTCCCTATTCCCCACATCATAATTCCTTTCAGCAGTCGAAAGTTTTTTTGAGAAAAATGCACATGCGCACCACTTACTGGGTGAAGGACCCTGCGACAATATTGCTCCTACTCCAACCTCTGACGCGTCAACCTCAACAATAAATGGCTGAGAAACGTCCGGTTGCACCAGAATAGGGTCGAAGCAAAACATTCTTTCACAGCAGAAAAGGCCTGTAATGCCGCATCAGACCAGATAGAAATATCAGCACCCTTCCTAGTCATGTCTGTTAAAGGTTTAACCACAGATGAATAGTTCAAGATAAATTTACGGTAGTAGTTGGTAAACCCCAAAAACCGCATAAGCGCTTTCAGATTTTCGGGTCGATCCCAGTCCAACACGGCACGGACCTTCTCTGGATCCATACGAAAACCTGAGGATGAGAGCAGGTAACCCAGAAATTGCACTTCCTGTACAGCAAATGCACACTTTTCCATCTTAGCATACAACTTATTCTCTCTTAGGATCTGTAACACCTGTCTCACATGATCCTGATGAGTCTCCATATTAGGCGAATAAATTAGTATGTCATCAAGGTATACAACGACAAACCTCCCCACCAGATGATGAAAGATGTCATTGACAAAGTGTTGAAAAACCGCAGGAGCATTGATTAACCCAAAGGGCATGACCAGGTTTTCAAAATGACCCTCAGGGGTATTAAATGCGGTCTTCCACTCATCCCCCTCCTTGATCCTTACCAGATTATATGCCCCCCTCAGATCCAATTTAGAGAACACCTTGGCACCAACAATCTGACTAAACAAATCCAGAATCAAAGGAAGGGGGTAAGGATCACGGACGGTAATACGATTGAGCTCACGGAAGTCCAGACATAGCCACTGGGGACTTGGATGGTCTAATATGTCCCTTTGCCAAACTCTCGGTGATATACTCTCGCATTGCCTTTCTTTCGGGTTCCGAAAGATTATACAACCGAGATTTGGGCAATTTAGCTCCGGGAATAAGATTGACGGGACAGTCATACTTCCGGTGCGGAGGCAACTCCTGGTTACCACTCTCAGAAAACACATCAGAAAATTCTGAAATGAACGAGGGTACAGTTTTAGTGGTGACGATGAGAACGATGCATTAAGACAGTTGTCCATGCAAAAATCACTCCACTCGAGAATCTGTCTCGCTTGCCAATCGATGTTAGGGTTATGTTTGCTTAACCATGGTAAGCCCAACACCAACGGAGCAGGCAGACCCTCCAACACATAACAGGAGATAGATTCCTGATGCAAATCATCCACTCTTAAATGAATGTCATTCACTACCTGCGACAGGAATTTTTGGGCGAGAGGTGCTGAGTCAATTGCAAAGACAGAAATACTATTCTCTAATGCATTAGTAGTCAACCCGTGAATGCGTACAAACTGTCCATCAATCAAGTTAACTCCTGCCCCACTGTTGATAATAGGTTCGATTTTCACAGTTTTGGACTCTAGCGCCACCTCGGCTGACAGGAGTAAACGGGTACTACCAGTAAAAGACAAAAGTAGGTTTTCTTGCTGCCCACCCACACTACCAATAGTAATTTGGGGATTAAACTTTTTTTTACTTTGGTTTTCACCTTGATGCTGCAAAATGTCCCTTCTTGCCACAACAAAAGAAGACTCCTTTCACATGACCCAAGCTTTTGCCAGTAGTTCCAGGAGTAGCTCCTCCTAACTGCATAGGCTCATCACAAGGCACAACCACCCGAGTCTCTCCACCATAAGTGTCAAAGGAAGCAGTTTTGGACAGTACGTTCTGAAGGTGAGGACCCCTAGATCTCTCCCTCAGGCGTCTATCAAGACGTACAGCAAGGGACATAACTGCTTCCAATGACTCAGGATTTTCATGAAAAGCCAATCCGTCCTGCAGTCTCTCAGAGAGACCCTGGCAGAATTGGCTACGGAGAGCAGAATCGTTCCACTCTGTATCCGTAGCCCATCTCCTAAATTCAGAGCAAAAGGTCTCCGCAGAACGTTCTCCCTGCCGCAAACCCTGTAACTTGGTCTCGGCCTGAGAGATCCGATCCGGGTCATCATAGATAAGACCCAAGGCTCTAAAGAATTCATCTACCAACCGGAGGGACGGTGATCCGGTCGGCAGAGAAAAAGCCCAAGATTGGGCGTCCTCTTTAAGTAATGAAATAATCATACCCACACGTTGACACTCATCACCAGAAGAGTATGGACGAAGCCTAAAGTATAATTTACATGACTCCCTGAACTGGATGAAATTGTCACTACCCCCGGAAAA
This sequence comes from Bufo bufo, assembly GCF_905171765.1. Taxonomy (NCBI): domain Eukaryota; kingdom Metazoa; phylum Chordata; class Amphibia; order Anura; family Bufonidae; genus Bufo; species Bufo bufo. Next base: position 840,907,095 of record NC_053389.1, on the reverse strand, counting down.
CCTGTCCGGGAGAGCCACCTTCGGTTCAGGGCAGGCCTGGAACCCACCACCGGAACCAGCAGCCTGTAGGCTCTGAATCTGCAAAACCATCGCACGGAGGTCTGCTACCTCCAAAGTCAAATTCTGCAGCTGTTCGACCAGTGCAGTCATAGCATCCATAGCTGCACAGATCAGAACAAAAAATGGCGGTATGGGCTCTGGATAATGTCACGGATGTAGTAGGGGAGAACACCAAAAGACAACAAGACGGAAGGGAAAAGACACTAGGCCTCACCGCTAGGGAAGGAAAAGGGTCACCACCTATAAAACCCTGCTCCTGGCCCTAACTCCTATCCGTATGGGCACCTCTCGATGGTAGAGATGCCCATACACAGGAACCTAGAAAACCCTGGTGGCCCTCAGATGCCCTAGACTTAATGACAGGGCAGAGACAACCCGCTCCTTCCCTGGTGAAGGAACCAGCGTCTCACTGAGGCCTAGTAAACAACCGGGGGGGGGGGGGGGGATACAAAACACAACAAGCGGAACACTTAACTTCAGAGGATGAAGGATGATCAGGACTTCAACTAGAACCACACTCCAGCTCTTCCAACACCAAATGAAGCTATCCAGGGCAAGGAGTGATGGGTGAAGTCAAACTAAATAGGGGAGGTAAAGGTCACATGATCCACACCTGAACAGGAGGTGTGGACATACAAGCAACACACAGACAAAGTGAAACCAAATGAGCAGATAATCTTTCAGACCTTCTCAAACCTGTCACCAGTGTGACATCATCCTCCTCAATTTCATTACTCTCCTCATCCTCCTCTCTCGTTACTCTCCTCTTACTCCTCTCTTGTTACTCTCCACATCCTCCTCTCATCTTTCTCTCTCTCATTACTCTCCTCATCCTCCTCCCTCTCGTTACTCTCCTCATCCTCCTCTCTCGTTACTTTCCTCTTCTTTCTCTCTCATTACTCTCCTCTTCTTCCTCTCTCGTTACTCTCCTCATCCTCCTATCTTGTTACGCTCCTCATCCTCCTCTCTCGTTACGCTCCTCATCCTCCTCTCTCGTAACGCTCCTCATCCTCCTCTCTCGTTACTTTCCTCATCCTCCTCTCTCGTTGCTTTCCTCATCCACCTCTCTGATTACTCTCCTTATCCTCCTCTCTCTTTTGTTTTCCTGCTCATCCTCCTCTCTCTTTTGTTTTCCTGCTCATTCTCCTCTCTCCGGTGTTACTCTCTTCCTCCTCCTCCTCTCTCTCATAACTCTCCTTATCCTCCTCCTCCTATTTTGTTTTTCTCCTCATCCTCCTCTCTTGTTACTCTCCTCATCCTCCTCTCTCGTTACGCTCCACATCCTCCTCTCTCGTTACGCTCCACATTCTCCTCTCTCGTTACTCTCCTCATCCTCCTCTCTCGTTACTCTCCTCATCCTCCTCTCTCATTACTCTCCTCATCCTCTGCTCTCGTTACTCTCCTCATCCTCCTCTCTCGTTACTCTCCTCATCCTCCTCTCTCGTTACTCTCCTCATCCTCCTCTCTCGTTACTCTCCTCATCCTCCTCTCTCATTACTCTCCTCATCCTCTGCTCTCGTTACTCTCCTCATCCTCCTCTCTCGTTACTCTCCTCATCCTCCTCTCTCGTTACTCTCCTCATCCTCCTCTCTAGTTACGCTCCTGATCCTACTCTCTCTTTACTCTCGTCATCCTCCTCTCTTCTTTGTTATCCTCCTCATCCTCCTCTCTTGTTACTCTCCTCATCCTCCTCTCTAGTTACGCTCCTCATCCTCCTCTCTCGTTACTCTCCTCATCCTCCTCTCTCATTACTCTCCTCATCCTCCTCTCTTGTTACTCTCCTCATCCTCCTCTCTCGTTACTCTCCTCATCCTCCTCTCTCGTTACTCTCCTCATCCTCCTCTCTAGTTACGCTCCTGATCCTACTCTCTCTTTACTCTCGTCATCCTCCTCTCTTCTTTGTTATCCTCCTCATCCTCCTCTCTTGTTACTCTCCTCATCCTCCTCTCTAGTTACGCTCCTCATCCTCCTCTCTCGTTACTCTCCTCATCCTCCTCTCTCATTACTCTCCTCATCCTCCTCTCTCGTTACTCTCCTCATCCTCCTCTCTAGTTACGCTCCTGATCCTACTCTCTCTTTACTCTCGTCATCCTCCTCTCTTCTTTGTTATCCTCCTCATCCTCCTCTCTTGTTACTCTCCTCATCCTCCTCTCTAGTTACGCTCCTCATCCTCCTCTCTCGTTACTCTCCTCATCCTCCTCTCTCATTACTCTCCTCATCCTCCTCTCTTGTTACTCTCCTCATCCTCCTCTCTCGTTACTCTCCTCATCCTCCTCTCTCGTTACTCTCCTCATCCTCCTCTCTAGTTACGCTCCTGATCCTACTCTCTCTTTACTCTCGTCATCCTCCTCTCTTCTTTGTTATCCTCCTCATCCTCCTCTCTTGTTACTCTCCTCATCCTCCTCTCTAGTTACGCTCCTCATCCTCCTCTCTCGTTACTCTCCTCATCCTCCTCTCTCATTACTCTCCTCATCCTCCTCTCTCATTACTCTCCTCATCCTCCTCTCTAGTTACGCTCCTCATCCTCCTCTCTTTACGCTCCTCATCCTCCTCTCTTCTTTGTTATCCTGCTCATCCTCCTCTCTCCGGTGTTACTCCCCTCATCCTCCTTTCTCCTGGGTTCCTCCTCCTTTGGTTGTGCAGTGCTCTCCATCCATTCTGGAGTGTCTTCCCCGTTGCCTGGTTGCAGCCCCCTCTCCATTCATCGGTGGTGCTCCCCTGCTCCGTCATCTGCCCCCCTCCCCCTCACTCTGCGGCTCTTCCGTCTCTCTGTCAGTCATCCTTGGATGTTCCTGGATCTCATCCTGTGGTTCCCCTTCTCCTTTTCTCGCCCCCTCATTGCCTGCACCTCGCTCCCCTCCCCATCGGGATGCTGTAATGTGACGAATTAGGGGGAGAGACCACCCCAATATGAGGTGCCCCTGCAGCACGGTGATGACTGTATGTTCCTGCCTTGAGCTGGATTGACAGCGTCCTCGGCCCCTCTTGTCTCTGCACAGGGTTCCTCCCTGTCTCTCATCTTTTCTCTTGTCTTTCTCTCCTCCCTCCGTCCATCACTCTCCTACCACAGCCCCCCTCCCCGCGCTCTCTCTAGATTGGGGGGAGCAATGTTTGTATCTGTATGGTACGCAAAAAAAATGGGGAGACGTTTCATAACCAACGTCAGGAAAGCAAAGAAACAGAGACAGCCGGTGAGTGAGTGTCAACCGACAGAGACCACTGGTGAGTGAGTGTCGGCCAGCAGAGACCGCTGGTGAGTGAGTGTCAGCCGGCAGAGACCGCTGGTGAGTGAGTTTCAGCCAGCAGAGACCGCTGGTGGGTGAGTTTGAGCTGGCAGATGCAGCAGAGCTCATGGTGATGTGAGTCGGCAGATGCAGCAGAGCTCATGGTGAGGTGCGAGTTGGCAGATGCAGCAGAGCTCATGGATATGTGAGCCAGCAGATGCAGCAGAGCTCATGGTGATGTGAGTCGGCTGATGCAGCAGAGATCATGGTGATGTGCGAGTCGGCTGATGCAGCAGAGCTCATGGTGATGTGAGTCGGCTGATGCAGCAGAGATCATGGTGATGTGCGAGTCGGCTGATGCAGCAGAGCTCATGGTGATGCGAGTCGGCAGATGCAGCAGAGATCATGGTGATGTGAGCCAGCAGATGCAGCAGAGCTCATGGTGATGTGAGTCGGCTGATGCAGCAGAGCTCATGGTGATGTGTGAGTCGGCTGATGCAGCAGGGCTCATGGTGATGTGTGAGTCGGCTGATGCAGCAGGGCTCATGGTGATGTGTGAGTAGCATGTTTGCCTCTGCTGCAGCTGTAGGTGTGTGATCAGTACTATGTCTGTATGTTGTTTGTGACGTCTCCTAAACAAAATTGGATGATTCCGTGACGCACTAAGATTCTCTAATAATGGCCGCCATGTAAAACACTGTATGGAGGTATACTCGCGTCTCACCAGCAGTGGGCTGTGTCATGACATGTTGTGATCCAGTCTACTGTGTAATATATGCACTGACTGTGGGCAGTGATATATCTGGTGAGATGTCATGATGCTCTTCGTTTTGTAGTCTGTACTCTGCTGGACCGTATTCGTTACATATATATAGTGTTATATACAATTGTCACCTGCAGCCATGTCTTATGTGTAGTGGCCCTGTATCATGATATATTGGCTATAACCTGTAACCGTGTCTTATATGTAGTGGCACTGTATCATGATATATTGTGATAGTGCAGTGATGTCACCTGTAGCCATGTCTTATGTATAGTGGCACTGTATCATGATATATTGTGATAGTGCAGCGCTGTCACCTGTAGCCATGTCTTATGTGTAGTGGCACTGTATCATGATATATTGTGATAGTGCAGTTCTGTCACCTGTAGCCATGTATTATGTGTAGTGGCACTGTATCGTTATATATTGGCTATAACCTGTAACCATGTCTTATGTGTAGTGGCACTCTATCATGATATATTGTGATAGTATAGTGCTGTCACCTGTAGACTTGTCTTATGTGTAGTGGCCCTGTATCATGATATATTGTGATAGTACAGCGCTGTCACCTGTAGCCATGTCTTATGTTTATGGCACTGTATCATGATATATTGTGATAGTGCAGTGCTCTCACCTGTAGCCATGTCTTATGTGTAGTGGCCCTGTATCATGATATATTGTGATAGTACAGCACTGTCACCTGTAGCCGTGTCTTATGTGTAGTGGCATTGTATCATGATATATTGTGATAGTACAGCGCTGTCACCTGTAGCCATGTCTTATGTGTATGGCACTGTATCATGATATATTGTGATAGTACAGCGCTGTCACCTGTAGCCATGTCTTATGCGTATGGCACTGTATCATGATATATTGTGATAGTACAGTGCTGTCACCTGTAGCCATGTATTATTTGTCGTGGCACTGTATCATGATATATTGTGATAGTGCAGTGCTGTCACCTATAGCTATGTCTTATATGTAGTGGCACTGTATGATCATAATATATTGTGATAGTGCAGTGCTGTCACCTGTAGCCATGTCTTATGTGTAGTGGCACGGTATCATGATATATTGTGATAGTACAGCGCTGTCACCTGTAGCCATGTCTTATATGTAGTGGCACTGTATCATGATATATTGTAATAGTACAGCGCTGTCACCTGTAGCCATGTCTTATGTGTAGTGGCACTGTATCATGATATATTGTGATAGTACAGCGCTGTCACCTGTAGCCATGTCTTATATGTAGTGGCACTGTATCATGATATATTGTAATAGTACAGCGCTGTCACCTGTAGCCATGTCTTATGTGTATGGCACTGTATCATGATATATTGTGATAGTACAGCGCTGTCACCTGTAGCCATGTCTTACATGTATGGCACTGTATCATGATATATTGTGATAGTACAGCTCTGTCACCTGTAGCCATGTCTTACGTGTATGGCACTGTATCATGATATATTGTGATAGTACAGCTCTGTCACCTGTAGCCATGTCTTATGTGTATGGCACTGTATCATGATATATTGTGATAGTACAGCTCTGTCACCTGTAGCCATGTCTTATGTGTATGGCACTGTATCATGAAATATTGTGATAGTGCAGTGCTGTCACCTATAGCCATGTCTTATGTGTAGTGGCACTGTATCATGATATATTGTGATAGTACAGCTCTGTCACCGGTAGCCATGTCTTATGTGTATGGCACTGTATCATGATATATTGTGATAGTACAGTGCTGTCACCTGTAGCCATGTCTTATGTGTATGGCACTGTATCATGAAATATTGTGATAGTACAGCTCTGTCACCTGTAGCCATGTCTTATGTGTATGGCACTGTATCATGATATATTGTGATAGTACAGCTCTGTCACCTGTAGCCATGTCTTATGTGTATGGCACTGTATCATGATATATTGTGATAGTACAGCTCTTTCACTTGTATTTGTGTCTAATGTTTGTATGATGATACAGTGACATGTAAAAGTTTGGGCGCCCCTGGTCCCAATTCCTGTTACTGTGAACCTTTTAACAATTTGAAGATGAAATGGTCTCCTGAAGTCATACAGCTACAGATGAAACACACTTTTCTACATTTTCACCAATATTAGTGGATTATTTTGGTTTTGTACAATTTTAGAGTGAAAAAAAAAGGAAAGGAACACCTTGTAAAAGTATATGAACCCTAGGAGATGTGAGTGCTCAGATAACTGACTGAGGTCTCAGACCTTACATAGCCTGTTAGGGTTACGGCTTCTTCACAATCATTGTAGGAAAGTCCACAAAGCTTTATAAATCCCCTGACTCCTCTCATCTTGTCCCGAAAACCAATAGCCATGAGTTTGTCTAAGCAGATGCCTGACACTCTGAAAATGGCTGAGGCCCACAAAGCAGGAGAAGGCTAGAAGAAGATAGTAAAGCATCTTCAGGTCTCCATTTCCTCAGTTCCATATGTAATTAAGACTGGAGGAGCGCTGGACCATTGAGCAGGATAGCAGGGAGCTGCTATGCTGCTCAATGGAGATCCTTGCATCCTGAGGAAGTTTGCGCACACTTGACAAAGGGGTCATGTACCCCAAAACGCGTTGTCTTTGAATAAATCGAAATCTATTTGACACCTGGTTGTGATATTGCGCCCTGTGTTGTCCACACATCCGCTGGACTCCTATGGTCCAGCGCTCCTCCAGTACTATTGTTCACCTGACAGGCCGGTTGGCTCCCACCTAAGGTTACCGGACAAGTCTGGCTGCACCAACCAATAACTATTTTCATCTGGCCTTCATTGTAGTTGCGCCCAATTTGGTGCAACCCAAATAGGTGAGCAAACTACCTCTCCTGTGTGAGGGCACTATTATTCGACTTACTCACCCTATCAGCGCCTTTCTCTCTTTTTTGCCATATGTAATTAAGAAATAGCAGTTACCAGGAACATTGGAGGTGAAGAAAAGTTCTGAAAGACCAAGAAGAGTGTCAGAGATAGCTGCTGGTAGGATTGCTAGAAAGGAAAATCACAAGCCCTGCTTGACTGCAAAAGACCTTCAGAAAGATTATGCAGACTTTGAAGTTGTGGTACATTGTTCTACTGTTCAGCGACACCTGCACAAATATGGTCTTCTGTCATCAGAAGAAAACCTCTCCTGCATCCTCACCACAAAATTCAGCAAAAGAATATCTAAACAAGCCTGATGTGTTCTGGAAACAAGTCTTGAGGACCAATGAGGGTAAAATAGAACTCTGGCCACAATGAGGAAAGGTATGTGTGGAGAAAAAAAGGCCCAGAATTTCATGAGAAGCACTCCTCTCCAACCATTAAGTGTGTGTGTGCGTCGGGGAGGGAACAATCATGCTTTGGGGTTGTGTTGCAGCCAATGGCACGGGGAACATTTCATGCCTGCATTTCATGGAGCATGGAAGTGGACATAACACCAAAAAAAGCTGAAGTTGAAAAGAGGATGACTTCTACAAATGTTTAATGAACACAACCTCAATAGGCAACCTCAAAAGGCACAAGCTGAAGGTTTTACCATGGCCCTCACAGTCCGCTGACCTGCTGAAGGTTTTACCATGGCGTTCACAGTCCCCTGATCTGCTGAATGTTTTACCATGGCCCTCACAGTCCGCTGACCTGCTGAAGGTTTTACCATGGCGTTCACAGTCCCCTGATCTGCTGAAGGTTTTACCATGGCCCTCACAGTCCCCTTATCTGCTGAAGGTTTACTGTAGCCCTCATAGTCCCCTGATCTGCTGAAGGTTCTTCCATGGTCCTTACAGTCCCCTGATCTGCTGAAGGTTTTACCATGGCCCTCACAGTCCCCTGATCTGCTGAAGGTTTTACCATGGCCCTCACAGTCCCCTGATCTGCTGAAGGTTTTACCATGGCCCTCACAGTCCCCTGATCTGCTGAAGGTTTTACCATGGCCCTCACAGTCCCCTGATCTGCTGAAGGTTTTACCATGGCCCTCACAGTCCCCTGATCTGCTGAAGGTTTTACCATGGCGTTCACAGTCCCCTGATCTGCTGAAGGTTTTACCATGGCGTTCACAGTCCCCTGATCTGCTGAAGGTTTTACCATGGCGTTCACAGTCCCCTGATCTGCTGAAGGTTTTACCATGGCGTTCACAGTCCCCTGATCTGCTGAAGGTTTTACCATGGCCCTCACAGTCCCCTGATCTGCTGAAGGTTTTACCATGGCCCTCACAGTCCCCTGATCTGCTGAAGGTTTTACCATGGCGTTCACAGTCCCCTGATCTGCTGAAGGTTTTACCATGGCCCTCACAGTCCCCTTATCTGCTGAAGGTTTTACTGTAGCCCTCATAGTCCCCTGATCTGCTGAAGGTTCTTCCATGGTCCTTACAGTCCCCTGATCTGCTGAAGGTTTTACCATGGCCCTCACAGTCCCCTGATCTGCTGAAGGTTTTACCATGGCCCTCACAGTCCCCTGATCTGCTGAAGGTTTTACCATGGCCCTCACAGTCCCCTGATCTGCTGAAGGTTTTACCATGGCCCTCACAGTCCCCTGATCTGCTGAAGGTTTTACCATGGCCCTCACAGTCCCCTGATCTGCTGAAGGTTTTACCATGGCCCTCACAGTCCCCTTATCTGCTGAAGGATTTACTGTGTCCCCCACAGTCCCCTGATCTGCTGAAGGTTTTACCATGGCCCTCATAGTCCCCTGATCTGCTGAAGGTTTTACCATGGCCCTCACAGTCCCCTTATCTGCTGAAGGTTTTACTGTAGCCCTCATAGTCCCCTGATCTGCTGAAGGTTCTTCCATGGTCCTTACAGTCCCCTGATCTGCTGAAGGTTTTACCATGGCCCTCACAGTCCCCTGATCTGCTGAAGGTTTTACCATGGCCCTCACAGTCCTCTGATCTGCTGAAGGTTTTACCATGGCCCTCACAGTCCTCTGATCTGCTGAAGGTTTTACCATGGCCCTCACAGTCCCCTGATCTGCTGAAGGTTTTACCATGGCCCTCACAGTCCCCTGATCTGCTGAAGGTTTTACCATGGCCCTCACAGTCCCCTGATCTGCTGAAGGTTTTACCATGGCCCTCACAGTCCCTGATCTGCTGAAGGTTTTACCATGGCCCTCACAGTCCCCTTATCTGCTGAAGGTTTTACTGTAGCCCTCATAGTCCCCTGATCTGCTGAAGGTTCTTCCATGGTCCTTACAGTCCCCTGATCTGCTGAAGGTTTTACCATGGCCCTCACAGTCCCCTGATCTGCTGAAGGTTTTACCATGGCCCTCACAGTCCTCTGATCTGCTGAAGGTTTTACCATGGCCCTCACAGTCCTCTGATCTGCTGAAGGTTTTACCATGGCCCTCACAGTCCCCTGATCTGCTGAAGGTTTTACCATGGCCCTCACAGTCCCCTGATCTGCTGAAGGTTTTACCATGGCCCTCACAGTCCCCTGATCTGCTGAAGGTTTTACCATGGCCCTCACAGTCCCTGATCTGCTGAAGGTTTTACCATGGCCCTCACAGTCCCCTGATCTGCTGAAGGTTTTACCATGGCCCTCACAGTCCCCTGATCTGCTGAAGGTTTTACCATGGCCCTCACAGTCCCCTGATCTGCTGAAGGTTTTACCATGGCCCTCACAGTCCCCTGATCTGCTGAAGGTTTTACCATGGCCCTCACAGTCCCCTGATCTGCTGAAGGTTTTACCATGGCCCTCACAGTCCCCTGATCTGCTGAAGGTTTTACCATGGCGTTCACAGTCCCCTGATCTGCTGAAGGTTTTACCATGGCGTTCACAGTCCCCTGATCTGCTGAAGGTTTTACCATGGCGTTCACAGTCCCCTGATCTGCTGAAGGTTTTACCATGGCGTTCACAGTCCCCTGATCTGCTGAAGGTTTTACCATGGCCCTCACAGTCCCCTGATCTGCTGAAGGTTTTACCATGGCATTCACAGTCCTCTGATCTGCTGAAGGTTTTACCATGGCACTCACAGTCCCCTGATCTGCTGAAGGTTTTACCATGGCGCTCACAGTCCCCTGATCTGCTGAAGGCTCTTCCATGGTCCTTACAGTCTCCTAATCTTCTGAAGGTTTTACCATGGCCCTCACAGTTCCCTGATCTCAACATCATTGAAAATCTGTGACTAGACCTCAAAAGAGCAGCACATGCAAGACGGCCCAGGAATCTCACAGAACTGGAAGACATCTGTAAGGAAGAATGGAGGATAATCCCTCAAACAAGAATTGAAAGACTCTCGGCTGCTACAAAAAGCGATTACAAGCCATGATACCTGCCAAAGGGGGCGCTAGTAGGTACTAACCATTCAGGGGACCCAAAGTTTAGCTTTGGTCCCTTTTCCTATTTTGTTATTTTGAAAATGTAAAAGATGAAAATAAAAAATAGTTTTTGCTTAAAACACAAGGGGAATGTGTCACCTGTAACTTTATGCCTTTTGGAGATCATTTCATATTCAACTTGTTTAACTGTTCACAGTAACTGGAATTTTGACCAGGGACGCCCAAACTTTTGCATGCCACTCTATATTGTGATATATATGTGTAGTGGTACTGTGTCATAATAATATTGTCATCTGTAGCGCTGTTGCAACTATCTGGCCCTCACACTGTTCAGGTGCTTGCACCCTCCTGGTCTTCACATTGTTCTGGGGCTCGCACCCTCCTGGTCTTTACACTGTTCAAGGACTCGCAGATTCCTGGTCCTCACTGTTCAGGGGCCTCACACCTTCCTGGTCCTCACATTGTTCAAGGGCTCCCACATTCCTGGTCCTCGCTGTCCAGGAGCTCACACCCTCCTAGTCCTCACTCCATTCAGGGGCTCACACATTTCTGGTCCTCACTGCATTCAGGGGCTCACACATTTCTGGTCCTCACTGCATTCAGGGGCTCACACATTTCTGGTCCTCACTGCATTCAGGGGCTCACACATTTCTGGTCCTCACTGCATTCAGGGGCTCACACCCTGCTGGTCCTTACTCCATTAAGGGACTCACAGATTCCTGGTCTTCACTCCATTCAGTTGCTTACATCCTTTTGGTCCTTACTGCATTCAGGGTCACACACATTCCTGGTCCTCACTCCGTTCAGGGGCTCACACATTTCTGGTCCTCACTGTATTCAGGGGCTCACACCCTGCTGGTCCTTACTCCATTAAGGGACTCACAGATTCCTGGTCTTCACTCCATTCAGTTGCTTACATCCTTTTGGTCCTTACTGCATTCAGGGTCACACACATTCCTGGTCCTCACTCCGTTCAGGGGCTCACACATTCCTGGTCCTCACTGCATTCAGGGGCTCACACCCTGCTGGTCCTTACTCCATTAAGGGACTCACAGATTCCTGGTCTTCACTCCATTCAGTTGCTTACATCCTTTTGGTCCTTACTGCATTCAGGGGCATACACATTCCTGGTCCTCACTCCGTTCAGGGGCTCACACATTCCTGGTCCTCATACTCCATCCTGAAGTGAATTGGACATTTGGGTCCAGGAGCTACAGATTCTGTTTCCACAGATATAATGTGGACCCATAGTGGACTATAGCACAGGAATGTCCGTGTTCAAGACTGTTTTTTTTTTTTTGTTTCCTAAGTTGTACTGTCAGCTTAGCGTCTGATGTCAATGAATGTGTGAGTGCAGTGGAGAGACTAGTCCAAGTCTGGGATTATATAATAGCGGCTGCTGTGCGCCGCTGTTCCCCTGCATACCACCGTGGTTCCGGGTGCCATGTTCAGCGGTGATCTGTGGCCAGTGCTTCCCATTTCACCGCTGCAGTCCTGAGCTCTGTCTGTGTGGGTAATTGCTGTTTGTTCCTGCTGCACTTCCTTAAGGGCCGGTGCGCATCACTTCCTCGGCTTTGTGGCTTAGGTCATGTGACCTCGCTGACCTATCCTAGCCCTCCTGTGCATATATAAGTGGCTCAGCCCCCTTCCCAGATGCATCAGTGTCAAGGTCCTTGTGCTCTGCTAAGGCTCCTGATAACCACTTGTGTTCCTGACTCATATTCGTGTTATTGGATTCTGCTACCCGTCTGATCCCTGCCTGCTAGTATTCACTCTCCTGTTGCCGACCTGGATTGCCTGACCTGTACCTGTGCCTTCTGCCCTGACCTTTCGCCTGTCTGACTACCCCTCTGCTACATCCTTCAGTCGTGCACTGTTGCTCCTGGTAATGACTCTGCCTGCCTGACTATGCCTGTACTTCTGGTACCTTTCCCTGGTACCTCCTGGTCCGCCTGGACCAGCTGCCTCGTGTGCCTCTGCTCCTCAAGAGGTAGCGAGCTGGTGTTCCCCTCGGGAAAGTCTATCCCCACCATCAGGGGTACTGTGAAGAATCGAGGGGTCCTCACAGGTACTAGTCCTCAGTAGAAGCTGTGATCCAGTACTGACCCCTGTGGTCCTAAGCAGTAGCTGTGAAGCAGTTCTGTTGTGGTGGTCCTCACTAGTAGCTGTGATGCAGTACTTTTCCTGTGGTCCTCACTAGTAGCTGTGAGGAAGTACTTACCTCTTTGGTCCTCACTAGTAGCTGTGATGTAGTACCGACCCCTTTGGTCCTCACTAGTAGCTGTGATACAGTACTGTTCCAGTGGTCCTCACTAGTAGCTGTCATGCAGTAATGACCCCTGTGGTCCTCACTAGTAGCTCTGATCCAGTAATGACCCCTGTGGTCCTCACTAGTAGCTGTGATGCAGTTCTGCCCTCTGTGGTCCTCACTATTAGCTGTGATGCCGTACTGTTCCTGTGGTCCTCACTAGTAGATGTGATGCAGTACTTACCCCTTTGGTCCTTACTAGTAGCTGTCATGTAGTACTGTTCCAGTGGTCCTCATTAGTAGCTGTGATGCTATACTGTTCCTGTGGTCTTCACTAGTAGCTGTGATCCAGTACTGTTCCAGTGGTCCTCACTAGTAGCTGTGATCCAGTACTGGCCCCTGTGGTCCTCACTAGTAGCTGTGATGCAGTCCTGCCCTCTATGATCCTCACTAGTAGCTGTGATCAGTACTGTTCCTGTGGTCCTAAGTAGTAGCTGTGATCAGTACTGTTCCTGTGGTCCTAACTAGTAGCTGTGATGCATCACTTACGCCTGTGGTCCCCACTAGTAGCTGTGATGTAGCACTGTTCCTCTGGTTCTCACTAGTAGCTGTGATGCAGTACTGTTCCTCTGGTTCTCACTAGTAGCTGTGATGCAGCACTTACCCCTGTGGTCCCCACTAGTAGCTGTGATGTAGTACTGTTCCTCTGGTTCTCACTAGTAGCTGTGATTCAGTAATGAGCCATTTTGTCCTCACTATTAGCTGTGATGCATCCTGTGGTCCTCACTAGTAGCTCTCATCAGTACTGTTTCTGTGGTCCTTACTAGTAGCTGTGATGCAGCACTTACCCCTTTGGTCCTTACTAGTAGCTGTCATGTAGTACTGTTCCAGTGGTCCTCATTAGTAGCTGTGATGCTATACTTTTCCTGTGAACCTCACTAGTAGCTGTGATGCAGTACAGTTCCTGTGATCCTCACTAGTAGCTGTGATCCAGTACTTTCTCCTGTAGTTCTCACTAGTAACTGTGATGCAGTCCTGCCCTCTGTGATCCTCAATAGGAACTGTGATACAGTACTGTTCCTGTGGTCATCACCAATAGCTGTGATCCAGTACTGACCCCTGTGGTCCTCACTAGTAGCTGTGATGCAGTACTGTTCTTGTGGTCCTCACTATTAGCTGGGATGCAGTACTGTTCCTGTGGTCCTCACTAGTAGCTGTGATGCAGTACTGACCCCTGTGGTCCTCACTAGTAGCTGTGATGCAGTACTGGCCCCTGTGGTCCTCACTAGTAGCTGTGATGCAGTACTGTTCCTGTGGTCCTCACTAGTACCTCTGATGCAGTACTGACCCCTGTGGTCCTCACTAGTAGCTGTGATGCAGTACTGTTCTTGTGGTCCTCACTAGTAGCTGTGATGCAGTACTGTTCCTGTGGTCCTCACTAGTAGCTGTGATGCAGTCCTGTCCTCTGTGAACCTCACTAGTAGCTGTGATGCAGTCCTATCCTCTGTGAACCTCACTAGTAGCTGTGATCCAGTACTTTCTCCTGTAGTTCTCACTAGTAACTGTGATGCAGTCCTGCCCTCTGTGGTCCTCAATAGGAACCGTGATGCAGTCCTGTTCCTGTGGTCATCACCAACAGCTGTGATCCAGTACTGACCCCTGTGGTCCTCACTAGTAGCTGTGATGCAGTACTGTTCTTGTGGTCCTCACTATTAACTGGGATGCAGTACTGTTCCTGTGGTCCTCACTAGTAGCTGTGATGCAGTACTGTCCTCTGTGAACCTCACTAGTAGCTGTGATGCAGTACTGTTCCTGTGGTCCTCACTAGTAGCTGTGATGCAGTCCTGTCCTCTGTGAACCTCACTAGTAGCTGTGATGCAGTCCTGTCCTCTGTGAACCTCACTAGTAGCTGTGATGCAGTACAGTTCCTGTGATCCTCACTAGTAGCTGTGATCCAGTACTTTCTCCTGTAGTTCTCACTAGTAACTGTGATGCAGTCCTGCCCTCTGTGGTCCTGAATAGGAACCGTGATGCAGTCCTGTTCCTGTGGTCATCACCAATAGCTGTGATCCAGTACTGACCCCTGTGGTCCTCACTAGTAGCTGTGATGCAGTACTGTTCTTGTGGTCCTCACTATTAGCTGGGATGCAGTACTGTTCCTGTGGTCCTCACTAGTAGCTGTGATGCAGTACTGACCCCTGTGGTCCTCACTAGTAGCTGTGATGCAGTACTGTTCTTGTGGTCGTCACTAGTAGCTGTGATGCAGTACTGACCCCTGTGGTCCTCACTAGTAGCTGTGATGCAGTACTGTTCTTGTGGTCCTCACTAGTAGCTGTGATGCAGTACTGTTCCTGTGGTCCTCACTAGTAGCTGTGATGCAGTCCTGTCTTCTGTGAACCTCACTAGTAGCTGTGATGCAGTACTGTTCCTGTGGTCCTCACTAGTACCTGTGACGCAGTACTAACACCTGTGGTCCTCACTAGTAGCTGTGATCCAGTACTGACCCCTGTGGTCATCACTAGTAGCTGTGATCCAGTACTGACACCTGTGGTCCTCATTAGTAGCTGTGATGCAGTACTGACCCCTGTGGTCCTCACTAGTAGCTGTGATCCAGTACTGTTCCTGTGGTCCTCACTAGTAGCTGTGATCCAGTACTGTTCCTGTGGTCCTCACTAGTAGCTGTCATGCAGTACTGACCCCTGTGGTCCTCACTAGTAGCTGTGATGCAGTACTGTTCCTGTGGTCCTCACTAGTAGCTGTGATGCAGTCCTGTCCTCTGTGAACCTCACTAGTAGCTGTGATACAGTACTGTTCCTGTGGTCCTCACTAGTAGCTGTGATGCAGTCCTGTCCTCTGTGAACCTCACTAATAGCTATGATCCAGTACTTACCCCTGTGGTTTTCACTAGTAACTATGATGCAGTCCTGTCCTTTGTGAACCTCACTAGTAGTTGTGATCAGTACTGTTCCTGTTGTTCTCACTAGTACCTGTGATGCAGTGCTCTTCCTCTGGTCCTCTCTAGTAGCTGTCATTAGTGCTGTTTATTTGGTCCTCACTAGTAGCTGTGATGCAGTCCTGTCCTCTGTGAACCTCACTAGTAGCTGTGATGCAGTACAGATCCTGTGATCCTCACTAGTAGCTGTGATCCAGTACTTTCTCCTGTAGTTCTCACTAGTAACTGTGATGCAGTCCTGCCCTCTGTGGTCCTCAATAGGAACCGTGATGCAGTCCTGTTCCTGTGGTCATCACTAGTAGCTGTGATCCAGTACTGTCCCACTGGTCCTCACTAATAGCTATGATCCAGTACTTACCCCTGTGGTTTTCACTAGTAACTATGATGCAGTCTTGTCCTCTGTGAACCTCACTAGTAGTTGTGATCCAGTACTGACCCCTGTGTTCCTCACTAATAGCTATGATCCAGTACTTACCCCTGTGGTTTTCCCTAGTAACTATGATGCAGTCCTGTCCTTTGTGAACCTCATTAGTAGTTGTGATCAGTACTGTTCCTGTTGTTCTCACTAGTACCTGTGATGCAGTGCTCTTCCTCTGGTCCTCTCTAGTAGCTGTCATTAGTGCTGTTTATTTGGTCCTCACTAGTAGCTGTGATGCAGTCCTGTCCTCTGTGAACCTCACTAGTAGCTGTGATGCAGTACTGTTCCTGTGGTCCTCACTAGTAGCTGTGATGCAGTCCTGTCCTCTGTGAACCTCACTAGTAGCTGTGATGCAGTACTGTTCCTGTGGTCCTCACTAGTAGCTGTGATCCAGTACTGGCCCCTGTGGTCCTCACTAATAGCTATGATCCAGTACTTACCCCTGTGGTTTTCACTAGTAACTATGATGCAGTCCTGTCCTCTGTGAACCTCACTAGTAGCTGTGATGCAGTACTGTTCCTGTGGTCCTCACTAGTAGCTGTGATCCAGTACTGACCCCTGTGGTCCTCACTAATAGCTATGATCCAGTACTTACCCCTGTGGTTTTTACTAGTAGCTGTGATGCAGTCCTGTCCTTTGTGAACCTCACTAGTAGCTGTGATGCAGTACTGTTCCTGTGGTCCTCACTAGTAGCTGTGATGCAGTCCTGTCCTCTGTGAACCTCACTAGTAGCTGTGATGCAGTACTGTTCCTGTGGTTTTCACTAGTAGCTGTGATGCAGTCCTGTCCTCTGTGAACCTCACTAGTAGCTGTGATGCAGTACTGTTCCTGTGGTCCTCACTAGTAGCTGTGATGCAGTCCTGTCCTCTGTGAACCTCACTAGTAGCTGTGATGCAGTACTGTTCCTGTGGTCCTCACTAGTAGCTGTGATCCAGTACTGGCCCCTGTGGTCCTCACTAATAGCTATGATCCAGTACTTACCCCTGTGGTTTTCACTAGTAACTATGATGCAGTCCTGTCCTTTGTGAACCTCACTAGTAGTTGTGATCAGTACTGTTCCTGTTGTTCTCACTAGTACCTGTGATGCAGTGCTCTTCCTCTGGTCCTCTCTAGTAGCTGTCATTAGTGCTGTTTATTTGGTCCTCACTAGTAGCTGTGATGCAGTCCTGTCCTCTGTGAACCTCACTAGTAGCTGTGATGCAGTCCTGTCCTCTGTGAACCTCACTAGTAGCTGTGATGCAGTACAGATCCTGTGATCCTCACTAGTAGCTGTGATCCAGTACTTTCTCCTGTAGTTCTCACTAGTAACTGTGATGTAGTCCTGCCCTCTGTGGTCCTCAATAGGAACCGTGATGCAGTCCTGTTCCTGTGGTCATCACTAGTAGCTGTGATCCAGTACTGTCCCACTGGTCCTCACTAATAGCTATGATCCAGTACTTACCCCTGTGGTTTTCACTAGTAGCTATGATGCAGTCCTGTCCTTTGTGAACCTCACTAGTAGTTGTGATCCAGTACTGACCCCTGTGTTCCTCACTAATAGCTATGATCCAGTACTTACCCCTGTGGTTTTCCCTAGTAACTATGATGCAGTCCTGTCCTCTGTGAACCTCACTAGTAGTTGTGATCCAGTACTGACCCCTGTGTTCCTCACTAATAGCTATGATCCAGTACTTACCCCTGTGGTTTTCCCTAGTAACTATGATGCAGTCCTGTCCTTTGTGAACCTCACTAGTAGTGTTGATCAGTACTGTTCCTGTTGTTCTCACTAGTACCTGTGATGCAGTGCTCTTCCTCTGGTCCTCTCTAGTAGCTGTCATTAGTGCTGTTTATTTGGTCCTCACTAGTAGCTATGATGCAGTCCTGTCCTCTGTGAACCTCACTAGTAGCTGTGATGCAGTACTGTTCCTGTGGTCCTCACTAGTAGCTGTGATGCAGTCCTGTCCTCTGTGAACCTCACTAGTAGCTGTGATGCAGTACTGTTCCTGTGGTCCTCACTAGTAGCTGTGATGCAGTACTGACCCCTGTGGTCCTCACTAATAGCTATGATCCAGTACTTACCCCTGTGGTTTTCACTAGTAACTATGATGCAGTCCTGTCCTCTGTGAACCTCACTAGTAGCTGTGATGCAGTACTGTTCCTGTGGTCCTCACTAGTAGCTGTGATGCAGTCCTGTCCTCTGTGAACCTCACTAGTAGCTGTGATGCAGTACTGTTCCTGTGGTCCTCACTAGTAGCTGTGATCCAGTACTGGCCCCTGTGGTCCTCACTAATAGCTATGATCCAGTACTTACCCCTGTGGTTTTCACTAGTAACTATGATGCAGTCCTGTCCTCTGTGAACCTCACTAGTAGCTGTGATGCAGTACTGTTCCTGTGGTCCTCACTAGTAGCTGTGATCCAGTACTGACCCCTGTGGTCCTCACTAATAGCTATGATCCAGTACTTACCCCTGTGGTTTTTACTAGTAGCTGTGATGCAGTCCTGTCCTTTGTGAACCTCACTAGTAGCTGTGATGCAGTACTGTTCCTGTGGTCCTCACTAGTAGCTGTGATGCAGTCCTGTCCTCTGTGAACCTCACTAGTAGCTGTGATGCAGTACTGTTCCTGTGGTTTTCACTAGTAGCTGTGATGCAGTCCTGTCCTCTGTGAACCTCACTAGTAGCTGTGATGCAGTACTGTTCCTGTGGTCCTCACTAGTAGCTGTGATGCAGTCCTGTCCTCTGTGAACCTCACTAGTAGCTGTGATGCAGTACTGTTCCTGTGGTCCTCACTAGTAGCTGTGATCCAGTACTGGCCCCTGTGGTCCTCACTAATAGCTATGATCCAGTACTTACCCCTGTGGTTTTCACTAGTAACTATGATGCAGTCCTGTCCTTTGTGAACCTCACTAGTAGTTGTGATCAGTACTGTTCCTGTTGTTCTCACTAGTACCTGTGATGCAGTGCTCTTCCTCTGGTCCTCTCTAGTAGCTGTCATTAGTGCTGTTTATTTGGTCCTCACTAGTAGCTGTGATGCAGTCCTGTCCTCTGTGAACCTCACTAGTAGCTGTGATGCAGTACTGTTCCTGTGGTCCTCACTAGTAGCTGTGATGCAGTCCTGTCCTCTGTGAACCTCACTAGTAGCTGTGATGCAGTACAGATCCTGTGATCCTCACTAGTAGCTGTGATCCAGTACTTTCTCCTGTAGTTCTCACTAGTAACTGTGATGTAGTCCTGCCCTCTGTGGTCCTCAATAGGAACCGTGATGCAGTCCTGTTCCTGTGGTCATCACTAGTAGCTGTGATCCAGTACTGTCCCACTGGTCCTCACTAATAGCTATGATCCAGTACTTACCCCTGTGGTTTTCACTAGTAGCTATGATGCAGTCCTGTCCTTTGTGAACCTCACTAGTAGTTGTGATCCAGTACTGACCCCTGTGTTCCTCACTAATAGCTATGATCCAGTACTTACCCCTGTGGTTTTCCCTAGTAACTATGATGCAGTCCTGTCCTCTGTGAACCTCACTAGTAGTTGTGATCCAGTACTGACCCCTGTGTTCCTCACTAATAGCTATGATCCAGTACTTACCCCTGTGGTTTTCCCTAGTAACTATGATGCAGTCCTGTCCTTTGTGAACCTCACTAGTAGTGTTGATCAGTACTGTTCCTGTTGTTCTCACTAGTACCTGTGATGCAGTGCTCTTCCTCTGGTCCTCTCTAGTAGCTGTCATTAGTGCTGTTTATTTGGTCCTCACTAGTAGCTATGATGCAGTCCTGTCCTCTGTGAACCTCACTAGTAGCTGTGATGCAGTACTGTTCCTGTGGTCCTCACTAGTAGCTGTGATGCAGTCCTGTCCTCTGTGAACCTCACTAGTAGCTGTGATGCAGTACTGTTCCTGTGGTCCTCACTAGTAGCTGTGATCCAGTACTGGCCCCTGTGGTCCTCACTAATAGCTATGATCCAGTACTTACCCCTGTGGTTTTCACTAGTAACTATGATGCAGTCCTGTCCTCTGTGAACCTCACTAGTAGCTGTGATGCAGTACTGTTCCTGTGGTCCTCACTAGTAGCTGTGATCCAGTACTGGCCCCTGTGGTCCTCACTAATAGCTATGATCCAGTACTTACCCCTGTGGTTTTCACTAGTAACTATGATGCAGTCCTGTCCTCTGTGAACCTCACTAGTAGCTGTGATGCAGTACTGTTCCTGTGGTCCTCACTAGTAGCTGTGATGCAGTCCTGTCCTCTGTGAACCTCACTAGTAGCTGTGATGCAGTACTGTTCCTGTGGTCCTCACTAGTAGCTGTGATCCAGTACTGGCCCCTGTGGTCCTCACTAATAGCTATGATCCAGTACTTACCCCTGTGGTTTTCACTAGTAACTATGATGCAGTCCTGTCCTCTGTGAACCTCACTAGTAGCTGTGATGCAGTACTGTTCCTGTGGTCCTCACTAGTAGCTGTGATGCAGTCCTGTCCTCTGTGAACCTCACTAGTAGCTGTGATGCAGTACTGTTCCTGTGGTCCTCACTAGTAGCTGTGATCCAGTACTGGCCCCTGTGGTCCTCACTAATAGCTATGATCCAGTACTTACCCCTGTGGTTTTCACTAGTAACTATGATGCAGTCCTGTCCTCTGTGAACCTCACTAGTAGCTGTGATGCAGTACTGTTCCTGTGGTCCTCACTAGTAGCTGTGATGCAGTCCTGTCCTCTGTGAACCTCACTAGTAGCTGTGATGCAGTACTGTTCCTGTGGTCCTCACTAGTAGCTGTGATCCAGTACTGGCCCCTGTGGTCCTCACTAATAGCTATGATCCAGTACTTACCCCTGTGGTTTTCACTAGTAACTATGATGCAGTCCTGTCCTCTGTGAACCTCACTAGTAGCTGTGATCCAGTACTGACCCCTGTGGTCCTCACTAATAGCTATGATCCAGTACTTACCCCTGTGGTTTTTACTAGTAGCTGTGATGCAGTCCTGTCCTTTGTGAACCTCACTAGTAGCTGTGATGCAGTACTGTTCCTGTGGTCCTCACTAGTAGCTGTGATGCAGTCCTGTCCTCTGTGAACCTCACTAGTAGCTGTGATGCAGTCCTGTCCTCTGTGAACCTCACTAGTAGCTGTGATGCAGTACTGTTCCTGTGGTCCTCACTAGTACCTGTGATGCAGTCCTGTCCTCTGTGAACCTCACTAGTAGCTGTGATGCAGTACTGTTCCTGTGAACCTCACTAGTAGCTGTGATCCAGTACTGTCCCACTGGTCTTCACTAATAGCTATGATCCAGTACTTACCCCTGTGGTTTTCACTAGTAACTATGATGCAGTCCTGTCCTCTGTGAACCTCACTAGTAGTTGTGATCAGTACTGTTACTGTTGTTCTCACTAGTACCTGTGATGCAGTCCTCTTCCTCTGGTCCTCTCTAGTAGCTGTCATTAGTGCTGTTTATTTGGTCCTCACTAGTAGCTGTGATTCAGTTTTTTTTTACTTAAAGTTACTTTTATTCAACCAGCAAGTAATTTTTTGAGGGGAAATGACATCGGTGTCTCCCAAAAGATAATAAGACGATGTACAAGAGACATTATTGTGGGGAAAAAAAATTCTCAGCTTTTATTTACATTTGAGCAAAAGGTGTTCAGTCCAAAACTATTCATCCCCTTCACAATAATCAATAGAAAAGCCTTTATTGGCTGTTAGAGCAATCAGATGCTTCCTATAATTGCAGACCAGCTTTTTGCAGGTCTCCACAGGTATTTTTGCCCATTTATCTTTAGCAATGAGCTCCAAATCATTCAGGTTGGAGGGTCTTCTTCTTTCAGGTTGGAGGGTCTTCTTGCCATCACCCTGATCTTTAGATTCCTCCACAGATTCTCCATTAGTTTCCAGTCTGGACTCTGGCTGGGCCTCTCCAAAGCGTTCATGTTGTTGTCTGCTAACCATTTCTTCACCACTTTTGCTGTGTGTTTCGGGTCGTTGTCATGCTGAAATGTCCACTGGTGCCCAAGGCCACGTTTCTCTGCAGACGGCCTGATGTTGTCGGTGAGAATCCTCATGTATTGATCTTTTTTCATGGTGCCGTTTACTGGGATTAGGTTCCCTGGTCCATTGGCTGAAAAACACCCCAAAGCATTAGGTTCCCACCACCATGTTTGACAGTGGAGATGGTGTTCTTTGGGTTGAAGGCTTCTCCTTTTTTACGCCAAATGAAGGAAACATCATTGTGACCAAACAATTCAATTTTTGTTTCATCTGACCATAACACAGAAGACCACAAGTCGTCTTCTTTGTCCAGATGAGCTTTTGTAAAGGCCAAGCGAGCTTTTGTGTGCCTTATGTGGAGAAGTGGCGTCCTCCTTGGTCTGTGGTGTCCGTTGGATTGTCTGCCCTGAGACATTGCCACCAGCAGAGCCCAGATTCACCAGGATGGCCTTGGTGGTGATCCTTGGATTCTAACTATCCTCCTGGCAGCACAGGGGTCACTTTTGGCTTCCGACCGCGTCCTCTAAGATTTTCCACAGTGCGGAACATCTTGTATTTTTTGCTCAAATGTAAATAAAAGCTGTGAAATGTTTTTTTTTTTTTCCCCACAATAATGCCTCTTGTACATCGTCTTATTGTCTTTTGGGAGACACCTATTTAAAAATTACTTGCTGGTTGAATAAAAGTAACTTTAAGTCAAAATTTGCCAGGGGTATAAATAATTATGAGCAGCACTGTAGCTGTGATGCAGTTCTATTCCTGTGGTCCTCAGTAGTAGCTGTGATGCAGTACTGTTCCTGTGGTCCTCACTAGTAGCTGTGATCTAGTAATAACCCCTTTTGTCCTCACTATTAGCTGGGATGCAGTACTCATCCTCTGGTCCTCACTAGTAGCTGTCATCAGTACTGTTTCTGTGGTCCTCACTAGTAACTGTGATGCAGTACTGTTCCTGTCTTCTTCACTAGTAGCTGTGATCCAGTACTGACCCCATTGGTCCTCACTAGTAGCCGTGATGCAGTTCTGTTCCTGTGGTCCTCAATAGTAGATGTGATGCAGTACTGATCCCTGTGGTCCTCATTAGTAGCTGTGATGCAGTACTGTTACTGTGGTCCTCACTAGTAGCTGTGATGCAGTACTGTTACTGTGGTCCTCACTAGTAGCTGTGATGTAGTACTGTTCCTGTGGTCCTCACTAGTACCTGTGACGCAGTACTGTTTCTGTGGTCCTCATTAGTAGCTGTGATGCAGTACTCGTCCTCTGGTCCTCGCTAGTAGCTGTCATCAGTACTGTTTCTGTGGTCCTCACTAGTAACTGTGATGCAGTACTGTTCCTGTCTTCTTCACTAGTAGCTGTGATGCAGTAGTGTTCCTGAGGTCCTCACTAGTAGCTGTGATCCAGTACAGTTTTGATAGTCCTCACTAGTAGATGTGATCCAGTACTGACCCCATTGGTCCTCACTAGTAGCCTTGTTGCAGTTCTGTTCCTGTGGTCCTCACTAGTAGCTGTGATGCAGTACTGATCCCTGTGGTCCTCACTAGTAGCGGTGATGTATTACTGTTCCTGTGGTCCTCACTAGTACCTGTGATGCAGTACTAACACCTGTGGTCCTCATTAGTAGCTGTGATCCAGTACTCACCACTGTAGTCCTCACTAGTAGCTGTGATCCAGTACTGACACCTGTGGTCCTCATTAGTAGCTGTGATGCAGTACTGACCCCTGTCTGTGGTCCTCACAAGTAGCTGTGATGCAGTACTGACCCCTGTGGTCCTCATTAGTAGCTGTGATGCAGTACTGACTCCTGTAGTCCTCACTAGTAGCTGTGATACAGTACTGTTCCAGTGGTCCTCACTAGTAGCTGTAATACAGTACTGTTCCAGTGGTCCTCACTAGTAGCTGTCATGCAGTAATGACCCCTGTGGTCCTTATTAGTAGCTGTGATCCAGTAATGACCCCTGTGGTCTTCACTAGTAGCTGTTATGCAGTTCTGCCCTCTGTGGTCCTCACTATTAGCTGTGATGCAGTACTGTTCCAGTGGTCCTCACTAGTAGATGTGATGCAGTTCTGTTCCAGTGGTCCTTACAAGTAGCTGTTATGCAGTTCTGCTTTCTGTGGTCCTCACTATTAGCTGTGATGCAGTACTGTTCCTGTGGTCCTCATAAGTAGCTGTGATGCAGTACTGTTCCTGTGGTGCTCACTAGTAGCTGTCATGCAGTACTGGCCCCTGTGGTCCTCATTAGTAGCTGTGATGCAGTACTGACCCCTGTGGTCCTCATTAGTAACTGTGATGCAGTACTGTTACTGTGGTGCTCACTAGTAGCTGTGATGTAGTACTGTTCCTGTGGTCATCACTAGTACCTGTGACGCAGTACTGTTTCTGTGGTCCTCATTAGTAGCTGTGATGCAGTACTGACCCCTGTGGTCCTCATTAGTAGCTGTGATACGGTACTGGCCCCCTGTAGTCCTCACTAGTAGCTGTAATACAGTACTGTTCCAGTGGTCCTTTCTAGTAGCTGTAATACAGTACTGTTCCAGTGGTCCTCACTAGTAGCTGTCATGCAGTAATGACCCCTGTGGTCCTCATTAGTAGCTGTGATCCAGTAATGACCCCTGTGGTCTTCACTTGGAGCTGTTATGCAGTTCTGCCCTCTGTGGTCCTCACTATTAGCTGTGATGCAGTACTGTTCCAGTGGTCCTCACTAGTAGATGTGATGCAGTTCTGTTCCAGTGGTCCTCACAAGTAGCTGTTATGCAGTTCTGCCCTCTGTGGTCCTCACTATTAGCTGTGATGCAGTACTGTTCCTGTGGTCCTCACAAGTAGCTGTGATGCAGTACTGTTCCTGTGGTGCTCACTAGTAGCTGTCATGCAGTACTGGCCCCTGTGGTCCTCATTAGTAGCTGTCATGCAGTACTGACCCCTGTGGTCCTCATTAGTAACTGTGATGCAGTACTGTTACTGTGGTGCTCACTAGTAGCTGTGATGTAGTACTGTTCCTGTGGTCCTCACTAGTACCTGTGACGCAGTACTGTTTATGTGGTCCTTATTAGTAGCTGTGATGCAGTACTGACCCCTGTGGTCCTCATTGGTAGCTGTGATCCAGTACTGACCCTCTGTAGTCCTCACTAGTAGCTGTGATCCAGTACTGTTTCTGTGGTCCTCACAAGTAACTGTGATGCAGTACTTTTCCTCAGGTCCTCACAAGTAGCTGTGATGCAGTACTGTTCCTGTGGTCCTCACTAGTAGCTGTGATGCAGTTCTGTTCCTGTGGTGCTCACTAGTAGCTGTCATGTAGTACTGGCCCCTGTGGTCCTCATTAGTAGCTGTGATGCAGTACTGACCCCTGTGGTCCTCACAAGTAGCTGTGATGCAGTACTGACCCCTGTGGTCCTCATTAGTAGCTGTGATGCAGTACTGACTCCTGTAGTCCTCACTAGTAGCTGTGATACAGTACTGTTCCAGTGGTCCTCACTAGTAGCTGTAATACAGTACTGTTCCAGTGGTCCTCACTAGTAGCTGTCATGCAGTAATGACCCCTGTGGTCCTTATTAGTAGCTGTGATCCAGTAATGACCCCTGTGGTCTTCACTAGTAGCTGTTATGCAGTTCTGCCCTCTGTGGTCCTCACTATTAGCTGTGATTCAGTACTGTTCCAGTGGTCCTCACTAGTAGATGTGATGCAGTTCTGTTCCAGTGGTCCTCACAAGTAGCTGTTATGCAGTTCTGCTTTCTGTGGTCCTCACTATTAGCTGTGATGCAGTACTGTTCCTGTGGTCCTCATAAGTAGATGTGATGCAGTACTGTTCCTGTGGTGCTCACTAGTAGCTGTCATGCAGTACTGGCCCCTGTGGTCCTCTTTAGTAGCTGTGATGCAGTACTGACCCCTGTGGTCCTCATTAGTAACTGTGATGCAGTACTGTTACTGTGGTGCTCACTAGAAGCTGTGATGTAGTACTGTTCCTGTGGTCATCACTAGTACCTGTGACGCAGTACTGTTTCTGTGGTCCTCATTAGTAGCTGTGATGCAGTACTGACCCCTGTGGTCCTCATTAGTAGCTGTGATCCAGTACTGACCCCTGTGGTCCTCATTAGTAGCTGTGATACGGTACTGGCCCCTTGTAGTCCTCACTAGTAGCTGTAATACAGTACTGTTCCAGTGGTCCTTTCTAGTAGCTGTAATACAGTACTGTTCCAGTGGTCCTCACTAGTAGCTGTCATGCAGTAATGACCCCTGTGGTCCTCATTAGTAGCTGTGATCCAGTAATGACCCCTGTGGTCTTCACTTGGAGCTGTTATGCAGTTCTGCCCTCTGTGGTCCTCACTATTAGATGTGATGCAGTACTGTTCCAGTGGTCCTCACTAGTAGATGTGATGCAGTTCTGTTCCAGTGGTCCTCACAAGTAGCTGTTATGCAGTTCTGCCCTCTGTGGTCCTCACTATTAGCTGTGATGCAGTACTGTTCCTGTGGTCCTCACAAGTAGCTGTGATGCAGTACTGTTCCTGTGGTGCTCACTAGTAGCTGTCATGCAGTACTGGCCCCTGTGGTCCTCATTAGTAGCTGTGATGCAGTACTGACCCCTGTGGTCCTCATTAGTAACTGTGATGCAGTACTGTTACTGTGGTGCTCACTAGTAGCTGTGATGTAGTACTGTTCCTGTGGTCCTCACTAGTACCTGTGACGCAGTACTGTTTATGTGGTCCTTATTAGTAGCTGTGATGCAGTACTGACCCCTGTGGTCCTCATTAGTAGCTGTGATCCAGTACTGACCCTCTGTAGTCCTCACTAGTAGCTGTGATCCAGTACTGACCCCTGTGGTCCTCACTAGTAGCTGTGATCCAGTACTGTTTCTGTGGTCCTCACAAGTAACTGTGATGCAGTACTTTTCCTCAGGTCCTCACAAGTAGCTGTGATGCAGTACTGTTCCTGTGGTCCTCACTAGTAGCTGTGATGCAGTTCTGTTCCTGTGGTGCTCACTAGTAGCTGTCATGTAGTACTGGCCCCTGTGGTCCTCATTAGTAGCTGTGATGCAGTACTGACCCCTGTGGTCCTCACTAGTAGCTTTGATGCAGTACTGTTCCTGTGGTCCTCACTATTAGCTGTGATGCAGTACTGTTCCTGTGGTCCTCACTAGTAGCTGTTATGCAGTTCTGTTCCAGTGGTCCTCACTAGTAGCTTTGATGCAGTACTGACCCCTGTGGTCCTCACTAGTAGCTTTGATGCAGTACTGACCCCTGTGGTCCTCACTAGTAGCTTTGATGCTGTACTGTTCCTGTGGTCCTCACTATTAGCTGTGATGCAGTACTGTTCCTGTGGTCCTCACTAGTAGCTGTTATGCAGTTCTGTTGCAGTGGTCCTCACTAGTAGCTTTGATGCAGTACTGGCCCCTGTGGTCATCACTAGTAGCTTTGATGCAGTACTGACCCCTGTGGTCCTCACTAGTAGCTTTGATGCAGTAGGGCCCCCTTGTGAATCTTCTGCTGTTGGAGATGTTGCAGTATGGAAATCTCTGGAACATGCTGTTGTGAGGGTTGAATGAATTTTAGAGGAAGTTCTTTGGATTTCCTTTGATGTTCCATGATTCCTTGAGGATGGTGACTACGTTTCTTTGAATCCCGTGCCCCCTCTTTTGTTAGGTAACATATATGAGGTAGGTGCCACTTGCCTTCTTCCACTAGTCTTGGGGCTTATGTTCCTCCACCGGTTTCTCAGTAATATTATTTCCTGGCTGCCTCTCGTCTCTTCTGATTTCCTGATTTCTCTTAGTATGTTACTATAGATTTATGGCTTCTCGGGGAGGTTAGGTTTAGTCACCGATCTACAGTTTTCCTGACTTCCCATGAATAGTCTCAGAAATGGCCGCAGTGATGACCATTGTCCAGACTGGAGTAGTTGAGGTAGAGGACTAATCTCTTTGTGTTTTGTGATTTACAGGCCAGTTCTCCTCCTGTGATTGTGAATACTGACACATTAGAAGCACCAGCCTATGTAAGTATATTGTACTGCAAGTGATGCCAAGCCGAGCGCTGGACCATCCAATCACAGCCAACCACCTACAGTGTCCATTCCTTCTGCAGGTCAACGGGACAGAGGCAGAAATGGAATATGAAGAGATCACACTGGAGAGAGTATGACCAATTTATCTGTCTGTCAAATGTTCCTTTAGACTATTATTCATTATCAGTATTTTTTACTATTACTTTTCCTTATCACTCCACTATGCCTCATGTTCAGTCAACTACTCTTCGTTATTATTCACACGACCATAAAAATGGATGACGTCCATGTGACATCTGTGTAGTATCTGTTTTTTTTGCAGACCCATTGTACCAATGCCTATTCTTGTCTACAAAACAGACAAGTATTGGACATGTTCTATCTTTTTTGTGGGATTTCAGATATAAGGATGCGGAAAGTACACGGTGTGCTGTCCACATTTTTTGTGGACCCATTGAATGGATCCGCATGCAGTCCGCGAAAAAAATGCGGAGTGGATGCGGACCAGAAGTACAGTCATGTGAAAGGTGCTTTATCAGCCAACTATTTTTTTGTAACAGTCATTTTCTTTTATAATTATTCCACTATTCTTCATTAACAGTCCTCCCCTTCTTGTTACCCATCCACTATTCCTCATTATCAGTCCTATATTCCTCGTCATCAGTCCTATATTCTTCGTCATCAGTCCTATATTCCTCGTCATCAGTCCGCTGTTCCTCATTATCAGTCCTATATTCCCCGTCATCAGTCCGCTGTTCCCCGTCATCAGTCCGCTGTTCCCCGTCATCAGTCCGCTGTTCCCCGTCATCAGTCCGCTGTTCCCCGTCATCAGTCCGCTGTTCCCCGTCATCAGTCCGCTGTTCCCCGTCATCAGTCCGCTGTTCCCCGTCATCAGTCCGCTGTTCCCCGTCATCAGTCCGCTGTTCCCCGTCATCAGTCCGCTGTTCCCCGTCATGAGTCCGCTGTTCCCCTTCATCAGTCTTCTATTCCTCGTTATCAGTCTTCTATTTCTTGTTAGCAGTCCACTGTTCCTCGTCATTAGTCCACTGTTCCTCGTCATTAGTCCACTGTTCCTCGTCATTAGTCCACTGTTCCTCGTTATCAGTCTTCTATTTCTTGTTAGCAGTCCACTGTTCCTCGTCATTAGTCCACTGTTCCTCGTTATTAGTACACTGTTCCTTGTCATTAGTCCACTGTTCCTCGTTATCAGTCTTCTATTTCTTGTTAGCAGTCCACTGTTCCTCGTCATTAGTCCACTGTTCCTCGTTATTAGTCCACTGTTCCTCGTCATTAGTCCACTGTTCCTCGTCATTAGTCCACTGTTCCTCGTTATCAGTCCACTGTTCCTCGTTATTAGTCCACTGTTCCTCGTTATTAGTCCACTGTTCCTCGTCATTAGTCCACTGTTCCTCGTCATTAGTCCACTGTTCCTCGTTATCAGTCTTCTATTTCTTGTTAGCAGTCCACTGTTCCTCGTTATTAGTCCACTGTTCCTCGTTATTAGTCCACTGTTCCTCGTCATTAGTCCACTGTTCCTCGTCATTAGTCCACTGTTCCTCGTTATCAGTCTTCTATTTCTTGTTAGCAGTCCACTGTTCCTCGTTATTAGTCCACTGTTCCTCGTCATTAGTCCACTGTTCCTCGTCATTAGTCCACTGTTCCTCGTTATCAGTCTTCTATTTCTTGTTAGCAGTCCACTGTTCCTCGTCATCAGTCCACTGTTCCTCGTTATTAGTCCACTGTTCCTCGTCGTCAGTCCATGTTTAAAGAGAATGTGTTATCAGAAAATGACTTATTGCTTAAATTAAATTTTTATGTTTAACATACTTTTAAATAATTTTTTATGATGTTATATTTAATTTTCCATCTTAATATCTATAGTTAAACAAAAAACATAAAATCCTGCAGTTTTCACACTGGCCACTTAGCCTAATAATAAGCGCCACTTCTTGATCTGTGAAGATCACTTTATTGCAGCTATCTGCTTATCTGTCATTCTAATAATACCTGTGTGCA
Organism: Bufo bufo; assembly: GCF_905171765.1. NCBI lineage: Eukaryota > Metazoa > Chordata > Amphibia > Anura > Bufonidae > Bufo > Bufo bufo. The sequence continues at coordinate 840,877,214 of NC_053389.1, read as the reverse complement.
TAGATAAGACAGGATCCACCACTCACGATAGATTATCTATTCTTTCCTTGTACAATGACCTCTGTACACAGAGCATGCCCAGAAACCTCTCCTATAGAAGTTAATGAGGCCCCTCCTTACTAGCGTTGAGCGAACTTCTGTTTTCAAGTTCGGAGTACAAGGTTTGCGGTAACAGAATCCATAACGGAATTCTTAGATATCCGGAACCTAAACCTTGTACGCCGAACTTGAAAATAGAAGTTTGCTCGTCCCTACTCCTCACAGTTGTGTCTATGGAACATGGGGCTGCCGTAAAGCAATTTTCTTAATGCTTTTTAAATAATGTTAAGAACAGCTCAGGCAAGATGGCCGCCCCCATAATCATGTTCAAGGTGGCCGCCCCCATAATCATGTTCAAGATGGCCGCCCCCATAATCATGTTCAAGATGGCCGCCCCCATAATCATGTTCAAGATGGCCGCCCCCATAATCATGTTCAAGATGGCCGCCCCCATAATCATGTTCAAGATGGCCGTCCCCATAATCATGTTCAAGATGGCCGTCCCCATAATCATGTTCAAGATGGCTGTCCCCATAATCATGTTCAAGGTGGCTGTCCCCATAATCATGTTCAAGATGACTGTCCCCATAATCATGTTCAAGATGGCTGTCCCCATAATCATGTACAGAAATGGAATTTAAAAAATCTGTAATCAGAAAATAAAAACGGATTAGAATAAAGGAGATGTGTCACTATCTGGTTTTAACTGGGAGGCAAGATTTTTGGTGACGCATTTCCTTTAAGAGCTTCCTACCCATTAACATTCCTTTTTGGGTTTCCCACCTATCTTTCTCTCATCTATGTTCTCCTTTTTAGGGTAACTCAGGGTTGGGGTTCAGCATTGCAGGAGGAACTGATAACCCACATGTGGGAGATGACCCCAGCATATTCATCACCAAGATCATTCCAGGTGGAGCAGCTGCTCAGGATGGACGGCTCAGGTAAAGTTGATGTGCAGGCCTTCTGTTGGTGGGATTTCTCTGTACTTTTTGGACGGGCAGTAGCTGCTTTCAGAGTCCTGAAGCTTTTTGTTGTTCGCCCCCTTCTGCTTGTTTATATAGCAGTCATTGGTTCTGACTGTAAAGTCTCCACTACACCAGTTAACCAAACCCTTTACATTCCTCCATGAAGATTCCTAGGTATTGTTCTTGTTGGAGAAAGAATGCTAGGATTTAGAGATCTGCAACACTTCTAAATCTTCTGGAATCATGGGGAGAGAGCTTTGTTGCTGAGATCTGCCATGGTGCTGCCCTGTGCAACGGGACACCTCTCAGCATGAGATGGAGTTGTCTCCATAGCTGACCCATTGGGCAATTATTGCAGTCAGACATTGTAGGATGGGCACCTGTGAAAGGGATTTCTATCTGTCACCGTCTTCCGTCCCTTTAATTCCTTCCTGTTGCCTGTGTTTCCTATATAACCCACTTACTATGGGTTTCCAGTCCTTCATACCCCCAGGTGTAACCTACAACCCTCCAGATACTTAGATATAAAGATACTTTACTGATAACATAGAGGTGACAAAGCAGTGGACACCACAAGAAGATACAGATACATTACATAGAGGACACCATCATACACAGCCACCTCCTTTCCTGCCCTCCCTGGAGACCAATCCAATGTCGTCATAATGAGTATACCATGTATATATCCAGATTCCACCAATATACCGTCTACTGGATCTAGACTTCTAACCACACCCAGTGCCTGGCCATTAGTACACGTACCTAGAGAGACTGTATATACATATATAAGGCTGGCTTCAGATCATGTTTTATGCCTCTGTTGCCCTTCTTGTCTTTGATTCGATAACAAGGGGCACAATGACCAAATGGCTTCTGGCCGTACTGATGTCACTCAATGGGTGACTATCACTGAATAACATCAGTATATACTCTACCCAATTTTAGGCTTATTTGTGTGGTCATCGGACGGAGGGTCGGGCTGGGAACCAGATCTTCCTGTAACAGCACTGGACACTACAAAGAAATCCCTGCAGCCTAGCCATGTTCTCCATATTTTCATTAGGAACATATACAGTTCTAGACCCGGCTAGCTCCATGGGTACTATATTTAACATATTCTGGATCAGGATGATAAAATGATGAACTTGTAGTTGTTTTCTGTGCAGCCGCCTGAATCATGACACTGATTACCTGTCTCTTCTCGACCTCTCTCTTCTGTCTTCCTCCACTCTCTGAACGTCTATATCCCCCCACTTCCTCATTTCCTATCCTTCCCACCCATTCTCACTGCTCATGATCTCCCTCACTCATGCCCCTTGGCACCCTCAGAGTAAATGACAGTATCCTATTTGTGAATGAGGTGGATGTGCGTGAGGTGACACACAGCACTGCGGTGGAAGCTTTGAAGGATGCAGGGTCAATTGTCCGTCTCTACGTGATGCGCAGGAAGCCGGCATCTGAGAAAATCATTGAAATCAAATTGATTAAAGGTCCAAAAGGTAAACGAGAAAATATAACTAACACTCCTTTCTCCTCTGTCCACGTTTCTATGTCCTCCTCACAGGCTGCTCCTCTACTTAAAAGGTGTCCTGATTTCTAGGAAAATGTACATGCAATATTCCTAGGTCATCCTTCATCTGTCATGTTCTCACGCCTTTGGTCATCATTCTTTAGACGTGTCCTCATGCCCTTGGTCATCCTTTTTGAATTTTGTCTTCACTCTCCATCCATCCTTCTTCTGTTGTGTTCTCATACCCTTGGTCATCCTTCTATAATGACCTCATACCTTTAGTCATACTTCTTCTACCTTGCCCTCAAGCCCCGGCCATTCTTGTATCTTGTCCAGACACCTCTGGCCTTCCTTCTTTTATAGTGTCCTCATACGGATTTTCATCCTTTTTCTATCTTGTCCTCATGTTCTTGATCCTCTTTCTTCTACCTTGTGCTCAAACCCCGTCAACCTTCTTCTACTTTTCCTCACATCCGTAGTCTTCCTTTAGTCCTTTCCCTTAGTGACCCTTCTTCTTTCTTGGTGTCACACCCACTGTCCTGTTTCTTTTGTCTTGTTCTCACACTCCCGATCATGCATCTTCAATCCTCACACCATAGTCATCCTTTTTCTATCTTTTCTTCACACGCTGGGTCGACCTTCTTCTGTCTTGTCCTCGCACCCTCATTCATCCTTCTTCTACCTTGTGCTCAAACCCATACTAGTCCTCCTTATGTAATTTACTCACACTCCCGTTATCCTTTTTCTATCTTCTTCTTGCACTGCTGGTGGGGACCCTTCTTCTGTTGTCTTCACACCCATGGTCATATTTCTTCTACCCTCTCCTTGCACCTTGGTCATTTACTTTCTATTTTCTCCTCACACCCCCAGTTATCTTTCTTCTGTCATCTTTTCACATCACAGTCATCCTTCTGTCTTTTCTGTGCACCTCTGTTGTGAATCCGTCTTCTAACTTGTCCCCACCAGTCATGCTTCATCTGTTTTCGCCTCACACCTTTGATCATCCTTCTGTCTTCTCCTTGCACCCCTGCTAGGAATAGATTTCTGTCTTGCCCCACCTAGCCATCCTCTTCTATCTTGTCTTTGCACCTCTGGTCATCCTGCCATCTTCCCCTCGCACCCCTGGTGGAGATCCTTCTTCTATCTCACTCACCTAGTCATTCTTCTTCTATCTTCTCCTCACACCTTGGTCATCCTTCTATCTTCTTTTTACACCCTTATTGGAGATCCTTCTTCTATCTCAACCCACCCCCACCCCAGTCATCCATCGTCTGTCTTCTTCTCACACTTCTGGTCATCCTTCTATGTTCTCCTCACACCTTTGGTCATCCTTCTATATTCTGCTCACACCTTGGTCATCCTTCTATCTTCTCCTGAAACCTGTGATTATCCCTATATCTTCTCCTTACACCCCTGGTGGAGATCCTTCTATCTCACTCCCCGCTATGGTCTTCCTTCTTCTTTCTTCTCCTTGCAGCTCTAGTCATCCTTCTATGTTTTTCTCACACCCCTGATCATCTTTCTTCTATATTCAACCAACACTCCTGGCCATCCTTCTATCTTCTCCTCACATTGCTAGTGGAGATCCTTCTTCTATCTCATCCCACCCCTACCCTGGTCACCTGTCATCTGTCTTCTCCTCACACCTCTGATAATCCTTCTATCTTCTCCTGAAACTTCTGGTCATCCGTCTATGTTTTCCTCACTCTTCTGGTCATCCTTCTGTCTTCTCCAGAAATTTTTGGTCATCCTTCTATCTTCTCCTCACACCTTTGTCAACCTTCTTCTTTCTTCTCCTGAAACCTGGGATCATCCGTCTATCTTCTCCTTGCACCCCTGGTGGAGATACTTCTATCTCGCCCCCCACCCCGGTCATCTGTCTTCTATCTTCTTCTCGCACCTCTGGTTTTCCTTCTGTCTTCTCCTCATACCTCTGGTCATCCTTATATCTTCTCCTTGCATTGCTAGTGGAGATCCTTCCTCTGTCTCGTCCTACCCCGATCATACTTTTTCTATTTTCTTCTCACACCTCTGGTCATCCTATAATTTTCTTCTCACAGCCCTATTGGAGATCCTTCTTCTGTCTCTCCCTACTCCCACCCTTAGTCATTACTTTTTTTATCTATTATTCACACTTCGTCATCCTTATTCTGTCTCTCCTGAAACCTCTGTTCATGCTTCTTCTGTCTTTTCCTGAAACTTACGGTTATCCTTTTATCTTCTCCTCACGCCTCTAGTCATCCTTATATCTTCTCATCACACCTCAGTCATCTTTTTTTTTTAATCCTCTTCTGGCACCCCTGATCAACCTCTGTTCTCAATCTCGCAGGTCTTGGATTCAGCATTGCTGGTGGCGTTGGTAATCAGCACATTCCCGGTGATAACAGTATATACGTTACCAAGATCATTGAGGGTGGGGCTGCACACAAGGACATGCGGCTGCAGATTGGAGACAAGATTCTTGCGGTGAGGTCACAGATCATCCTCATCAGCCAATATCTAAATGATATATATTAGGGGTGCTCCAAACATGCTGTGGTGTTGCTCAAAATCCACAGATATTGGGACCTTTTCATATTGGGGTGCACTCCCTGCTTTCTGTAAAATATGGGGGCCATGAATGACTTGCGGTGCACTTCCCACTTTCTATAGAATATGGTGGCCATGGATGACTTGCGGTGCACTCCACACTTTCTATAGAATATGGGGGCCATGGATTACTTGGGGTGCACTCCTCACTTTCTATAGAATATGGGGGTCATGAATGACTTGGGGTGCACTCCTCACTTTCTATAGAATAGGGGGGTCATGGATGACTTGGGGTGCACTCCTCCCTTTCTATAGAATATGGGGGCCATGGATGACTTGGGGTGCACTCCTCCCTTTCTGTAGAATATGGGGGCCATGGATTACTTGGGGTGCACTCCTCACTTTCTGTAGAATATGGTGGCCATGGATGACTTGGGGTGCACTCCCCACTTTCTGTAGAATACGGGGGCCATGGATGACTTGGGGTGCACTCCCCACTTTCTTTAGAATATGGGAACCATGGATTACTTGGGGTGCACTCCTCACTTTCTATAGAATATGGGGGCCATGGATGACTTGGGGTGCACTCCCCACTTTCTGTAAAATATAGGGGCCATGGATGACTTGGGGTGCACTCCTCCCTTTCTATGGAATACGGGGGCCATGGGTGACTTGGGGTGCACTCCTCACTTTCTATAGAATATGGGGGCCGTGGATGACTTGGGGTGCACTCCTCACTTTCTATAGAATACGGGGGCCATGGATGACTTGGGGTGCACTCCTCACTTTCTTTAGAATACGGGGGCCATGGATGACTTGGGGTGCACTCCTCACTTTCTATAGAATACGGGGGCCGTGGATGACTTGGGGTGCACTCCTCACTTTCTATAGAATACGCGGGCCATGGGTGACTTGGGGTGCACTCCTCACTTTCTATAGAATACGGGGGCCGTGGATGACTTGGGGTGCACTCCTCACTTTCTATAGAATACGGGGGCCATGGATGACTTGGGGTGCACTCCTCACTTTCTATAGAATACGGGGGCCATGGATGACTTGGGGTGCACTCCTCCCTTTCTATAGAATACGGGGGCCATGGGTGACTTGGGGTGCACTCCTCACTTTCTATAGAATACGGGGGCCGTGGATGACTTGGGGTGCACTCCTCACTTTCTATAGAATACGGGGGCCGTGGATGACTTGGGGGGCACTCCTCACTTTCTGTAGCATACAGGGGCCATGGATGACTTGGGGTGCCCTCCTCACTTTCTATAGAATACGGGGGCCGTGGATGTGGGGGGCACTCCTCACTTTCTATAGAATATGGGGGCCATGAATGACTTGCGGTGCACTGCTCACTTTCTATAGAATATGGGGGCCATGGATGACTCGGGATGCACTCCTCACTTTCTATAGAATATGGGGGCCATGGATGACTCGGGGTGCACTCCTCACTTTCTATAGAATACGGGGGCCGTGGATGACTTGGGGTGCACTCCTCACTTTCTTTAGAATACGGGGGCCGTGTATGACTTGGGGTGCACTCCTCACTTTCTATAGAATACGGGGGCTGTGGATGATTTGGGCTAAGATAAATGTGTATGAATTGTATGGGATGTATGTGGGTAAGTGATGTACGGAGTGTATGGGATATTGTATGATGTCTGGGATGTATCAGATTTATTGCGTGTTTGGGATGTATGGCAGTGGCTGTATGATGTATGTGGATATGGGCTGTTTGGATTGTATTTGATGTTGTATGGGGTGTATGGTGGGTATGGAATGTGTGAAGTGTATGGTATGTATGGCAGGTATGGGATGTGTGAAGCGTATGAGATATATGGGGTGTGTGGAGTGTATGGGATGTTGTATGTGATGTCTGAGATATACGGGAGTATGTGATGTATGGTGGGTATGTATGGGGTGTGAAGTGATGTGGGTTAATTGGGGAAGGAGCTCATTCTGCAGACGTTGTTGTATATGTCTACACTATGTTTTCCTGATTTTGGTCTCTTTGGATGAGAAGCTACGAGGTTCTTGTTCTTCTGTGTGGTCTGAAGGCCTGGTCGCAGTGAGGCCTCCTCCTTATGACAAGCTCATGTAGAAGGGTTGTCCCTTACTGTCTGTCTTCTTCTTCAGGTTAATCACGTCAGTCTGGAGGATGTGATGCATGAAGATGCGGTTGCAGCATTAAAGAATACATCAGACATTGTCTACCTGAAAGTGGCCAAACCAACCAACGTCTATCTGAATGACTCCTATGCCCCACCCGACATCACCACCTGTGAGGAACCTGCTCTTCTCCTCTAACATGCCCTCCCATAGTTCTCCCTGTGCCATAACCTAATACTCAGCTACAACTCCTGTCCTCTTTGTATATCTCTGCAGCCTACTCTCAGCAGCTGGACAGTGACCTGTGTCACCCAAGTTATCTTGGCCCCGAGTATGCTCCAATAATGACACCAACCTCACCCCGCAGATACTCCCCCATTCCCAAAGAACTTATGGGAGAAGAGGAGGTGCCACGGTAAGAGTGAAGTAAAAGAGGGGGCTAGGCAGGAAACAGAGAGAGGGCAAACAGTCAGTGGCGTACCTAGGGTGTTTGGCACCCAGGCTGGTCCTTTCTCTGGCACCCCCAATACTTAAAAATAAATTGTACTCCCTCAGAGTAGTCTTGCCCTCATTGTACAACCTTCACAGTAGTTTTGTACAGATGTGTGCCCTCTCACAGTAGTTATGCCCTCTCTGTGCCCCTTTCACAGTTGTAATGCCCTCTTTGTGCCCCCTTCACAGTAATTATCCCCATTGTGCCCCCTTTATAGTAATAATCCCCATCGTGCCCCCTTCACAGTAATAATCCCCATCGTGCCCCCTTCACAGTAATAATCCCCATTGTGTCCCCTTTATAGTAATAATCCCCATTGTGTCCCCTTCATAGTAATAATCCCCATTGTGCCCCCTTCATAGTAATAATACCCATTGTGCCCCCTTCATAGTAATAATCCCCATTATGTCCCCTTTATAGTAATAATTCCCATCGTGCCCCCTTCACAGTAATTATCCCCATTGTGCCCCCTTTATAGTAATAATCCCCATCGTGCCCCCTTCACAGTAATAATCCCCATCGTGCCCCCTTCACAGTAATAATCCCCATTGTGTCCCCTTTATAGTAATAATCCCCATTGTGTCCCCTTCATAGTAATAATCCCCATTGTGCCCCCTTCATAGTAATAATACCCATTGTGCCCCCTTCATAGTAATAATCCCCATTATGTCCCCTTTATAGTAATAATCCCCATCGTGCCCCCTTCACAGTAATAATCCCCATTGTGCCCCCTTCACAGTAATAATCCCCATTCTGCCCCCTTCATAGTAATAATCCCCATTGTGTCCCCTTTATAGTAATAATGCCCATTGTGCCCCCTTCACAGTAATAATCCCCATTGTGCCCCCTTCGCAGTAATAATCCCCATCGTGCCCCCTTCACAGTAATAATCCCCATCGTGCCCCCTTCACAGTAATAATCCCCATCGTGCCCCCTTCACAGTAATAATCCCCATCGTGCCCCCTTCACAGTAATAATCCCCATCGTGCCCCCTTCACAGTAATAATCCCCATCGTGCCCCCTTCACAGTAATAATCCCCATCGTGCCCCCTTCACAGTAATAATCCCCATCGTGCCCCCTTCACAGTAATAATACCCATTGTGTCCCCTTTATAGTAATAATTCCCATCGTGCCCCCTTCACAGTAATAATCCCCATTGTGCCGCCTTCATAGTAATAATCCCCATTGTGTCCCCTTTATAGTAATAATCCCCATTGTGCCCCTTTCATAGTAATAATCCCTATCGTGCCCCCTTCATAGTAATAATGCCCATTGTGCCCCTTAATAGTAGAAATGCCCACTGTACTAGTAATGCCCTCTGTGCCCCCTTCATTGTAGTAATGCCCTCTGGCTTTGTGCCCACTCCATAGTAGAAATGTTCATTGTGCCCCCTTCACATTAGTACTGCCCTCTGTGCCCCCTCCATAGTAATAAATTCTTCTGTGCCCTCTCTATAGTAATAAAGTCCTCTGTGCCCCCTCCATAGTAATAAATTCTTCTGTGCCCCCTCCATAGTAATAAAGTCCTCTGTGCTCCCTCCATAGTAAAAAATTCTTCTGTGCCCCCTCCATAGTAATAAAGTCCTCTGTGCCCCCTGCATAGTAATGAATTCTTCTGTGCCCCCTCCATAGTAATAAAGTCCTCTGTGCCCCCTCTGTATTAAGAAAACACACAGTAACTACTCACCTTGTCCCGTTCCTGAAGCTCACAGTCCTCTCTTTCCTGCAGACACAGATCGCTCTGCAGCACAGTGTGGGCGGAGCTTATGCAGATTTCCAGACTGCAGGCTCTGCCCCCACACGCAGGCAGCGCGATCTGTGTCTGAAGGCTGAATGGTGGAGCGGGGAGAAGTCTTCCTGCTTCACCATTCTGTGCGCCGCCGGCCTGAAGGAGGGGAAGAGCGCGGGGAGCTGAGCGGTGAGGGACAGGACCCAGCTCCCAGCGCTCCAGCAATGAGCGCTTCCATCTGTATTGATGAAAGCGCTCATTGCTTCCAGGCTCTGGCACCCCTATGAGAGGGGCCACCCGGGGCAGACTGCACCCCACGGCCCCCCTTAGTACACCACTGAAAACAGTAGATTTAGCGGAATAAGATCCGTCCAAAAGATGGTGGAGCAGTAGATGGATCAGATGCATCATACATAATAGAAGGAGGAGATAGATGTGACCGGTGGGATATATGATGGGAGAACATGACATGGTGGAGCAGTAGATGGACAAAGACAGTGTCGTACATAAAGAAGTAAGGGCTCCATAGCAAGGATCGAACCAGGCTCCACACACAGGACAGAAGGGTTTCCACCTAAACCCCTTTCAGTGACCCTTGGTCCATTTTTCCACTGCCTCATTTGCTAAAAGTTGTTCCTTTAGAGGGAAGAGTCCTTGCCAAGTTTTCACCCCCAGTAGAAGAGGGGATGATCCCAACTGGGCCCCCTCTTGCCCTGGGCCCCATAGCAGTTGCATGGTCTGCCACTATGGTAGTTACACCCCTGGACAGAGATCAGATAGATCATACATGATGATAAAAGAAGGAGTTAGATGTGACCAATGGGATGTATGATGGGAGAACATGACATGGTGGAGCTGTAGATGGACAGAGATCAGATAGACCATACAGTATAGAAGGAGGAGGAGATAGATGTATGATGTGTCTGGTTAACTGAATGGTGGATTATATGGGACTTCCATTGTTGTACCACAGTGAACCTCGCAGGATTGTGATTCATCGTGGCTCCACGGGGCTTGGATTTAATATTGTTGGAGGAGAAGATGGGGAAGGAATATTCATCTCATTTATCTTGGCGGGGGGTCCGGCTGACCTGAGCGGAGCTTTACGAAAGGGGGATCAAATCTTGTCTGTGAGTAGCTCAACTCAACGGCTTTACAGTCAGTGTTTTATTTTTTTCCTATTATTGTACAGTAAACCTTAGATGTTGTTTTTATTGTGTGTGTGTGATGGGGGGGGGGGGGGGGAGTGGCTGGAAAATGTGTGAAATCTTACAACATAAACATGTACAGGCCAAGAAGTCCCAAGAAAGCTTGAGATCTAGAAAGAGTTACAGAACCACTGCAACCCAAGTTCAGTCTTCTACAGTCTACAGAAGTCTCATCAGACATGGTCTACAGTGCAATAGAAATCTTTCTACAATCTTTTACGGTCTACATATAAGACATGTATTTAGGTTTCTGTAACATTGTAGACCATGTCCGATAAGACTGCTGTAGACTGTAGAAGCTTGTATTAAGATTTCTATCGCACTGCATGTCTACAGTGTGATAGAAATCTTAATACAATCTTCTACAGTCTACAGAAGTCTCATCAGACATGGTCTACAGTGCGATAGAAATATTAATACAATCTTCTACAGTCTACAGAAGTCTCATGAGACATGGTCTACAGTGCGATAGAAATATTAATACAATCTTCTACAGTCTACAGAAGTCTCATCAGACATGGTCTGCAGTGCGATAGAAATCTTTCTACAATCTTTTACGGTCTACAGAAGTCTTATCAGACATGGTCTACAGTGCGATAGAAATCTTAATACAATCTTCTACAGTCTACAGAAGTCTCATCAGACATGGTCTGCAGTGCGATAGAAATCTTTCTACAATCTTTTACGGTCTACAGAAGTCTTATCAGACATGGTCTACAGTGCGATAGAAATCTTAATACAATCTTTTACGGTCTACAGAAGTCTTATCAGACATGGTCTACAGTGCGATAGAAATGTTAATACAATCTTCTACAGTCTACAGAAGTCTCATCAGACATGGTCTGCAGTGCGATAGAAATTTTAATACAATCTTCTACGGTCTACAGAAGTCTCATCAGACATGGTCTGCAGTGCGATAGAAATCTTTCTACAATCTTTTACGGTCTACAGAAGTCTTATCAGACATGGTCTACAGTGCGATAGAAATCTTAATACAATCTTTTACGTTCTACAGAAGTCTTATCAGACATGGTCTACAGTGCGATAGAAATTTTAATACAATCTTCTACGGTCTACAGAAGTCTTATCAGACATTGTCTACAATGTTACAGAAACCTAAATACAGTCTTCTACAGCCATCAGAGTTTTTATCAGACATGGTCTATACCTGCAGCACAGGGTTCTCCATGATGTCTGAAAACATGGTATATCTGTGTAAAAATTTGGAGGTTCTCCACCATATCTAACGGAATCAACCAATGTATATCTGCAGGAGAACAGGGCAAGTTTCTTCACCAAGTCTGGAACAATTAACCATTATACTGGACATTTGAAGAACGACAGTACAGTATTCTCCACCATCTCTGGAACATCAACCATTCTACATCTGCAGAAGACTAGCACAAAGTCCTCCACCATGCTGGGAACAATGGGCCTTTTTTTTTTTTAATCAGATCTTTTTTTATTAATAGTTATATTTCCATATACAGAAAAATATTTCAAGCATCTTCGGCTATTGTACAACGACAACTTTCAGTGGACATACCTGGATGCATGTACAAGAATATACAATTCCCTTTCCTCCCGCCCTCCCAAACTACAGAACCCCCCCTTACCCACCCCTCCCCCACTCCGGCATTGGTTCCATCCCTTTCTTATTTTCCATTTATACATTAATGTGACTATTAGTCATCCATAGACTCCATAACTTGTCATACTTATGGGGGCACCCCCTTTTCATACATCACCATAGTTTTAACCCTCCACTGTTGGGGACTGGTGTGGATCCAGTGTAAAGCCCTCAGCTTCCTGGCTACATACAGTAGCTTCCCTATCGGCACCCCAGTAGCCTCATCTACTTCCGAGACGTATCCTAATATACAAACTTTAGTACAGAGAAGACCTTCTGTATGATCTCCAATATGCATCCAACCTTTGACGTTGCCATAACGTGTAATAAGTCCGCTGGTTCCGTCAGATCTGACGCCTATAAGAATATTGTACACCCTGTGTATGAGGAATAATTAGGACAGTTTTCCATTTTCACTCAGCGAGAATAGTGGTACTGCCTCTAAAATATCTTCCCGTTGCTCTTGCGATATCTTACCTAGATCTCTTGCCCATTTACGCATACTAGTCAATGGGTGAGACTCCAGAAATTTGTCTAGGAGCATTAGGTAAAGCATGGAGATCAAATCCTTCTCCCTGAACCCTCCAGAATCCACATAAGGTCTTTGCCTTCGAATCTGACCAGTCATATCTACTGTGTTGGACTCCAACCAACCCTTAAAGTGTTGGCATGGAGCCACTAAATAATATGTCCACAGGTTAGGCAACGCCAGTCACCCGCCGTTTTTGCATACCGTAAAGTCTCCAGCTTTATTCTAGGCTGACCTCTATGCCACACTAGATCTCTAAAGATGTAGTTGATTCTGTGGAATCTGTCCAGAGGCATCCCGACCTGGGCGTTGTCAAGGACATACAGAAGTTGTGGCATCATGACCATCTTTAAAAGGTTGACTCTGCCTACCACCAATAGAAACCGCTTACACCAAGCCCTAACCGTCACCCGGAATTTCGTAAGCAGTGGCGTTAAATTAAGCTCTTCAAACTCTGACACCCGGGCGAGATTTGAATCCCTAGATATTTAATGTTTGCTACGCAGGGGATGTGGTTAGCTAAAGCAGTCGCGGACAAGGCGTGACCATGCAAGAACATCAATGCCGATTTATGCCAAATGATAGTTAGTCCCGCCATTTGACCAAATCGGCCTATAAGAGCCATTGTTGCAGACAGGGAGGTCAATGTGTCCCCCAAAAATAGTATCATCCGCATACATAACTACTTTATTTTGGATCTGTCCGTATTTAAAACCTCGTATTTCGGAGGCGCTCCGCACCGCTGCCGCCAATGGCTCTATTGCGAACAGCAAGGGAGACAATGGACACCCACAATGGACTTTCTACTGCTGCAGAAGAATAGTGTGAGGTCCTCCACCATGTACATCTGCAGGAGAAACGCATGAGATCCTTGATCATGCTAGGATCATGGTACGTGTACAGGAGAATAGTATGATGTCCTCCACTGTATCTGGAAAAATCAACCATTGTCCATCTGCAGGAGAATAATACAAGGTCCTCCACCTTGTCTTGAACAATCAACATTTCACATCTACAGGAGAACTGTGTGAGATCCTCCACCATATCTGGAACGAGCAACCATTGTACATCCTCCATCATTCTGAGATCAACCATTCTAATGTACATGCTAGGAACTGTCAACCATTCTACATCTGCGGGAAAACAATAGGAAAGTCCTCTACCACAGCGGTCCCCGACCACCAGGCCATGGACCAGTACCGGCCCAGGATCATCTGGTCTGTGGGGAGCGTCAGTGTTAAATGGGAGGGACAGGAACTTTTGGCTCCTGTGCCCAGTTGTTTAGCCTCATAGAGTAATGCTGCTATGCCTGAGGCCTGTGAGGCAGTGCTGCGGTACAGGATGGTCGCCATAATGACATCATTGTGACCTTCATGACCATGGCATCACTCCACAAGAGAACCCGGCACAAGAGGTGGCAATGACGTCCACGACCGCTTGTATTGTAGCGCAGGGAGCCCGGGCAGCAGGCTGGAAGAGGCCTCAGTCACAGACCGCTGGACGGAGGGGGGTATTGTATTCTTTTTATCTTTCCAATTGTGAACACTACTGGGGGGCACCAAGGAGGAGGGGTTGGATGTATTATTTAATGGGAGCACCATATGTAAAGAGGCACTATTAGTGGGGTACACCATATGTAAAGAGGCACTATTAGTGGGGTACACCATATGTAAAGAGGCACTATTAGTGGGGGACACCGTATGTAAAGAGGCACTATTAGTGGGGGGCACCATATGTAAAGAGGCACTATTAGTGGGGGGCACCATATGTAAAGAGGCACTATTAGTGGGGGACACCATATGTAAAGAGGCGCTATTAGTGGGGGACACCATATGTAAAGAGGCACTATTAGTGGGGGGCACCATATGTAAAGAGGCACTATTAGTGGGGGACACCATATGTAAAGAGGCACTATTAGTGGGGGACACCATATGTAAAGAGGCACTATTAGTGGGGGGCACCATATGTAAAGAGGCGCTATTAGTGGGGGACACCATATGTAAAGAGGCACTATTAGTGGGGGACACCATATGTAAAGAGGCACTATTAGTGGGGGACACCATATGTAAAGAGGCGCTATTAGTGGGGGACACCATATGTAAAGAGGCACTATTATTGGGGGGCACCAAGGAGAAGGGGTTGGATGTATTATTTAATGGGGTACTATATATAAAGAGGCACTATTAGTGGGGGACACCATATGTAAAGAGGCACTATTAGTGGGGGACACCATATGTAAAGAGGCACTACTGAGGGGCACCATATGTAAAGAGCACTACTGGAGGGGGATCAGATGTAAAGAGGAAGTACTGGGGGGGGCACCATATGTAAAGAGGTACTACTGGAGGGGGACCATATGTAAAGAGGTACTACTGGAGGGGGACCATATATAAAGAGGCACTACTGGAGGGGGCACCATATGTAAAGAGGCATTACTGGGGGCACTATATATATATATATATATATATATATATATATATATATATATATATATGTAAAGAGGCACTACTGGGGGGAACCATATGTAAAGAGGCACTACTGGGGGGCACTATATTTAAAGAGGCACTACTGATGGGGCACCATATGTAAAGAGGCATTACTGGGGGTCCAAATGTAGATAGGTACTACTGGAGGGGCACCATATGTAAAGAGGCACTACTGGGGATGGGATGTACAGAGGCAGGATAGACCTGGGAGGATAGAACATTATGAGGTCCTCCATCATTCTGAGAATAATCAAGTATTCTACAGCCACAGGAGGACAGCACAAGCTCCACCACTGTATCTAGGAAGATGAACCATTATACATCTGTAGGAAAACAGTACAAGGTCTTTCTCCATGTCTAGAAAAAAGTTGTATATCTGTAGGAGAAAAATATTAGGTCTACCTCTACCATGCTTGGATCAATCAACCATTGTACATCTGCAGGAGAACAGTGTAAGGTCCTCCACCATATCTATAACAATCAACCATTGTACATCTGCAGGAGAACAGTGTAAGGTTCTCCACCATATCTATAACAATCAACCATTGTACATCTACATAAGAACAGTGTAAGGTTCTCCACCATATCTATAACAATCAACCATTGTACATCTGCAGGAGAACAGTGTAAGGTTCTCCACCATATCTATAACAATCAACCATTGTACATCTGCAGGAGAACAGTGTAAGGTCTTCCACCATATCTATAACAATCAACCATTGTACATCTGCAGGAGAACAGTGTAAGGTCTTCCACCACATCTATAACAATCAACCATTGTACATCTGCATGAGAACAGTGTAAGGTTCTCCACCATATCTATAACAATCAACCATTGTACATCTACATGAGAACAGTGTAAGGTTCTCCACCATATCTATAACAATCAACCATTGTACATCTGCAGGAGAACAGTGTAAGGTCTTCCACCATATCTATAACAATCAACCATTGTACATCTGCAGGAGAACAGTGTAAGGTCCTCCACCATATCTATAACAATCAACCATTGTACATCTGCAGGAGAACAGTGTAAGGTTCTCCACCATATCTATAACAATCAACCATTGTACATCTGCAGGAGAACAGTGTAAGGTCTTCCACCATATCTATAACAATCAACCATTGTACATCTACATGAGAACAGTGTAAGGTTCTCCACCATATCTATAACAATCAACCATTGTACATCTGCAGGAGAACAGTGTAAGGTCTTCCACCATATCTATAACAATCAACCATTGTACATCTGCAGGAGAACAGTGTAAGGTCTTCCACCACATCTATAACAATCAACCATTGTACATCTGCATGAGAACAGTGTAAGGTTCTCCACCATATCTATAACAATCAACCATTGTACATCTACATGAGAACAGTGTAAGGTCCTCCACCATATCTATAACAATCAACCATTGTACATCTGCAGGAGAACAGTGTAAGGTTCTCCACCATATCTATAACAATCAACCATTGTACATCTGCAGGAGAACAGTGTAAGGTCTTCCACCATATCTATAACAATCAACCATTGTACATCTGCAGGAGAACAGTGTAAGGTTCTCCACCATATCTATAACAATCAACCATTGTACATCTGCAGGAGAACAGTGTAAGGTCTTCCACCATATCTATAACAATCAACCATTGTACATCTGCAGGAGAACAGTGTAAGGTCTTCCACCACATCTATAACAATCAACCATTGTACATCTGCAGGAGAACAGTGTAAGGTCTTCCACCACATCTATAACAATCAACCATTGTACATCTGCAGGAGAACAGTGTAAGGTCTTCCACCACATCTATAACAAACCATTGTACATCTGCATGAGAACAGTGTAAGGTTCTCCACCATATCTATAACAATCAACCATTGTACATCTACATGAGAACAGTGTAAGGTCCTCCACCATATCTATAACAATCAACCATTGTACATCTGCAGGAGAACAGTGTAAGGTTCTCCACCATATCTATAACAATCAACCATTGTACATCTGCAGGAGAACAGTGTAAGGTCTTCCACCACATCTATAACAATCAACCATTGTACATCTGCAGGAGAACAGTGTAAGGTCTTCCACCACATCTATAACAATCAACCATTGTACATCTGCAGGAGAACAGTGTAAGGCCTTCCACCACATCTATAACAATCAACCATTGTACATCTGCAGGAGAACAGTGTAAGGTCTTCCACCTTACTGGCAACAATTATTCACCATGAATTTATAAGAATAATCTTGCTAGAAACAACTAGCCATTTTACATCTACAGGAGAGCAAGATGAGGTCTTCCACCATGCCTGAAACAATTAATTATTCTACATCTGCTGAAAAACAGTACCATGTCCTCCACCATGCTGGGAACAATTAACCATTCTGGATATGTAGAACAGCCCCAGGTCACCAGCATTTTATATATACAGGAAACAGTACAAGATCCTCCACCAAATCTGGAATAGATCCTTTGCCTTGCCAGGAACAATCAACCATTCTACATTTACAGGCAAAGGTGCAAGGTCTTCCACTGTTTCTAGGAAAATAAAACATTGTACGCTTGCAAGAGAACAGTATGATGTCTTCCACCTTCTCTGGAACAATCCACCTTTATGCAGGAGAATAGCACAAGGTCCTTCCCCATGTCAGGAACAATCAACCATTGCAAATCTCTAGGAAAATAAAACAGGAGAACAGTACAAGGTCCTTCACTATGTGCGGGATGATCAGCCATTGACTACACTCTGACTACTCCCAGTAAGAGCCGACCCGGATCAGCTATGACAGCCATGCTAAATCTCACGGTGTCAATTAGCAATAGCTGGTGCTGACACATAAAATACTGGCTCCTAATTCTCCAAGGCCAGGAACCTCGGTGACACATACCTTACATCCACAATGATTCCAGGTACCTTCTTAGAGCTGACAAGGATTCAGGGCAGTGTTCACAGTACATATCGATTAGATGTAGACATTACTGATGGTTGTAAGGATTGTCTTAAGTATTTTCAGCTGGGCTTTTCCTTCTGATGTGGGTCCAGCTCCTCATGATTATGACTCTCCTAACTGATTTACAGGTGAATGGGGTGGATCTGAGAAATGCTACTCATGAGCAGGCGGCTCTGGCCCTCAAGAATGCGGGGCAAACAGTCACAATCATTGCCCAGTATAAGCCTGAGGGTAAGATGGCTCGTGACATATAATCTGCCATGTAAAGTATATGGGAGTACAGTACTAATAAGGTAGGTGTCTTTGGTCTCTCAGAGTACAGCAGGTTCGAAGCCAAGATCCATGACCTGAGGGAGCAGCTGATGAACAGTAGTCTCGGCTCTGGGAGTGCATCTCTGCACAACGCTAACGGTGGCAAGAGAGGGTTCTACATCAGGTAAGAAGTCCACTGGTGGAGTTGATGAGAACACAACCTGTGATCACAAGGTCAGTGGGCTAATGGTGGTGTCCAGTGTCCGATCTTCTTGCTTTGTCTTCTGCTCATGTCTGTCCTCTTCAGTAACGTACTTGTGTCCTGCTCTCAGGGCTCTTTTTGACTATGACAAGACACGGGACTGCGGCTTTCTCAGTCAAGCCCTTAGCTTCAAGTTTGGAGATGTCCTCCATGTTATAGATGCCACAGATGACGAGTGGTGGCAGGCGAGACGGGTACAACCAGAGGGAGAAGAAGTCGGCTTCATCCCCAGTAAGAGAAGGTGAGACCTTGTGCCGTGCAGTTAGAGGCGCCAAACTTTCCAATATGAGGATTCTATACTAACCTTTACCCAAAGGTGGACCCACCCAGCAGAGATGTACTACCAGTATACACACCTGATTATATACACCTGATACCAGTATACACACCCTATTATATACACCCGATACCAGTATACACACCCTATTATATACACCCGATACCAGTATACACACCCTTTTATATACACCCGATACCGGTATACACACCCTATTATATACACCTGATACCAGTATACACACCTGATTATATACACCTGATACCAGTATACACACCCTATTATATACACACCTGATACCAGTATACACACCTGATTATATACACCTGATACCAGTATACACACCCTATTATATACACACACCTGATACCAGTATACACACCTGATTATATACACCTGATACCAGTATACACACCCTATTATATACACCTGATACCAGTATACACACCCTATTATATACACCTGATACCAGTATATACACCCGATTATATACACCTGATACCAGTATATACACCCTATTATATACACCTGATACCAGTATACACACCCTATTATATACACCTGATACCAGTATACACACCCTATTATATACACCTGATACCAGTATACACACCTTGTTATATACACCTGATACCAGTATATACACCCTATTATATACACCTGATACCAGTATATACACCCTATTATATACACCTGATACCAGTATACACACCTGATTATATACACCTGATACCAGTATACACACCCTATTATATACACACCTGATACCAGTATACACACCTGATTATATACACCTGATACCAGTATACACACCCTATTATATACACACCTGATACCAGTATACACACCTGATTATATACACCTGATACCAGTATACACACCCTATTATATACACACACCTGATACCAGTATACACACCTGATTATATACACCTGATACCAGTATACACACCCTATTATATACACCTGATACCAGTATACACACCCTATTATATACACCTGATACCAGTATATACACCCGATTATATACACCTGATACCAGTATACACACCCTATTATATACACCTGATACCAGTATACACACCCTATTATATACACCTGATACCAGTATACACACCTTGTTATATACACCTGATACCAGTATACACACCTTGTTATATACACCTGATACCAGTATACACACCCTATTATATACACCTGATACCAGTATACACACCCTATTATATACACCTGATACCAGTATACACACCCTATTATATACACCTGATACCAGTATACACACCTTGTTATATACACCTGATACCAGTATATACACCCTATTATATACACCTGATACCAGTATATACACCCTATTATATACACCTGATACCAGTATACACACCCTATTATATACACCTGATACCAGTATACACACCCTATTATATACACCTGATACCAGTATACACACCCTATTATATACACCTGATACCAGTATATACACCCTATTATATACACCTGATACCAGTATATACACCCTATTATATACACCTGATACCAGTATACACACCCTATTATATACACCTGATACCAGTATACACACCCTATTATATACACCTGATACCAGTATACACACCCTATTATATACACCTGATACCAGTATACACACCTTGTTATATACACCTGATACCAGTATATACACCCTATTATATATACTGTATCCAGGCCTCGTGTCACGCTCCTCCAGTGGCACAATAATGGCCACGTCCCTCTTACTGGACTGACGTGGCTCCTTTCTCTTCACAGGGTGGAGAGACGAGAATGGTCTCGGTTAAAGGTAAAGGTGCGACTGTGTTGTGTCTGAGAAGTGCATTCAGTGACATGTCATCAGTGTTTGGATGATGGGTGCTGTAGTCTCCACTTGTGCTAGTACCTGGTTCCTCAGCCCCTATTTTTACTTTGGTCACTGCTTTAATCTTGTACAACGCTTCCCCAGTGTTTACTGGGATTATCACACAAATACCAGTATGTTGTCAGGCTTCATTCACACATCCGTGAGATACCGGACCGGCCTCCTGCTTAGTGCAGCAGCGCACGGTGTGATTGGTTGCTATGACGCCGTGCGCTTTGTGCCTCCGCTGCAGTACAGATCATACCAGTGCGGCGACGGCACAAAGCGCACGGAGTCATGGCAACCAATCACACCGTGCGCTCCTGCACTAAGCCGGAGGCCGGTCCGGTATCTCACGGACTGGGATTGCGGAGGGCCCTCCATAGAAGCTGAGCCTGAGGAGAAGGCGCCTGTGCAGGGTGATAACAGTACCAGCTCCGTATGGACTACAACTCCTCTGCTCTCCGTCTGCATTCCCTGAAGATCCAATGTATTGTCCACATGTGACTATAGTGGTTATAGCGTCCGTCCGTCAATGTGCGCGACATCACTGAGAGCGGCTCTTACTACAATGTCTGTCTTTTCACTTCTCTCCTCCGCTGCGCAGGACCGAAGCAGCACTACTGGTTCTCAGAGTATGTATCTCACTGCCATGTACAACCACCCTCAACATGTAGTCCTCACCAACATCCTTCCCCTGAAGAACTGCCACCAATGCAGCCCTACACCTCCATCGTGTCCTGTACCGTCCTCACACACACTCCTCTACACTACACCTCCATCGTGTCCTGTACCGTCCTCACACACACTCCTCTACACTACACCTCCATCGTGTCCTGTACCGTCCTCACACACTCCTCTACACTACACCTCCTGTATCTACTATTCCTGTACCGTCCTCACACACTCCTCTACACTACACCTCCTCCTGTATCTACTATTCCTGTACCGTCCTCACACACACTCCTCTACACTACACCTCCTCCTGTATCTACTATTCCTGTACCGTCCTCACACACACTCCTCTACACTACACCTCCTGTATCTACTATTCCTGTACCGTCCTCACACACACTCCTCTACACTACACCTCCTCCTGTATCTACTATTCCTGTACCGTCCTCACACACACTCCTCTACACTACACCTCCTGTATCTACTATTCCTGTACCGTCCTCACACACACTCCTCTACACTACACCTCCTGTATCTACTATTCCTGTACCGTCCTCACACACACTCCTCTACACTACACCTCCTCCTGTATCTACTATTCCTGTACCGTCCTCACACACACTCCTCTACACTACACCTCCTGTATCTACTATTCCTGTACCGTCCTCACACACACTCCTCTACACTACACCTCCTCCTGTATCTACTATTCCTGTACCGTCCTCACACACACTCCTCTACACTACACCTCCTGTATCTACTATTCCTGTACCGTCCTCACACACACTCCTCTACACTACACCTCCTCCTGTATCTACTATTCCTGTACCGTCCTCACACACACTCCTCTACACTACACCTCCTCCTGTATCTACTATTCCTGTACCGTCCTCACACACACTCCTCTACACTACACCTCCTGTATCTACTATTCCTGTACCGTCCTCACACACACTCCTCTACACTACACCTCCTCCTGTATCTACTATTCCAGTACCGTCCTCACACACACTCCTCTACACTACACCTCCACCTGTATCTACTTTTCCTGTACTGTCCTCACACACACTCCTCTACACTACACCTCCTCCTGTATCTACTATTCCTGTACCGTCCTCACACACACTCCTCTACACTACACCTCCTCCTGTATCTACTATTCCTGTACCGTCCTCACACACACTCCTCTACACTACACCTCCTGTATCTACTATTCCAGTACCGTCCTCACACACACTCCTCTACACTACACCTCCTCCTGTATCTACTATTCCTGTACCGTCCTCACACACACTCCTCTACACTACACCTCCTCCTGTATCTACTATTCCAGTACCGTCCTCACACACACTCCTCTACACTACACCTCCACCTGTATCTACTTTTCCTGTACTGTCCTCACACACACTCCTCTACACTACACCTCCTCCTGTATCTACTATTCCTGTACCGTCCTCACACACACTCCTCTACACTACACCTCCTCCTGTATCTACTATTCCTGTACCGTCCTCACACACACTCCTCTACACTACACCGCCTCCTGTATCTACTATTCCTGTACCGTCCTCACACACACTCCTCTACACTACACCTCCTCCTGTATCTACTATTCCTGTACTGTCCTCACACACACTCCTCTACACTACACCTCCTCCTGTATCTACTATTCCTGTACCGTCCTCACACACACTCCTCTACACTACACCTCCTCCTGTATCTACTATTCCTGTACCGTCCTCACACACACTCCTCTACACTACACCTCCTCCTGTATCTACTATTCCTGTACCGTCCTCACACACACTCCTCTACACTACACCTCCTGTATCTACTATTCCTGTACCGTCCTCACACACACTCCTCTACACTACACCTCCTCCTGTATCTACTATTCCTGTACCGTCCTCACACACACTCCTCTACACTACACCTCCTCCTGTATCTACTATTCCTGTACCGTCCTCACACACACTCCTCTACACTACACCTCCTCCTGTATCCACTATTCCTGTACTGTCCTCACACACACTCCTCTACACTACACCTCCTCCTGTATCTACTATTCCTGTACCGTCCTCACACACACTCCTCTACACTACACCTCCTCCTGTATCTACTATTCCTGTACCGTCCTCACACACACTCCTCTACACTACACCTCCTGTATCTACTATTCCTGTACCGTCCTCACACACACTCCTCTACACTACACCTCCTCCTGTATCTACTATTCCTGTACCGTCCTCACACACACTCCTCTACACTACACCTCCTGTATCTACTATTCCTGTACCGTCCTCACACACACTCCTCTACACTACACCTCCTGTATCTACTATTCCTGTACCGTCCTCACACACACTCCTCTACACTACACCTCCTCCTGTATCTACTATTCCTGTACCGTCCTCACACACACTCCTCTACACTACACCTCCTGTATCTACTATTCCTGTACCGTCCTCACACACACTCCTCTACACCTCCTCCTGTATCTACTATTCCTGTACCGTCCTCACACACACTCCTCTACACTACACCTCCTCCTGTATCTACTATTCCTGTACCGTCCTCACACACACTCCTCTACACTACACCTCCTCCTGTATCTACTATTCCTGTACTGTCCTCACACACACTCCTCTACACTACACCTCCTGTATCTACTATTCCTGTACCGTCCTCACACACACTCCTCTACACTACACCTCCTCCTGTATCTACTATTCCTGTACCGTCCTCACACACACTCCTCTACACTACACCTCCTCCTGTATCTACTATTCCTGTACCGTCCTCACACACACTCCTCTACACTACACCTCCTCCTGTATCTACTATTCCTGTACCGTCCTCACACACACTCCTCTACACTACACCTCCTCCTGTATCTACTATTCCTGTACCGTCCTCACACACACTCCTCTACACTACACCTCCTCCTGTATCTACTATTCCTGTACCGTCCTCACACACACTCCTCTACACTACACCTCCTCCTGTATCTACTATTCCTGTACTGTCCTCACACACACTCCTCTACACTACACCTCCTCCTGTATCTACTATTCCTGTACTGTCCTCACACACACTCCTCTACACTACACCTCCTCCTGTATCTACTATTCCTGTACCGTCCTCACACACACTCCTCTACACTACACCTCCTGTATCTACTACTCCTGTACCGTCCTCACACACACTCCTCTACACTACACCTCCTCCTGTATCTACTACTCCTGTACCGTCCTCACACACACTCCTCTACACTACACCTCCTCCTGTATCTACTATTCCTGTACTGTCCTCACACACACTCCTCTACACTACACCTCCTCCTGTATCTACTATTCCTGTACCGTCCTCACACACACTCCTCTACACTACACCTCCTCCTGTATCTA
The DNA here is from genome assembly GCF_905171765.1 of Bufo bufo. NCBI lineage: Eukaryota > Metazoa > Chordata > Amphibia > Anura > Bufonidae > Bufo > Bufo bufo. Next base: position 840,852,294 of record NC_053389.1, on the reverse strand, counting down.
CTATTCCTGTACTGTCCTCACACACACTCCTCTACACTACACCTCCTCCTGTATCTACTATTCCTGTACCGTCCTCACACACACTCCTCTACACTACACCTCCTCCTGTATCTACTATTCCTGTACCGTCCTCACACACACTCCTCTACACTACACCTCCTGTATCTACTATTCCTGTACCGTCCTCACACACACTCCTCTACACTACACCTCCTCCTGTATCTACTATTCCTGTACCGTCCTCACACACACTCCTCTACACTACACATCCTGTATCTACTATTCCTGTACCGTCCTCACACACACTCCTCTACACTACACCTCCTCCTGTATCTACTATTCCTGTACCGTCCTCACACACACTCCTCTACACTACACCTCCTGTATTTACTATTCCTGTACCGTCCTCACACACACTCCTCTACACTACACCTCCTGTATCTACTATTCCTGTACCGTCCTCACACACACTCCTCTACACTACACCTCCTCCTGTATCTACTATTCCTGTACCGTCCTCACACACACTCCTCTACACTACACCTCCTCCTGTATCTACTATTCCTGTACCGTCCTCACACACACTCCTCTACACTACACCTCCTCCTGTATCTACTATTCCTGTACCGTCCTCACACACACTCCTCTACACTACACCTCCTGTATCTACTATTCCTGTACCGTCCTCACACACACTCCTCTACACTACACCTCCTCCTGTATCTACTATTCCTGTACTGTCCTCACACACACTCCTCTACACTACACCTCCTCCTGTATCTACTATTCCTGTACCGTCCTCACACACACTCCTCTACACTACACCTCCTCCTGTATCTACTATTCCTGTACCGTCCTCACACACACTCCTCTACACTACACCTCCTGTATCTACTATTCCTGTACCGTCCTCACACACACTCCTCTACACTACACCTCCTCCTGTATCTACTATTCCTGTACCGTCCTCACACACACTCCTCTACACTACACCTCCTCCTGTATCTACTATTCCTGTACCGTCCTCACACACACTCCTCTACACTACACCTCCTGTATCTACTATTCCTGTACCGTCCTCACACACACTCCTCTACACTACACCTCCTCCTGTATCTACTATTCCTGTACCGTCCTCACACACACTCCTCTACACTACACCTCCTCCTGTATCTACTATTCCTGTACCGTCCTCACACACACTCCTCTACACTACACCTCCTCCTGTATCTACTATTCCTGTACCGTCCTCACACACACTCCTCTACACTACACCACCTCCTGTATCTACTATTCCTGTACCGTCCTCACACACACTCCTCTACACTACACCTCCTGTATCTACTATTCCTGTACCGTCCTCACACACACTCCTCTACACTACACCTCCTGTATCTACTATTCCTGTACCGTCCTCACACACACTCCTCTACACTACACCTCCTCCTGTATCTACTATTCCTGTACCGTCCTCACACACACTCCTATACACTACACCTCCTCCTGTATCTACTATTCCTGTACTGTCCTCACACACACTCCTCTACACTACACCTCCTGTATCTACTATTCCTGTACCGTCCTCACACACACTCCTCTACACTACACCTCCTCCTGTATCTACTATTCCTGTACCGTCCTCACACACACTCCTCTACACTACACCTCCTCCTGTATCTACTATTCCTGTACCGTCCTCACACACACTCCTCTACACCTCCTCCTGTATCTACTATTCCTGTACCGTCCTCACACACACTCCTCTACACTACACCTCCTCCTGTATCTACTATTCCTGTACCGTCCTCACACACACTCCTCTACACTACACCTCCTGTATCTACTATTCCTGTACTGTCCTCACACACACTCCTCTACACTACACCTCCTCCTGTATCTACTAGTCCTGTACCGTCCTCACACACACTCCTCTACACTACACCTCCTCCTGTATCTACTATTCCTGTACCGTCCTCACACACACTCCTCTACACTACACCTCCTGTATCTACTATTCCTGTACCGTCCTCACACACACTCCTCTACACTACACCTCCATCGTGTCCTGTACCGTCCTCACACACACTCCTCTACACCTCCATCGTGTCCTGTACCGTCCTCACACACTCCTCTACACTACACCTCCATCGTGTCCTGTACCGTCCTCACACACTCCTCTACACTACACCTCCATCGTGTCCTGTACCGTCCTCTCACACACTCCTCTACACTACACCTCCATCGTGTCCTGTACCGTCCTCACACACACTCCTCTACACTACACCTCCATCGTGTCCTGTACCGTCCTCACACACACTCCTCTACACTACACCTCCATCGTGTCCTGTACCGTCCTCACACACACTCCTCTACACTACACCTCCATCGTGTCCTGTACCGTCCTCTCACACACTCCTCTACACTACACCTCCATCGTGTCCTGTACCGTCCTCACACACACTCCTCTACACCTCCATCGTGTCCTGTACCGTCCTCACACACACTCCTCTACACTACACCACCTGTATCTACTATTCCTGTACCGTCCTCACACACACTCCTCTACACTACACCTCCTGTATCTACTATTCCTGTACCGTCCTCACACACACTCCTCTACACTACACCTCCTGTATCTACTATTCCTGTACCGTCCTCACACACACTCCTCTACACTACACCTCCTGTATCTACTATTCCTGTACTGTCCTCACACACACTCCTCTACACTACACCTCCTCCTGTATCTACTATTCCTGTACCGTCCTCACACACACTCCTCTACACTACACCTCCTCCTGTATCTACTATTCCTGTACCGTCCTCACACACACTCCTCTACACTACACCTCCTGTATCTACTATTCCTGTACCGTCCTCACACACACTCCTCTACACTACACCTCCATCGTGTCCTGTACCGTCCTCACACACACTCCTCTACACCTCCATCGTGTCCTGTACCGTCCTCACACACACTCCTCTACACTACACCTCCATCGTGTCCTGTACCGTCCTCACACACTCCTCTACACTACACCTCCATCGTGTCCTGTACCGTCCTCACACACTCCTCTACACTACACCTCCATCGTGTCCTGTACCGTCCTCTCACACACTCCTCTACACTACACCTCCATCGTGTCCTGTACCGTCCTCACACACACTCCTCTACACTACACCTCCATCGTGTCCTGTACCGTCCTCACACACACTCCTCTACACTACACCTCCATCGTGTCCTGTACCGTCCTCACACACACTCCTCTACACTACACCTCCATCGTGTCCTGTACCGTCCTCACACACTCCTCTACACTACACCTCCATCGTGTCCTGTACCGTCCTCTCACACACTCCTCTACACTACACCTCCATCGTGTCCTGTACCGTTCTCACACACACTCCTCTACACTACACCTCCTCCTGTATCTACTATTCCTGTACCGTCCTCACACACACTCCTCTACACTACACCTCCTCCTGTATCTACTATTCCTGTACCGTCCTCACACACACTCCTCTACACTACACCTCCTCCTGTATCTACTATTCCTGTACCGTCCTCACACACACTCCTCTACATTACACCTCCATCGTGTCCTGTACCGTCCTCTCACACACTCCTCTACACTACACCTCCATCGTGTCCTGTACCGTCCTCACACACACTCCTCTACGCTACACCTCCATCGTGTCCTGTACCGTCCTCTTACACACTCCTCTACACTACACCTCCATCGTGTCCTGTACCGTCCTCACACACACTCCTCTACACTACACCTCCATCGTGTCCTGTACCGTCCTCACACACACTCCTCTACACTACACCTCCATCGTGTCCTGTACCGTCCTCACACACACTTCTCTACACTACACCTCCATCGTGTCCTGTACCGTCCTCTTACACACTCCTCTACACTACACCTCCATCGTGTCCTGTACCGTCCTCACACACACTCCTCTACACTACACCTCCATCGTGTCCTGTACCGTCCTCACACACACTCCTCTACACTACACCTCCATCGTGTCCTGTACCGTCCTCACACACACTTCTCTACACTACACCTCCATCGTGTCCTGTACCGTCCTCACACACACTCCTCTACGCTACACCTCCATGGTGTCCTGTACCGTCCTCTCACACACTCCTCTACACTACACCTCCATCGTGTCCTGTACCGTCCTCTCACACACTCCTCTACGCTACACCTCCATCGTGTCCTGTACCGTCCTCACACACACTCCTCTACACTACACCTCCATCGTGTCCTGTACCGTCCTCACACACTCCTCTACACTACACCTCCATAGTCTCCTGTACCGTCCTCACACACTCCTCTACACTACACCTCCATCGTGTCCTGTACCGTCCTCTCACACACTCCTCTACACTACACCTCCATTGTGTCCTGTACCGTCCTCACACACTCCTCTACACTACACCTCCATCGTGTCCTGTACCGTCCTCACACACTCCTCTACACTACACCTCCATCGTGTCCTGTACCGTCCTCACACACTCCTCTACACTACACCTCCATCGTGTCCTGTACCGTCCTCTCACACACTCCTCTACACTACACCTCCATCGTGTCCTGTACCGTCCTCTCACACACTCCTCTACACTACACCTCCATTGTGTCCTGTACCGTCCTCACACACTCCTCTACACTACACCTCCATCGTGTCCTGTACCGTCCTCACACACTCCTCTACACTACACCTCCATCGTGTCCTGTACCGTCCTCTCACACACTCCTCTACACTACACCTCCATCGTGTCCTGTACCGTCCTCACACACACTCCTCTACACTACACCTCCATCGTGTCCTGTACCGTCCTCACACACACTCCTCTACACCTCCATCGTGTCCTGTACCGTCCTCACACACACTCCTCTACACTACACCACCTGTATCTACTATTCCTGTACCGTCCTCACACACACTCCTCTACACTACACCTCCTGTATCTACTATTCCTGTACCGTCCTCACACACACTCCTCTACACTACACCACCTGTATCTACTATTCCTGTACCGTCCTCACACACACTCCTCTACACTACACCTCCGCCTGTATCTACTATTCCTGTACCGTCCTCACACACACTCCTCTACACTACACCTCCTCCTGTATCTACTATTCCTGTACCGTCCTCACACACACTCCTCTACACTACACCTCCTCCTGTATCTACTATTCCTGTACCGTCCTCACACACACTCCTCTACACTACACCTCCTGTATCTACTATTCCTGTACCGTCCTCACACACACTCCTCTACACTACACCTCCGCCTGTATCTACTATTCCTGTACCGTCCTCACACACACTCCTCTACACTACACCTCCGCCTGTATCTACTATTCCTGTACCGTCCTCACACACACTCCTCTACACTAGTGTTGATCGAGCACCCGAGCACAATGGAAGTCGATGGGAGAACCCCAGGCGCCCCCTGCTCTGAAGAGGGGAAGGTGTCAGGACTCCATATACAGCTATGGCCATATGTGGAGTCAGTGCTTGGGGACTCCCAATGCATTTAAATCTAATTTATCCCGTATTTCAGAAAAGTTTCTGCCGGGATTCAAACTCACGACCTTCTGCATTAGAGGCAAGAAGGCACTTAACCACTCAGCTATAATAGCTGCATAGCCAGTTACTAAAAAATATGAGACTTCTCCAGTAGGCGTCTTATATATATATTTTTTTGTGACTGACTATGTAGCTGTATAGTGTAGTGGTTACAGTTCTGGGCTGTGATGCAGAAGCTGTGAGTTCATATCCTCAGAAGTATGATTTTCTATATATTTATATTTTATTTTTTTAGTAATTACACATTTATTTTGGGCCATACATTTTTTACAATTACTAAAATAAATATAAAATATTTAAATCTAATTTAACCTCTATTTCTATTTTTGTGACGGGTTTTGAACTCTCAGCTTCTGCGGCACAGCCCAGAACTATAACCACTACACTATACAGCTGCATAGCCAGTACTGTATAGGTCTCAGTAGAAGTCTCATTTTACTATTAGTAACTGGCTATGCAGCTCTTATAGCTGAGTGGTTAAGTGCCTTCTTGCCTCTAATGCAGAAGGTCGTGAGTTTGAATCCCGGCTGAAACTTTTCTGAAATACGGGATAAATTAGAGTTAAATGCACTGGGCTGTGGACATAGCTATATATGGAGTCAGAGCCGGACTCACCCTGAGGCATTCCCTCCCTGGACAGCCATCTTCTGCATAGAAATAGAGGCTGAATTAGATGTAAATACACGCGGTGTTCGGCCGAGCATGCTCGCTCAACACTACTCTACACTACACCTCCGTCCTGTTACAGATCTCTACACTATTCATCTCTGCTAATCCTGCGAACTGCTGCCTGGTGCTGACCTTGCTCTCTTGTCTCTGTAGGTCGGGAGGACATTGTGCTCAGTTATGAGATGGTTGTCCACATGGAAGGTTGGTGACTTTCCTTCAGTTTGCCCCCCCCATCTATTATATTCTGTTATAATTGACAGTCTTCTCCCTGCTTCATCTGCAGTGCACTACGCCCGTCCCATCATCATTCTGGGACCTGGGAAGGATAGGGTTAATGACGACCTTCTGTCTGAGTTTCCTGATAAGTTTGGCTCCTGCGTTCCTCGTGAGTATCTGGGTGTCATCTGGGGCCATGTGCTATACAGGACATGTGACTGTGGGGCCACGCCCCCTACCGTGAACCATACAGGACATGTGACTGTGGGGCCACGCCCCCTACCATGAACCGTACAGGACAGTGTGCTATACAGGACATGTGACTGTGGGGCCACGCCCCCTACCATGAACCGTACAGGACAGTGTGCTATACAGGACATGTGACTGTGGGGCCACGCCCCCTACCGTGAACCGTAAAGGGGGCATTTACTTTGTCCACAAGACATGCAGATTGGAGAATAGGTTGGTGCTTAGTGTCAGTCAGCAGCTTGTCAGCCTCAAGTCACTGGGAAAAATGGGAGTTATAGTCCTGGGAAGAATAATAGAGCGCTGTAGTCCTGGAGAAGTATAATAGAGCGCTGTAGTCCTGGGAAGTATAATAGAGCGCTGTAGTCCTGGGAAGAATAATAGAGCGCTGTAGTCCTGGAGAAGTATAATAGAGCGCTGTAGTCCTGGGAAGTATAATAGAGCGCTGTAGTCCTCTGAAGTATAATAGAGCGCTGTAGTCCTGGAGAAGTATAATAGAGCGCTGTAGTCCTGGAGAAGTATAATAGAGCGCTGTAGTCCTGGGAAGTATAATAGAGCGCTGTAGTCCTGGGAAGTATAATAGAGCGCTGTAGTCCTGGGAAGTATAATAGAGCGCTGTAGTCCTGGAGAAGTATAATAGAGCGCTGTAGTCCTGGGAAGTATAATAGAGCGCTGTAGTCCTGGAGGAGTATAATAGAGCGCTGTAGTCCTGGGAAGTATAATAGAGCGCTGTAGTCCTGGAGAAGTATAATAGAGCGCTGTAGTCCTGGGAAGTATAATAGAGCGCTGTAGTCCTGGGAAGTATAATAGAGCGCTGTAGTCCTGGAGGAGTATAATAGAGCGCTGTAGTCCTGGAGAAGTATAATAGAGCGCTGTAGTCCTGGGAAGTATAATAGAGCGCTGTAGTCCTGGAGGAGTATAATAGAGCGCTGTAGTCCTGGAGAAGTATAATAGAGCGCTGTAGTCCTGGGAAGTATAAGAGAGCGCTGTAGTCCTGGGAAGTATAATAGAGCGCTGAAGTCCTGGAGAAGTATAATAGAGCGCTGTAGTCCACCCGCTGACTACCCACAATCAGTATATGACGTGTACACAGCTCTGTTATATGAGAGGATTTATAGGAGCTCCACCCGCTGACTACCCACAATCAGTATATGACGTGTACACAGCTCTGTAATATGATAGGATTTATAGGCCCTACACCCGCTGACTACCCACAATCAGTATATGACGTGTACACAGCTCTGTAATATGATAGGATTTATAGGCCCTACACCCGCTGACTACCCACAATCAGTATATGACGTGTACACAGCTCTGTAATATATGAGGATTTATTGGCGCTCCACCCGCTGACTACCCACAATCAGTATATGACGTGTACACAGCTCTGTTATATGAGAGGATTTATAGGTGCTCCACCCACTGACTACCCACAATCAGTATATGACGTGTACACAGCTCTGTAATATTACAGGATTTATAGACGCTCCACCCGCTGTCTCCCCACAATCCGTATATGACGTGTACACAGCTCTGTTATATGAGAGGATTTATTGGCGCTCCACCCACTGACTACCCACAATCAGTATATGACGTGTACACAGCTCTGTAATATATGAGCATTTATAGGATCTCCACCCACTGACTACCCACAATCAGTATATGACGTGTACACCGCTCTGTAATATGATAGGATTTATAGGAGCTCCACCCACTGACTACCCACAATCAGTATATGACGTGTACACAGCTCTGTAATATGACAGGATATATAGGAGCTCCACCCGCTGACTACCCACAATCAGTATATGACGTGTACACAGCACTGTAATATGATAGGATTTATAGGAGCTTCACCCGCTGACTACCCACAATCAGTATATGATGTGTACACAGCACTGTAATATGATAGGATTTATAGGAGCTCCACTCGCTGACTACCCACAATCAGTATATGACGTGTACACCGCACTGTAATATGATAGGATTTATAGGAGCTTCACCCGCTGACTACCCACAATCAGTATATGATGTGTACACAGCTCTGTAATATGACAGGATTTATAGGAGCTCCACCCGCTGACTACCCACAATCAGTATATGACGTGTACACAGCACTGTAATATGAGAGAATTTATAGGAGCTCCACCCGCTGACTACCCACAATCAGTATATGACGTGTACACAGCTCTGTAATATGGCAGGATTTATAGCAGCTCCACCCGCTGACTACCCACAATCAGTATATGTCGTGTACACAGCTCTGTAATATGGCAGGATTTATAGGAGCTCCACCCGCTGACTACCCACAATCAGTATATGATGTGTACACAGCTGTAACAGAACACCTAGCACCCCGACCGGGTACCTCCGTTGATAGCTGCTCCTAGTGCTTCCAGAGGACTCCAAGCACTCCACTTGACACCGTCAGCACTGCAGACCCCACGAACCGCCGAAGCTTGGTGGAGGTCTCGCCGTCTCCTACCCACCCTGGACCTACGACAAGGCTCCAGGCTCCAGTGGGTGAACCTCTCCTAAATCCAGAGACAGGAACCAGGAACAAGCTCTTACAAGAGCTTATACTTAGGGGAGTATTGTGATATAGCAATCCCCAAGAGTGTAGTTATTCCATCCCCCAAACATGAGCCAAAACTTCATGAAGGTATAAAAACAGGAACTCTCTTTATTTTAACACAAGCATTGATTTATACACATCTTCCAACAAGGTTACCACCCAGAGGGTTTTGTAAAAACAGCCAATCACATGCATTTACAGTATTCAAACATTCCCAGCAATTGTACACAAAATCCCCTTCCCTCTGTCTGTAACGCAATAACCAAAATACAATGAGCATTGTCTGAGACGCAATTAACTAACACACTGGCATTGTCTGAGACGCAATCCACAAAATACAATTACCAAACGTAATGGACTAACTTAATCACTCACAGACAGAAAACACACATTTTTCCCAAAACACAGAAAACACCTCTGTGGCGAAACCAACCTCGCAACTGGGTTTCGGAGGGGCCTGGCTACCAGCCTCTTGCCTCAGGATTATGGCCCATACTAACTTTAAAGGAGAAGACAGACCGGCCGCACAGCTTAAATCTGTCTTTGGAATTGTATTGTATGTTATCTGAGGGTACCCAGGTAGCTAATTTTATTGTATTCGTGTATTCTGAGTGCCATTCACCTAATAATATGCACTCAGACTTGAGCTATCTGGGGATATGTTAAATGTCTGTGTTTACTGTAAGGGTTGTGACATTGCATGTTTAAATGGTGATTTCTATCCTGTTGTCCCCACATGTGTATTGGCGATTTTTCTTTGTCTTGAGAGATAATTGAATTACTCCTCGGGTGTCTCCAGGGCAGAGAGGAGGAAACCATGATGCATTGTGGGGATGTATTGTGTCTGTGTATCCTGAATTGCTGCATATCTGTCCTGTGTCACAGTCTTCCTTCTGGTCCCCTAGGGGCGTGTCCACCAGATGGGGACCTGCATAAATACGGGCGGGGAACCTTCAATAAAGAGTGCCTTTTTTATCCTTCATCATGTTGAGGCTGGTGTTTGGGTAACTGATCAACACTGGGGGATTGCTATACGCTGAATATTTGCTATACTCCCCTGGCTTTACTACTAGCTCTTGTAAGAGCTGTTCCTGCTCTCTGGTTATAGGAGAGGTTCACCCACTGGAGCCTCGTCGTAGGTCCAGGGTGGGTAGGAGACGGTGAGACCTCAACCAAGCTTCGGCGGTTCGTGGGGTCTGCAGTGCGTATGGTGTCAAGTGGAGTGCTTGTAGTCCTCGGAAAGCACTAGGAGCATCTATCAACGGAGGTACCCGGTCGGGGTGCCAGGAGATCCGTTACAACCTCAAAACCCCACACATCCCCATAATGTATACATCCATAGATAGCTCTGATCTGGGTGAACAACATATCCAAAAATCACCCAGATCCGAGCAGGGGTTCCCGAATTCCATGGAAGTCACATTTGGCCGGCCGCAAGCATGGCTTTCTGCCCAAAACAGTTCCACAGATTTAAGCTGTGCGGCCGGTCTGTCTTTTCCTTCAAAGATAGTATGGGCCATAATCCTGGGGCAAGAGGCTAGTAGCCAGGCCCCTCCAAAACCCAGTGGCAAGGTTGGTTTTGCCACACATCTCCCCCTCCCAGGGAAGACTAACCAGATACCCGACCTCACGGTCAGTACCTGAGTTAGTCTGGCAGTCCAACCACAACCCAATACTGGACCTGTTGAATTTTGGGGCCTGGCTCTGTTCTGTATGTCCCCAGCTGTTGAGTGGGCATCTGCGACTCCTTGCTTCCTTGTGGTTCTCTAGCTTGGAGCTGTAGGTACTTGGTGGGCAGAGGCCGACTGCGCTCTGCCCCGATGCCAGCTCTTCCGCTGGGGTAGCCTGTGGGAAGTCCGGCTCTGGAGAAGAGGATAGGGGAGGGCAGAGGCCAGCGGCGCTCTGCCCTGATGCCAGCGCTTCAGCTGGGGTGCATGGTGCCAACTCCTGCTGGGTAGTAAATGAACGGTTAGGGCAGAGGCCAGCGGCGCTCTGCTCTGATGCCAGCTCTTCTGCTGGAGAGGGGTCAGTGGGGTTTAAAGCCTTACCCACTACCCTCAGTATTGGGCTGGGAGAGAGCTGTGGAGGGGGGCTATCACTTACCCCCTCCTTTGGATACCCCATCTGGCGCTTGTGAGAGAGACCAGCTGTCTCCTCTCCCTGTAGAGTATACTGCCGCTGGGTAGTGAGACCGGCTGTCTCCACTACCAGTGATTCTGGTTGTTGCAGAGATGAGGGACCGACAATCTCCTCTCCCTGTACTCCCAGTGGCAGTTGGGGATCTGGGCCGCCTGCCCTGCCACCCTGTTGGGCCGGTGGAGTGACTACGGTCCCATCTCCACCTGCCGACTGGGGTTCCTCCCGGTACCAGTCTATGAAGTCCCCTACCTCCACAGTTGGTAAGGAAGTAGGGGATACCTCAGCTGTGACTTGCCAGGGGTAGGGCTGCAGGTCTGGGCCTGGTATCCAACTGTCTTGTATCTTGCGCTGGGCTTGAATGGAGCGAAATAACTGTTGATAATCTTGCTCCAGCTCCCACTCCCTTTGGACCAGAAAGGTCAGATCTGCCCTCACCCCACTAGTTGTAGGCCAATTGTGCAAGTCCCACCTGTAGTCAGTAATGTCCCAAAATCTAGACTCTTCTGTGCTCCCAAAGTCAATGTCTTCAAATGACTCCCACAATAACCCAGGGCAATTATATTCCTCACCTTCGGGCTTAGCGTACTCCTCCTTCCATGGAGACTGTCGTACTGTGTCCCACCATAGTGCTTGGTAAGCGTCATCCAGCCAGGTTTCCTGCCATACCAGTGTCTCAAGCTCTGACACCCACTCCGTCAATGGTTGCTCTCCCAGTAGAGGTAGTCGCAGCGCCAATCGCATTCACAATCTCTGCTCCTCACTGGGAAGACCCTCACCCCTCCGACGCTGCACGTCCTCCATGACCTGGTGCCATACACCTTTCCGCTCGGCATCCCTGTAATCCGGGTTATCTTCCTCATGGAATGCTGTGCAGGAACCAACGGCATCCATATTGCTGTAGCCAGGGGCGCTGTACGGATACTAGCGTTGCCCTCAATATACTCCACAAACGGTGTCTCCGAGCTGCTTCTCCTCACACTAGGACGCCATCCCACTGCTTGCCATCCCACTGCTTGATAGATGCTCCTAGTGCTTCCAGAGGACTCCAAGCACTCCACTTGACACCGTCAGCACTGCAGACCCCACGAACCGCCGAAGCTTGGTGGAGGTCTCGCCGTCTCCTACCCACCCTGGACCTACGACAAGGCTCCAGGCTCCAGTGGGTGAACCTCTCCTAAATCCAGAGACAGGAACCAGGAACAAGCTCTTACAAGAGCTTATACTCAGGGGAGTATTGTGATATAGCAATCCCCAAGAGTGTAGTTATTCCATCCCCCAAACATGAGCCAAAACTTCATGAAGGTATAAAAACAGGAACTCTCCTCTTTATTTTAACACAAGCATTGATTTATACACATCTTCCAACAAGGTTACCACCCAGAGGGTTTTGTAAAAACAGCCAATCACATGCATTTACAGTATTCAAACATTCCCAGCAATTGTACACAAAATCCCCTTCCCTCTGTCTGTAACGCAATAAAATAAACTTAAATATGGATTATTCACATATAATCACTCGCATGAATCTTTGAAGTCGTATTTTAGTGATCTGGATAAGTTAAAACTTAGCTTTTAATATAGCTCTTGTAAGATAAATGAGATTTTGTTCCTCAAAATGTAAAGAAAAGAGGTAGGTAATCGTAGATTGCTGGCAGTGTCCTATGATATAACAGGACTTGTACTGAGGGCAATACTAGAATGTCCACAAAGGCAAGAAGTGAAATGACTGATGTATTCCAAGCATGATGTTTCCAGGTCTAGACAGTTAGGGTGGTGCACATCAGTATTCAAGCCACAGGTGGTCGGGTTTGGCACTTGTAGGCGCCAATATCCGACACGTCAAGGTGGACATACAACAAGTATTAAACAACAAAAAATCTATATACACAACGACAAACACAACACAAAAATGACATGGATGTTTAGATATCCGTGTTAAATATTGTACACTAATACATCCACAGCAATTAGGTGCACGGCGGCACCGCTTAAGAGAAAGACACACCACCAGGTGTCCTACCGTACAGGTTAGATGTACTCCAGGCACCTGTGTTCTTGAGTCTTTATCAGGCAGGGTGGTCCTTTTCAGGCAGTTGGAGGATATTTAAAGGGAATGGAAACAATGTTTTTCCTTTTCTATCCCTAATTGGCCCTCACAGCCCTACAATAAACCTCCAAAAACTAGCCACGGGGTGTCCCACTATTTGGGCTCCCGTCCGGAACCTAGCCCTGGAATTGTGGTCCCTAAAAAGGCCCTACAAGGATCCCTACATGCACGTTTCTGGGGTAGGGGGAAGAACCCCTCCCCTCATCAGGGGATATAATTTCTAAGGGCCAAAAATGGTGGCTCTCCTATAAAACAAGGCGCACAGGTGGATGTGCGACCGGCAACGGGAATGAAAGAGAGGGGACAGATAAAATAAAGTTCCCTCCCTTTTGTCACTAAAGTGGAGCGCACAGATAGGTGCACAGCCGCAGTGAAGATAGAGAAGGGGGGACAGATACAAGCGCCCCTTGTCCTCTTGTGGTGCACAGGTTGGTGCCGCAGGCATATGTCTTACCTGGTAAGACATATGCCTGCGGCACCAACCTGTGCACCACAAGAGGACAAGGGGCGCTTGTATCTGTCCCCCCTTCTCTATCTTCACTGCGGCTGTGCACCTATCTGTGCGCTCCACTTTAGTGACAAAAGGGAGGGAACTTTATTTTATCTGTCCCCTCTCTTTCATTCCCGTTGCCGGTCGCACATCCACCTGTGCGCCTTGTTTTATAGGAGAGCCACCATTTTTGGCCCTTAGAAATTATATCCCCTGATGAGGGGAGGGGTTCTTCCCCCTACCCCAGAAACGTGCATGTAGGGATCCTTGTAGGGCCTTTTTAGGGACCACAATTCCAGGGCTAGGTTCCGGACGGGAGCCCAAATAGTGGGACACCCCGTGGCTAGTTTTTGGAGGTTTATTGTAGGGCTGTGAGGGCCAATTAGGGATAGAAAAGGAAAAACATTGTTTCCATTCCCTTTAAATATCCTCCAACTGCCTGAAAAGGACCACCCTGCCTGATAAAGACTCAAGAACACAGGTGCCTGGAGTACATCTAACCTGTACGGTAGGACACCTGGTGGTGTGTCTTTCTCTTAAGCGGTGCCGCCGTGCACCTAATTGCTGTGGATGTATTAGTGTACAATATTTAACACGGATATCTAAACATCCATGTCATTTTTGTGTTGTGTTTGTCGTTGTGTATATAGATTTTTTGTTGTTTAATACTTGTTGTATGTCCACCTTGACGTGTCGGATATTGGCGCCTACAAGTGCCAAAACCGACCACCTGTGGCTTGAATACTGATGTGCACCACCCTAACTGTCTAGACCTGGAAACATCATGCTTGGAATACATCAGTCATTTCACTTCTTGCCTTTGTGGACATTCTAGTATTGCCCTCAGTACAAGTCCTGTTATATCATAGGACACTGCCAGCAATCTACGATTACCTACCTCTTTTCTTTACATTTTGAGGAACAAAATCTCATTTATCTTACAAGAGCTATATTAAAAGCTAAGTTTTAACTTATCCAGATCACTAAAATACGACTTCTGTAACGCAATAACCAAAATACAATGAGCATTGTCTGAGACGCAATTAACTATCACACTGGCATTGTCTGAGATGCAATCCACAAAATACAATTACCAAACGTAATGGACTAACTTAATCACTCACAGACAGAAAACACACATTTTTCCCAAAACACAGAAAACACCTCAAAACCCCACACATCCCCATAATGTATACATCCATGGATAGCTCTGATCTGGGTGAACAACATATCCAAAAATCACCGAGATCCGAGCAGGGGTTCCTTAATTCCATGGAAGTCACATTTGGCCGGCCGCAAGCATGGCTTTCCTGCCCAAAACAGTTCCACAGATTTAAGCTGTGCGGCCGGTCTGTCTTCTCCTTCAAAGTTAGTATGGGCCATAATCCTGGGGCAAGAGGCTAGTAGCCAGGCCCCTCCAAAACCCAGTGGCGAGGTTGGTTTCGCCACAACAGCTCTGTAATATGAGAGGATATATAGGATCTCCACTCGCTGACTACCCACAATCAGTATATGACGTGTACACAGCACTGTAATATGAGAGGATATATAGGATCTCCACTCGTTGACTACCCACAATCAGTATATGACGTGTACACAGCTCTGTAATATGAGAGGATTTATAGGATCTCCACTCGCTGACTACCCACAATCAGTATATGACGTGTACACAGCACTGTAATATGAGAGGATTTATAGGAGCTCCACCCGCTGACTACCCACAATCAGTATATGACGTGTACACAGCTCTGTAATATGAGAGGATATATAGGAGCTCCACTCGCTGACTACCCACAATCAGTATATGACGTGTACACAGCTCTGTAATATGAGAGGATTTAGAGGATCTCCACCCGCTGACTACCCACAATCAGTATATGACGTGTACACAGCTCTGTAATATGAGAGGATTTATAGGAGCTCCACCCGCTGACTACCCACAATCAGTATATGACGTGTACACAGATCTCTAATATGAGAGGATTTATAGGAGCTCCACCCGCTGACTACCCACAATCAGTATATGACGTGTACACTGCACTGTAATATGAGAGGATTTATAGGAGCTCCACCCGCTGACTACCCACAATCAGTATATGACGTGTAGACAGCTCTGTAATATGAGAGGATTTATTGGCGCTCCACCCGCTGACTACCCACAATCAGTATATGACGTGTACACAGCTCTGTAATATGACAGGATTTATAGGATCTCCACCCGCTGACTACCCACAATCAGTATATGACGTGTACACAGCTCTGTAATATGACAGGATTTATAGGATCTCCACCTGCTGACTACCCACAATTAGTATATGACGTGTACACAGCTCTGTAATATGTCAGGATTTATAGGAGCTCCACCCGCTGACTACCCACAATCAGTATATGACGTGTACACAGATCTGTAATATGACAGGATTTATAGGATCTCCACCCGCTGACTACCCACAATCAGTATATGACGTGTACACAGCACTGTAATATGAGAGGATTTATTGGCGCTCCACCCGCTGACTACCCACAATCAGTATATGACGTGTACACAGCTCTGTAATATAACAGGATTTATAGGAGCTCCACCCACTGACTACCCACAATCAGTATATGACGTGTACACAGCTCTGTAATATGACAGGATTTATAGGAGCTCCACCCGCTGACTACCCACAATTAGTATATGACGTGTACACAGCTCTGTAATATGTCAGGATTTATAGGAGCTCCACCCGCTGACTACCCACAATCAGTATATGACGTGTACACAGCACTGTAATATGAGAGGATATATAGGATCTCCACCCGCTGACTACCCACAATTAGTATATGACGTGTACACAGCTCTGTAATATGTCAGGATTTATAGGAGCTCCACCCGCTGACTACCCACAATCAGTATATGACGTGTACACAGATCTGTAATATGACCAGGATTTATAGGAGCTCCACCCGCTGACTACCCACAATCAGTATATGACGTGTACACAGCTCTGTAATATGTCAGGATTTATAGGAGCTCCACCCGCTGACTACCCACAATCAGTATATGACGTGTACACAGATCTGTAATATGAGAGGATTTATAGGAGCTCCACCCGCTGACTACCCACAATCAGTATATGACGTGTACACAGCACTGTAATATGAGAGGATTTATTGGCGCTCCACCCGCTGACTACTTACAATCAGTATATGACGTGTACACAGCTCTGTAATATGACAGGATTTATAGGAGCTCCACCCGCTTAACTACCCACAATCAGTATATGACGTGTACACAGCACTGTAATATGACAGGATATATAGGATCTCCACCCGCTGACTACCCACAATCAGTATATGACGTGTACACAGCTCTGTAATATGTCAGGATTTATAGGATCTCCACCCTCTGACTACCCACAATCAGTATATGACGTGTACACAGCTCTGTAATATTGCAGGATTTATAGGAGCTCCACCCGCTGACTACCCACAATCAGTATATGACGTGTACACAGCTCTGTAATATGACAGGATTTATAGGAGCTCCACCCACTGACTACCCACAATCAGTATATGACGTGTACACAGCTCTGTAATATGACAGGATTTATAGGAGCTCCACCCGCTCTACTACCCACAATCAGTATATGACGTGTACACAGCACTGTAATATGACAGTATATATAAGAGCTCCACCCACTGACTACCCACAATCAGTATATGACGTGTACACATCTCTGTAATATGAGAGGATTTATTGGAGCTCCACCCACTGACTACCCACAATCAGTATATGACGTGTACACGGCACTGTAATATGGCAGGATTTATAGGCCCTACACCCGCTGACTACCCACAATCAGTATATGACGTGTACACAGCACTGTAATATGAGAGGATTTATTGGCGCTCCACCCGCTGACTACCCACAATCAGTATATGACGTGTACACAGCTCTGTAATATGACAGGATTTATAGGATCTCCACCCGCTGACTACCCACAATCAGTATATGACGTGTACACAGCTCTGTAATATGAGAGGATTTATAGGATCTCCACCCGCTGACTACCCACAATTAGTATATGACGTGTACACAGCTCTGTAATATGTCAGGATTTATAGGAGCTCCACCCGCTGACTACCCACAATCAGTATATGACGTGTACACAGCACTGTAATATGAGAGGATATATAGGATCTCCACCCGCTGACTACCCACAATTAGTATATGACGTGTACACAGCTCTGTAATATGTCAGGATTTATAGGAGCTCCACCCGCTGACTACCCACAATCAGTATATGACGTGTACACAGATCTGTAATATGACCAGGATTTATAGGAGCTCCACCCGCTGACTACCCACAATCAGTATATGACGTGTACACAGCTCTGTAATATGTCAGGATTTATAGGAGCTCCACCCGCTGACTACCCACAATCAGTATATGACGTGTACACAGATCTGTAATATGAGAGGATTTATAGGAGCTCCACCCGCTGACTACCCACAATCAGTATATGACGTGTACACAGCACTGTAATATGAGAGGATTTATTGGCGCTCCACCCGCTGACTACTTACAATCAGTATATGACGTGTACACAGCTCTGTAATATGACAGGATTTATAGGAGCTCCACCCGCTTAACTACCCACAATCAGTATATGACGTGTACACAGCTCTGTAATATGACAGGATTTATAGGAGCTCCACCCGCTTAACTACCCACAATCAGTATATGACGTGTACACAGCACTGTAATATGACAGGATATATAGGAGCTCCACCCACTGACTACCCACAATCAGTATATGACGTGTACACAGCTCTGTAATATGTCAGGATTTATAGGATCTCCACCCTCTGACTACCCACAATCAGTATATGACGTGTACACAGCTCTGTAATATTGCAGGATTTATAGGAGCTCCACCCGCTGACTACCCACAATCAGTATATGACGTGTACACATCTCTGTAATATGACAGGATTTATAGGATCTCCACCCTCTGACTACCCACAATCAGTATATGACGTGTACACAGCTCTGTAATATGACAGGATTTATAGGAGCTCCACCCACTGACTACCCACAATCAGTATATGACGTGTACACAGCTCTGTAATATGACAGGATTTATAGGAGCTCCACCCGCTCTACTACCCACAATCAGTATATGACGTGTACACAGCACTGTAATATGACAGTATATATAAGAGCTCCACCCACTGACTACCCACAATCAGTATATGACGTGTACACATCTCTGTAATATGAGAGGATTTATTGGAGCTCCACCCACTGACTACCCACAATCAGTATATGACGTGTACACGGCACTGTAATATGGCAGGATTTATAGGCCCTACACCCGCTGACTACCCACAATCAGTATATGACGTGTACACAGCTCTGTAATATGAGATGATTTATAGGAGCTCCACCCGCTGACTACCCACAATCCGTATATGACGTGTACACAGATCTGTAATATGACAGGATTTATAGGAGCTCCACCCGCTGACTACCCACAATCAGTATATGACGTGTACACAGCTCTGTAATATGGCAGGATTTATAGGAGCTCCACCCGCTGACTACCCACAATTAGTATATGACGTGTACACTGCACTGTAATATGACAGGATTTATAGGAGCTCCACCCACTGACTACCCACAATCAGTATATGACGTGTACACAGCTCTGTAATATGTAAGGATTTATAGACGCTCCACCCGCTGACTACCCACAATCGGTATATGACGTGTACACAGCACTGTAATATTACAGGATTTATAGGAGCTCCACCCGCTGACTACCCACAATCAGTATATGACGTGTACACAGCTCTGTAATATTACATGATTTATAGGAGCTCCACCCGCTGACTACCCACAATCAGTATATGACGTGTACACAGCTCTGTAATATGGCAGGATTTATAGGAGCTTCACCCGCTGACTACCCACAATCAGTATATGACGTGTACACAGCTCTGTAATATGACAGTGAAACTGACCGTTTCAGCAGACAAGGGGTTATAATCCGTTTAGGCGATAAGCCCCTTTCTGAGAGACAGGCACAGCTACTGCAGGATACACCAAACTCCCGAACTGGATGCAAAGTAGCACTCCAAACTGGAACCTCACGAATAGCTGCTAGCAGACGAACAGGAATCAGCTTACACTTCTGGCAATCGGTCCTCTAACAGCATACAGTGAATCCCCCCAATAACGAGACAAGGCTCCGTGTTGAGGGTCAAGCAGTGGTCTGACTGTACTTCACGTACAGCCTCTTTTATTCATAAACCACAAACATAGTACTGCCCACAGGGGTTTGAAATACAACCAATCAGTAATTTACAACACATACAATGTAACTACAGCAACCAATCGTTCACGCCCCCAGAGGACCAGAATGAAGACTGTGACATAGGACAACATATCCCCACAATGCATCATGGTCTCCTCCTCTCTGTCCCGGAGACAACCTGAGGAGCAATCCAATTATCTCTGAGGACAAAGGGAGATCGCCAATACACATGTGAGGACAACAGAACAGACATCACCATTTAAACACACAATGGGACAATGGCACAATAGAAACACACCCAGCATTTTCCTCCCAAGCTGACAAGTTACACTTATTATAAATTGTTACAACTTTGTGAGTTTACATTGGCCATACATATAACTTGCATCAATTTAAACAGTATAACTTGGGGACAAACCTATCCAAAATTCACTTGAATAGGTTCAGGGGTTTAAAAGTTAGTATATGGCCCATAATCCTGGGGCAAGAGGCCAGCAGCCAGTCCTCTCCAAAACCCAGTGGCGAGGTTGGTGTCGCCACACATCTCCCCCTCCCCCAGGGAAGACTACCAGGTACCTGACCTCACGCCGGTCGGTACCTGAGTTAGTCTGGCAGCCCACCCACAACCCAGTACTGGACCTGTTGCATTTGGTAGCCTGTCTCTGTCCAGTGAGTCCACCAAGGTTATGTTGGAAGCTGGTACTCCCGGTCTCTGTGTTGCTCCCTGGCTTGGAGTCTGGTTGTTGGAGGGGGAGACCGACTGTCTCTACCCCCTGTGCTGTAAGTGCAGAGACCACGGTCCCTTCTGCACTGTTGTGGGGCTTACTGTCTCCCCCTGGTGCGTTAAGCTGCCGCTGGGGAGAGGGGGTAACGAGCTCCTCTCCCATACATACTTCCAGCCGCTGGGGAGGGCGACCGACCGTCTCCGCTCCCAATACAGTGTCCTGCTGCTGGGGAAAGGAGACTGGGCTCTCTATTCCCTGCTGGACACTCTGCCGCTGGGGAATGGAGACTGGGCTCCCAATTCCCAAAAAATCACTCTGCTGCTGGGGGGCAGGAACAACTACCTCTGCCCTCTGTAACTCAGCCTGCCGCTGGGGAGGGAGGACGCTGCTCTCCTCTCCCTGCACTTCACACTGCCTTCCCGGCATATCACTCTGCTGCTGGGGGGCAGGAACAACTACCTCTGCCCCCTGTACCTCAGCCTGCCGCTGGGGAGGGAGGACGCTGCTCTCCTCTCCCTGCATTTCACACTGCCTTCCCGGCATATCACTCTGCTGCTGGGGGGCAGGAACTACTACCTCTGCCCCCTGTACCTCAGCCTGCCGCTGGGGAGGGAGGACGCTGCTCTCCTCTCCCTGCATTTCACACTGCCTTCCCGGCATATCACTCTGCTGCTGGGGGGCAGGATCAACTACCTCTGCCCCCTGTACCTCAGCCTGCTGCTGGGGAGGGAGGACGCTGCTCTCCTCTCCCTGCACTTCACACTGCCTTCCCGGCATATCACTCTGCTGCTGGGGGGCAGGAACAACTACTTCTGCCCCCTGTAACTCAGCCTGCCGCTGGGGAGGGAGGACGCTGCTCTCCTCTCCCTGCACTTCACACTGCCGCTGGGGAATGGAGACTGGGCTCCCAATTCCCTGCAGGACCGGTGGAGAGACCTCGGTCCCATCTCTACCGGCCACCTGGGGTCCTTCCCAGTAACACTCTACAATATCTGCCCAGCTGAATGGGTCTGGATCTGGGTCTGTCACCTTACCGTCCTGCTGAGCCTTCTCAATGGAGTAGAAGAGATCTCGGTAGTCCTGCTCCAGTTCCCACTCCAGGGTTGCTAGGTGAGCCAGGTCTTGCTCTACCTCATGGGGGTCATCCCACTCATGCCTAGCCTCCCTCTCAAAGAAAATGTCCTGAAGTCTGGACTGTACAGGGCTCCCGAAGTCAGGCTCTGCAAAGGACTCCCATAACAAGCCAGGACCATAAAACTCCTCTCCCTCTGGCTTGTCATGTTCGGCTGTCCAGGGTATATACTGTGCCATATACCACCAAAGCGCCTGGTAGGCATCCTCCAGCCATAGCTCCTGCCATACCCGGTGCTCTAGTTCCTTCACCCATTCCTCCAGGGGCTGCTCTCCCAGGAAGGGCATCCGCAGGGCCACTTGCTTCTGCAACCGCTGCTCTTCACTGGGGAGACTCTCACCCCGCTGGTATTGTAGATTATCCAGGGCCTGGTACCAGATGCCTTTCCTTAACCACCTCAGCCCCCAGTGCTTAAACACCCTGAAAGACCAGGCCACTTTTTACACTTCTGACCTACACTACTTTCACCGTTTATTGCTCGGTCATGCAACTTACCACCCAAATGAATTTTACCTCCTTTTCTTCTCACTAATAGAGCTTTCATTTGGTGGTATTTCATTGCTGCTGACATTTTTACTTTTTTTGTTATTAATCGAAATTTAACGATTTTTTTGCAAAAAAATGACATTTTTCACTTTCAGTTGTAAAATTTTGCAAAAAAAAACGACATCCATATATAAATTTAGCTCTAAATTTATTGTTCTACATGTCTTTGATAAAAAAAAAATGTTTGGGTAAAAAAAAAATGCTTTGGGTAAAAGTTATAGCGTTTACAAACTATGGTACAAAAATGTGAATTTCCGCTTTTTGAAGCAGCTCTGACTTTCTGAGCACCTGTCATGTTTCCTGAGGTTCTACAATGCCCAGACAGTACAAACACCCCACAAATGACCCCATTTCGGAAAGTACACACCCTAAGGTATTCGCTGATGGGCATAGTGAGTTCATAGAACTTTTTATTTTTTGTCACAAGTTAGCGGAAAATGATGATTTTTTTTTTTGATTTTTTTTTCTTACAAAGTCTCATATTCCACTAACTTGTGACAAAAAATAAAAACTTCCATGAACTCACTATGCCCATCACGAAATACCTTGGGGTCTCTTCTTTCCAAAATGGGGTCACTTGTGGGGTAGTTATACTGCCCTGGCATTCTAGGGGCCCAAATGTGTGGTAAGGAGTTTGAAATCAAATTCTGTAAAAAATGACGAGTGAAATCCGAAAGGTGCTCTTTGGAATGTGGGCCCCTTTGCCCACCTAGGCTGCAAAAAAGTGTCACACATCTGGTATCTCCGTATTCAGTAGAAGTTGGGGAATGTGTTTTGGGGTGTCATTTTACATATACCCATGCTGGGTGAGATAAATATCTTGGTCAAATGCCAACTTTGTATAAAAAAATGGGAAAAGTTGTCTTTTGCCAAGATATTTCTCTCACCCAGCATGGGTATATGTAAAAAGACACCCCAAAACACATTCCCCAACTTCTCCCGAGTACGGAGATACCAGATGTGTGACACTTTTTTGCAGCCTAGGTGGGCAAAGGGGCCCATATTCCAAAGAGCACCTTTCGGATTTCACTCGTCATTTTTTACAGAATTTGATTTCAAACTCCTTACCACACCTTTGGGCCCCTAGAATGCCAGGGCAGTATAACTACCCCACAAGTGACCCCATTTTGGAAAGAAGAGACCCCAAGGTATTCGCTGATGGGCATAGTGAGTTCATGGAAGTTTTTATTTTTTGTCACAAGTTAGTGGAATATGAGACTTTGTATGAAAAAAAAAAAAAAAAAAAAAATCATCATTTTCCACTAACTTGTGACAAAAAATAAAAAATTCTAGGAACTCGCCATGCCCCTCACGGAATACCTTGGGGTGTCTTCTTTCCAAAATGGGGTCACTTGTGGGGTAGTTATACTGCCCTGGCATTTTCCAGGGGCCCTAATGTGTGGTAAGTAGGTAAATGACCAGTGAAATCCGAAAGGTGCTCTTTGGAATATGGGCCCCTTTGCCCACCTAGGCTGCAAAAAAGTGTCACACATCTGGTATCTCCGTACTCGGGAGAAGTTGGGGAATGTGTTTTGGGGTGTCTTTTTACATATACCCATGCTGGGTGAGAGAAATATCTTGGCAAAAGACAACTTTTCCCATTTTTTTATACAAAGTTGGCATTTGACCAAGATATTTATCTCACCCAGCATGGGTATATGTAAAATGACACCCCAAAACACATTCCCCACCTTCTCCTGAGTACGGAGATACCAGATGTGTGACACTTTTTTGCAGCCTAGGTGGGCAAAGGGGCCCATATTCCAAAGAGCACCTTTCGGATTTCACTCGTCATTTTTTACAGAATTTGATTTCAAACTCCTTACCACACATTTGGGCCCCTAAAATACCAGGGCATTATACCTACCCCACAAGTGACCCCATTTTGGAAAGAATAGACCCCAAGGTATTCGCTGATGGGCATAGTGAGTTCATGGAAGTTTTTATTTTTTGTCACAAGTTAGTGGAATATGAGACTTTGTATGAAAAAAAAAAAAAAAAAAAAAAATCATCATTTTCCACTAACTTGTGACAAAAAATAAAAAATTCTAGGAACTCGCCATGCCCCTCACGGAATACCTTGGGGTGTCTTCTTTCCAAAATGGGGTCACTTGTGGGGTAGTTATACTGCCCTGGCATTTTCCAGGGGCCCTAATGTGTGGTAAGTAGGTAAATGACCAGTGAAATCCGAAAGGTGCTCTTTGGAATATGGGCCCCTTTGCCCACCTAGGCTGCAAAAAAGTGTCACACATCTGGTATCGCCGTATTCAGGAGAAGGTGGGGAATGTGTTTTGGGGTGTCTTTTTACATATACCCATGCTGGGTGAGAGAAATATCTTGGCAAAAGACAACTTTTCCCATTTTTTTATACAAAGTTGGCATTTGACCAAGATATTTATCTCACCCAGCATGGGTATATGTAAAATGACACCCCAAAACACATTCCCCACCTTCTCCTGAGTACGGAGATACCAGATGTGTGACACTTTTTTGCAGCCTAGATGCGCAAATGGGCCCAAATTCCATTTAGGAGGGCATTTTTAGACATTTGGATACCAGACTTCTTCTCACGCTTTGGGGCCCCTAGAATGCCAGGGCAGTATAAATACCCCACATGTGACCCCATTTTGGAAAGAAGACACCCCAAGGTATTCAATGAGGGGCATGGCGAGTTCATAGAAATTTTTTTTTTTTGGCACAAGTTAGCGGAAATTGATATTTTTTATTTTTTTCTCACAAAGTCTCCCGTTCCGCTAACTTGGGACAAAAATTTCAATCTTTCATGGACTCAATATGCCCCTCACGGAATACCTGGGGGTGTCTTCTTTCCGAAATGGGGTCACATGTGGGGTATTTATACTGCCCTGGCATTCTAGGGGCCCTAAAGCGTGAGAAGAAGTCTGGAATATAAATGTCTAAAAAATTTTACGCATTTGGATTCCGTGAGGGGTATGGTGAGTTCATGTGAGATTTAATTTTTTGTCACAAGTTAGTGGAATATGAGACTTTGTAAGAAAAAAAAATAATAATTCCGCTAACTTGGGCCAAAAAAATGTCTGAATGGAGCCTTACAGGGGGGTGATCAATGACAGGGGGGTTGATCAATGACAGGGGGTTGATCAATGACAGGGGGGTGATCAATGACAGGGGGGGTGATCAATGACAGGGGGGTGATCAATGACAGGGGGGGTGATCAATGACAGGGGGGGTGATCAATGACAGGGGGGGTGATCAATGACAGGGGGGGTGATCAATGACAGGGGGGGTGATCAATGACAGGGGGGGTGATCAATGACAGGGGGGGTGATCAATGACAGGGGGGGTGATCAATGACAGGGGGGGTGATCAATGACAGGGGGGTAATCAATGACAGGGGGGTGATCAGGGAGTCTATATGGGGTGATCACCACAGTCATTGATCATGCCCCTGTAAGGCTTCATTCAGACGTCCGGATGCGTTTTGCGGATCCGATCCATCTATCAGTGGATCCGTAAAAATCATGCGGACGTCTGAATGGAGCTTTACAGGGGGGTAATCAATGACAGGGGGGTGATCAATGACAGGGGGGTGATCAGGGAGTCTATATGGGGTGATAACCACAGTCATTGATCATGCCCCTGTAAGGCTTCATTCAGACGTCCGGATGCGTTTTGCGGATCCGATCCATCTATCAGTGGATCCGTAAAAATCATGCGGACATCTGAATGGAGCTTTACAGGGGGGTGATCAGGGAGTGTATATGGGGTGATCACCACAGTCATTGATCATGCCCCTGTAAGGCTTCATTCAGACGTCCGGATGCGTTTTGCGGATCCGATCCATCTATCAGTGGATCCGTAAAAATCATGCGGACGTCTGAATGGAGCTTTACAGGGGGGTGATCAATGACAGGGGGGTGATCAATGACAGGGGGGTGATCAGGGAGTCTATATGGGGTGATAACCACAGTCATTGATCATGCCCCTGTAAGGCTTCATTCAGACGTCCGGATGCGTTTTGCGGATCCGATCCATCTATCAGTGGATCCGTAAAAATCATGCGGACATCTGAATGGAGCTTTACAGGGGGGTGATCAGGGAGTCTATATGGGGTGATCACCACAGTCATTGATCATGCCCCTGTAAGGCTTCATTCAGACGTCCGGATGCGTTTTGCGGATCCGATCCATCTATCAGTGGATCCGTAAAAATCATGCGGACGTCTGAATGGAGCTTTACAGGGGGGTAATCAATGACAGGGGGGTGATCAATGACAGGGGGGTGATCAGGGAGTCTATATGGGGTGATAACCACAGTCATTGATCATGACCCTGTAAGGCTTCATTCAGACGTCCGGATGCGTTTTGCGGATCCGATCCATCTATCAGTGGATCCGTAAAAATCATGCGGACATCTGAATGGAGCTTTACAGGGGGTTGATCAATGACAGGGGGGTATTCAATGACAGGGGGGTGATCAGGGAGTCTATATGGGGTGATCAGGGGTGATTAGGGGTGATCAGGGGCTAATAAGGGGTTAATAAGTGACGGGGGGGGGGTGTAGTGTAGTGTAGTGGTGCTTGGTGGGACTTTACTGAGCTACCTGTGTCCTCTGGTGGTCGATCCAAACAAATGGGACCACCAGAGGACCAGGTAGCAGGTATATTAGACGCTGTTATCAAAACAGCGTCTAATATACCTGTTAGGGGTTAAAAAAAACACATCTCCAGCCTGCCAGCGAACGATCGCCGCTGGCAGGCTGGAGATCAACTCTCTTACCTTCCGTTCCTGTGAGCGCGCGCGCCTGTGTGCGCGCGTTCACAGGAAATCTCGCGTCTCGCGAGATGACGCGTATATGCGTCCACTCGGAATGAATCAACCACCTCCAGGACGCGTCTGTGCGTACAGCGGTCCGGAGGTGGTTAATGCATCCCAGCCATCCAGGTCCTCCTCCTCGTATAACACTGCTGGTTCCATCCTGTTGCTTTTAGGGTCGCTGTACTGGGACATGCGTTGTCCTTAAATTGTAGAATCCACAAAAATGGTGTCTCCTGTAGCTGTCCTTCTGGCTGTAGGAACGATCCCGCTGCTTGCCACTAATGTAACTGACCGTTTCAGCAGACAAGGGGTTATAATCCGTTTAGGCGATAAGCCCCTTTCTGAGAGACAGGCACAGCTACTGCAGGATACACCAAACTCCCGAACTGGATACAAAATAGCACTCCAAACTGGAACCTCACGAATAGCTGCTAGCAGACGAACAGGGATCAGCTTACACTCCTGGCAATCGGTCCTCTAACAGCATACAGCGAATCCCCCCAATAACGAGACAAGGCTCCGTGTTGAGGGTCAAGCAGTGGTCTGACTGTACTTCACGTACAGCCTCTTTTATTCATAAACCACAAACATAGTACTGCCCACAGGGGTTTGAAATACAACCAATCAGTAATTAACAACACATACAATGTAACTACAGCAACCAATCGTTCACGCCCCCAGAGGACCAGAATGAAGACTGTGACATAGGACAACATATCCCCACAATGCATCATGGTCTCCTCCTCTCTGTCCCGGAGACAACCTGAGGAGCAATCCAATTATCTCTGAGGACAAAGGGAGATCGCCAATACACATGTGAGGACAACAGAACAGACATCACCATTTAAACACACAATGGGACAATGGCACAATAGAAACACACCCAGCATTTTCCTCCCAAGCTGACAAGTTACACTTATTATAAATTGTTACAACTTTGTGAGTTTACATTGGCCATACATATAACTTACATCAATTTAAACAGTATAACTTGGGGACAAACCTATCCAAAATTCACTTGAATAGGTTCAGGGGTTTAAAAGTTAGTATATGGCCCATAATCCAGGGGCAAGAGGCCAGCAGCCAGTCCTCTCCAAAACCCAGTGGCGAGGTTGGTTTCGCCACAGACAGGATTTATAGGATCTCCACCCGCTGACTACCCACAATCAGTATATGATGTGTACACAGATCTGTAATATGACAGGATTTATTGGCGCTCCACCCGCTGACTACCCACAATCAGAATATGACGTGTACACAGCTCTGTAATATGTCAGGATTTATAGGAGCTCCACCCGCTGACTACCCACAATCAGTATATGACGTGTACACAGATCTCTAATATGAGAGGATTTATAGACGCTCCACCCGCTGACTACCCACAATCAGTATATGACGTGTACACAGCACTGTAATATGAGAGGATTTATAGGATCTCCACCCGCTGACTACCCACAATCAGTATATGACGTGTACACAGCACTGTAATATGAGAGGATATATAGGATCTCCACTCGCTGACTACCCACAATCAGTATATGACGTGTACACAGCACTGTAATATGAGAGGATATATAGGATCTCCACTCGTTGACTACCCACAATCAGTATATGACGTGTACACAGCTCTGTAATATGACAGGATTTATAGGAGCTCCACCCGCTGACTACCCACAATCAGTATATGACGTGTACACAGCTCTGTAATATGAGAGGATTTATAGGATCTCCACCCGCTGACTACCCACAATTAGTATATGACGTGTACACAGCTCTGTAATATGTCATTATTTATAGGAGCTCCACCCGCTGACTACCCACAATCAGTATATGACGTGTACACAGCACTGTAATATGAGAGGATTAATTGGCGCTCCACCCGCTGACTACCCACAATCAGTATATGACGTGTACACAGCTCTGTAATATGACAGGATTTATAGGATCTCCACCCGCTGACTACCCACAATCAGTATATGACGTGTACACAGATCTGTAATATGACAGGATATATAGGAGCTCCACCCGCTGACTACCCACAATCAGTATATGACGTGTACACAGCACTGTAATATGAGAGGATTTATAAAATCTCCACCCTCTGACTACCCACAATTAGTATATGACGTGTACACAGCTCTGTAATATGAGAGGATTTATAGGATCTCCACCCGCTGACTACCCACAATCAGTATATGACGTGTACACAGCTCTGTAATATGACAGGATATATAGGAGCTCCACCCGCTGACTACCCACAATCAGTATATGACGTGTACACAGCTCTGTAATATGAGAGGATTTATAGGATCTCCACCCGCTGACTACCCACAATTAGTATATGACGTGTACACAGCTCTATAATATGAGAGGATTTATAGGATCTCCACCCTCTGACTACCCACAATCAGTATATGACGTGTACACAGCTCTGTAATATGAGAGGATTTATAGGATCTCCACCCGCTGACTACCCACAATCAGTATATGACGTGTACACAGATCTGTAATATGACAGGATATATAGGAGCTCCACCCGCTGACTACCCACAATCAGTATATGACGTGTACACAGCACTGTAATATGAGAGGATTTATAGGAGCTCCACCCGCTGACTACCCACAATCAGTATATGACGTGTACACAGCTCTGTAATATGGCAGGATTTATAGGCCCTACACCCGCTGACTACCCACAATCAGTATATGACGTGTACACAGCACTGTAATATGAGAGGATTTATAGGATCTCCACCCGCTGACTACCCACAATTAGTATATGACGTGTACACAGCTCTGTAATATGTCAGGATTTATAGGAGCTCCACCCGCTGACTACCCACAATCAGTATATGACGTGTACACAGCTCTGTAATATGAGAGGATTTATAGGAGCTCCACCCTCTGACTACCCACAATCAGTATATGACGTGTACACGGCACTGTAATATGGCAGGATTTATAGGCCCTACACCCGCTGACTACCCACAATCAGTATATGACGTGTACACAGCACTGTAATATGAGAGGATTTATAGGATCTCCACCTGCTGACTACCCACAATTAGTATATGTCGTGTACACAGCTCTGTAATATGTCAGGATTTATAGGAGCTCCACCCGCTGACTACCCACAATCAGTATATGACGTGTACACATCTCTGTAATATGAGAGGATTTATAGGAGCTCCACCCGCTGACTACCCACAATCAGTATATGACGTGTACACGGCACTGTAATATGGCAGGATTTATAGGCCCTACACCCGCTGACTACCCACAATCAGTATATGATGTGTACACATCTCTGTAATATGAGAGGATTTATAGGAGCTCCACCCACTGACTACCCACAATCAGTATATGACGTGTACACATCTCTGTAATATGAGAGGATTTATAGGAGCTCCACCCACTGACTACCCACAATCAGTATATGACGTGTACACAGCTCTGTAATATGAGATGATTTATAGGAGCTCCACCCGCTGACTACCCACAATCAGTATATGACGTGTACACAGCACTGTAATATTGCAGGATTTATAGGAGCTCCACCCGCTGACTACCCACAATCAATATATGACGTGTACACAGATCTGTAATATGACAGGATTTATAGGAGCTCCACCCGCTGACTACCCACAATCAGTATATGACGTGTACACAGCACTGTAATATGGCAGGATTTATAGGAGCTCCACCCGCTGACTACCCACAATCAGTATATGATGTGTACACAGCTCTGTAATATGACAGGATTTATAGGAGCTCCACCCGCTGACTACCCACAATCAGTATATGACGTGTACACAGCACTGTAATATGGCAGGATTTATAGGAGCTCCACCCGCTGACTACCCACAATCAGTATATGACGTGTACACAGCTCTGTAATATGACAGGATTTATAGGAGCTCCACCCGCTGACTACCCACAATCAGTATATGATGTGTACACAGCTCTGTAATATTACAGGATTTATAGACGCTCCACCCGCTGACTACCCACAATCAGTATATGACGTGTACACAGCTCTGTAATATGACAGGATATATAGGAGCTCCACCCGCTGACTACCCACAATCAGTATATGACGTGTACACAGCACTGTAATATTGCAGGATTTATAGGAGCTCCACCCGCTGACTACCCACAATCAGTATATGACGTGTACACAGCTCTGTAATATGATAGGATTTATAGGAGCTTCACCCGCTGACTACCCACAATCAGTATATGACGTGTACACAGCTCTGTAATATTACAGGATTTATAGGAGCTCCACCCACTGACTACCCACAATCAGTATATGACGTGTACACAGCTCTGTAATATTACAGGATTTATAGGAGCTCCACCCGCTGACTACCCACAATCAGTATATGACGTGTACACATCTCTGTAATATGTCAGGATTTATAGGAGCTCCACCCGCTGACTACCCACAATCAGTATATGACGTGTACACAGCTCTGTAATATGAGAGGATATATAGGAGCTCCACCCGCTGACTACCCACAATCAGTATATGACGTGTACACAGCTCTGTAATATTACAGGATTTATAGGAGCTCCACCCGCTGACTACCCACAATCAGTATATGACGTGTACACAGCTCTGTAATATGACAGTGTAACTGACCGTTTCAGCAGACAAGGGGTTATAATCCGTTTAGGCGATAAGCCCCTTTCTGAGAGACAGGCACAGCTACTGCAGGATACACCAAACTCCCGAACTGGATACAAAATAGCACTCCAAACTGGAACCTCACGAATAGCTGCTAGCAGACGAACAGGAATCAGCTTACACTCCTGGCAATCGGTCCTCTAACAGCATACAGTGAATCCCCCCAATAACGAGACAAGGAACCGTGTTGAGGGTCAAGCAGTGGTCTGACTGTACTTCACGTACAGCCTCTTTTATTCATAAACCACAAACACAGTACTGCCCACAGGGGTTTGAAATACAACCAATCAGTAATTTACAACACATACAATGTAACTACAGCAACCAATCGTTCACGCCCCCAGAGGACCAGAATGAAGACTGTGACATAGGACAACATATCCCCACAATGCATCATGGTCTCCTCCTCTCTGTCCCGGAGACAACCTGAGGAGCAATCCAATTATCTCTGAGGACAAAGGGAGATCGCCAATACACATGTGAGGACAACAGAACAGACATCACCATTTAAACACACAATGGGACAATGGCACAATAGAAACACACCCAGCATTTTCCTCCCAAGCTGACAAGTTACACTTATTATAAATTGTTACAACTTTGTGAGTTTACATTGGCCATACATATAACTTACATTAATTCAAACAGTATAACTTGGGGACAAACCTATCCAAAATTCACTTGAATAGGTTCAGGGGTTTAAAAGTTAGTATATGGCCCATAATCCAGGGGCAAGAGGCCAGCAGCCAGTCCTCTCCAAAACCCAGTGGCGAGGTTGGTTTCGCCACAGACAGGATTTATAGGATCTCCACCCGCTGACTACCCACAATCAGTATATGACGTGTACACAGATCTGTAATATGACAGGATTTATTGGCGCTCCACCCGCTGACTACCCACAATCAGAATATGACGTGTACACAGCACTGTAATATGAGAGGATTTATTGGCGCTCCACCCGCTGACTACCCACAATCAGTATATGACGTGTACACAGCTCTGTAATATGTCAGGATTTATAGGAGCTCCACCCGCTGACTACCCACAATCAGTATATGACGTGTACACAGCTCTGTAATATGAGAGGATTTATAGACGCTCCACCCGCTGACTACCCACAATCAGTATATGACGTGTACACAGCTCTGTAATATGAGAGGATTTATTGGCGCTCCACCCGCTGACTACCCACAATCAGTATATGACGTGTACACAGCACTGTAATATGACAGGATTTATAGGAGCTCCACCCTCTGACTAGCCACAATCAGTATATGACGTGTACACAGCTCTGTAATATGAGAGGATTTATAGGATCTCCACCCGCTGACTACCCACAATTAGTATATGACGTGTACACAGCTTTGTAATATGTCAGGATTTATAGGAGCTCCACCCGCTGACTACCCACAATCAGTATATGACGTGTACACAGCACTGTAATATGACAGGATTTATAGGAGCTCCACCCGCTGACTACCCACAATCAGTATATGACGTGTACACAGATCTGTAATATGAGAGGATTTATAGGAGCTCCACCCGCTGACTACCCACAATCAGTATATGACGTGTACACAGATCTGTAATATGACAGGATATATAGGAGCTCCACCCGCTGACTACCCACAATCAGTATATGACGTGTACACAGCACTGTAATATGAGAGGATTTATAGGATCTCCACCCGCTGACTACCCACAATTAGTATATGACGTGTACACAGCTCTGTAATATGAGAGGATTAATTGGCGCTCCACCCGCTGACTACCCACAATCAGTATATGACGTGTACACAGCTCTGTAATATGACAGGATTTATAGGATCTCCACCCGCTGACTACCCACAATCAGTATATGACGTGTACACAGCTCTGTAATATGACAGGATATATAGCAGCTCCACCCGCTGACTACCCACAATCAGTATATGATGTGTACACAGCTCTGTAATATGACAGGATTTATAGGAGCTCTACCCGCTGACTACCCACAATCAGTATATGACGTGTACACAGCTCTGTAATATGATAGGATTTATAGGAGCTCCACCCGCTGACTACCCACAATCAGTATATGACGTGTACACAGCTCTGTAATATGAGAGGATTAATTGGCGCTCCACCCGCTGACTACCCACAATCAGTATATGACGTGTACACAGCTTTGTAATATGAGAGGATTTATAGGAGCTCCACCCGCTGACTACCCACAATCAGTATATGACGTGTACACAGCTCTGTAATATGAGAGGATTTATAGGCCCTACACCCGCTGACTACCCACAATCAGTATATGACGTGTACACAGCTCTGTAATATGATAGGATTTATAGGAGCTCCACCCGCTGACTACCCACAATCAGTATATGACGTGTACACAGCACTGTAATATGAGAGAATTTATAGGAGCTCCACCCGCTGACTACCCACAATCAGTATATGACGTGTACACAGCTCTGTAATATGAGAGGATTTATAGGAGCTCCACCCGCTGACTACCCACAATCAGTATATGATGTGTACACAGATCTGTAATATGACAGGATATATAGGAGCTCCACCCGCTGACTACCCACAATCAGTATATGACGTGTACACAGCACTGTAATATGAGAGGATTTATAGGATCTCCACCCGCTGACTACCCACAATTAGTATATGACGTGTACACAGCTCTGTAATATGAGAGGATTAATTGGCGCTCCACCCGCTGACTACACACAATCAGTATATGACGTGTACACAGCTCTGTAATATGACAGGATTTATAGGATCTCCACCCGCTGACTACCCACAATCAGTATATGACGTGTACACAGCTCTGTAATATGACAGGATATATAGCAGCTCCACCCGCTGACTACCCACAATCAGTATATGATGTGTACACAGCTCTGTAATATGACAGGATTTATAGGAGCTCCACCCGCTGACTACCCACAATCAGTATATGACGTGTACACAGCTCTGTAATATGATAGGATTTATAGGAGCTCCACCCGCTGACTACCCACAATCAGTATATGACGTGTACACAGCTCTGTAATATGAGAGGATTAATTGGCGCTCCACCCGCTGACTACCCACAATCAGTATATGACGTGTACACAGCTTTGTAATATGAGAGGATTTATAGGAGCTCCACCCGCTGACTACCCACAATCAGTATATGACGTGTACACAGCTCTGTAATATGAGAGGATTTATAGGCCCTACACCCGCTGACTACCCACAATCAGTATATGACGTGTACACAGCTCTGTAATATGATAGGATTTATAGGAGCTCCACCCGCTGACTACCCACAATCAGTATATGACGTGTACACAGCACTGTAATATGAGAGAATTTATAGGAGCTCCACCCGCTGACTACCCACAATCAGTATATGACGTGTACACAGCTCTGTAATATGAGAGGATTTATAGGAGCTCCACCCGCTGACTACCCACAATCAGTATATGATGTGTACACAGCTCTGTATTATGAGAGGATTTATAGGATCTCCACCCGCTGACTACCCACAATCAGTATATGACGTGTACACAGATCTGTAATATGAGATGATTTATAGGAGCTCCACCCGCTGACCACCCACAATCAGTATATGACGTGTACACAGATCTGTAATATGACAGGATATATAGGAGCTCCACCCGCTGACTACCCACAATCAGTATATGACGTGTACACAGCTCTGTAATATGTCAGGATTTATAGGAGCTCCACCCGCTGACTACCCACAATTAGTATATGACGTGTACACAGCTCTGTAATATGAGAGGATTTATAGGAGCTCCACCCGCTGACTACCCACAATCAGTATATGATGTGTACACAGCTCTGTATTATGAGAGGATTTATAGGAGCTCCACCCGCTGACTACCCACAATTAGTATATGACGTGTACACAGCTCTGTATTATGAGAGGATTTATAGGAGCTCCACCCGCTGACTACCCACAATCAGTATATGACGTGTACACAGCTCTGTAATATGACAGGATTTATAGGAGCTCCACCCGCTGACTACCCACAATCAGTATATGACGTGTACACAGCTCTGTAATATGAGAGGATTTATAGGAGCTCCACCCGCTGACTACCCACAATCAGTATATGACGTGTACACAGCTCTGTAATATGAGAGGATTTATAGGAGCTCCACCCGCTGACTACCCACAATCAGTATATGACGTGTACACAGCTCTGTAATATGAGAGGATTTATAGGATCTCCACCCGCTGACTACCCACAATCAGTATATGATGTGTACACAGCTCTGTAATATGACAGGATATATAGGAGCTCCACCCGCTGACTACCCACAATCAGTATATGACGTGTACGCAGCTCTGTAATATGACAGGATTTATAGGAGCTTCACCCGCTGACTACCCACAATCAGTATATAACGTGTACACAGCTCTGTAATATGACAGGATTTATAGGAGCTCCACCCGCTGACTATCCACAATCAGTATATGACGTGTACACAGCTCTGTAATATGAGAGGATTTATAGGATCTCCACCCGCTGACTACCCACAATCAGTATATGACGTGTACACAGCTCTGTAATATGACAGGATTTATAGGAGCTCCGCCTGCTGACTACCCACAATCAGTATATGACGTGTACACAGCTCTGTAATATGAGAGGATTTATAGGAGCTCCACCCGCTGACTACCCACAATCAGTATATGACGTGTACACAGCACTGTAATATGAGAGGATTTATAGGAGCTCCACCCGCTGACTACCCACAATCAGTATATGACGTGTACACAGCACTGTAATATTGCAGGATATATAGGAGCTCCACCCGCTGACTACCCACAATCAGTATATGACGTGTACACAGATCTGTAATATGAGAGGATTTATAGGAGCTCCACCCGCTGACTACCCACAATCAGTATATGATGTGTACACAGCTCTGTATTATGAGAGGATTTATAGGAGCTCCACCCGCTGACTACCCACAATTAGTATATGACGTGTACACAGCTCTGTATTATGAGAGGATTTATAGGAGCTCCACCCGCTGACTACCCACAATCAGTATATGACGTGTACACAGCTCTGTAATATGACAGGATTTATAGGAGCTCCACCCGCTGACTACCCACAATCAGTATATGACGTGTACACAGCTCTGTAATATGAGAGGATTTATAGGCCCTACACCCGCTGACTACCCACAATTAGTATATGACGTGTACACAGCTCTGTATTATGAGAGGATTTATAGGAGCTTCACCCGCTGACTACCCACAATCAGTATATGACGTGTACACAGCTCTGTAATATGACAGGATTTATAGACGCTCCACCCACTGACTACCCACAATCAGTATATGACGTGTACACAGCTCTGTAATATTGCAGGATTTATAGGCCCTCCACCCGCTGACTACCCACAATCAGTATATGACGTGTACACAGCTCTGTAATATGAGAGGATTTATAGGAGCTCCACCCGCTGACTACCCACAATCAGTATATGACGTGTACACAGCTCTGTAATATGAGAGGATTTATAGGATCTCCACCCGCTGACTACCCACAATCAGTATATGACGTGTACACAGCTCTGTAATATGACAGGATTTATAGGAGCTCCGCCTGCTGACTACCCACAATCAGTATATGACGTGTACACAGCTCTGTAATATGAGAGGATTTATAGGAGCTCCACCCGCTGACTACCCACAATCAGTATATGACGTGTACACAGCACTGTAATATGAGAGGATTTATAGGAGCTCCACCCGCTGACTACCCACAATCAGTATATGACGTGTACACAGCACTGTAATATTGCAGGATTTATAGTATCTCCACCCGCTGACTACCCACAATCAGTATATGATGTGTACACAGCACTGTAATATGAGAGGATTTATAGGATCTCCACCCACTGACTACCCACAATTAGTATATTACGTGTACACAGCTCTGTAATATGACAGGATTTATACTAGCTCTGCAATGAACAGGACATGGGGTAGCGCTGACGCCACTTATGTAGTTTGCCAGGATACGGGTGGATAGTAGTCTGTATTTGTTCGTGACGCCAATTGCAGCGTGCGCAGGGTACTACCCCAAGGTCCTTCCAAGGTGTTATAACGCACATCCCAGGTTAGGAATGCCAAAGTGGCGTAATGGCCTATAATGTCTCTATAGGGTGGTGATAATTGTGTCAACGGTGTCTCCTACCTGGGTACGGCTGGACTCCTGTCTCACTTGCAATAAATTTGAGTGTAGTGATAGTAAGAGTAATAGAGGAATTTTTCAGAAGAAATGATGTCCAGACCTTTAGGTGAAGTTCAAATGTTTCTTTACTGAAGATAACGTGTATTCAAGCAGTATACAGCTTTGGTCTCTGGTCCCAGCAGGTTTTAGCAATCATTGACAGGAATAAATCTTCTGCACTTTAAATCTGGCGCTTGCAAGATAATTTGTCTGCTTCAGTTCTGTTGGCAGGAATTAATCCTCTGCATTTTTCTGTACTTCTGCTGTGGGGAAAGACTAGCTGAGGAGGAATGGCTTCTCTTAGGTCTCTGGACTTAACTCACAGAAGGGTTCTCAGTAGATGCTTTCTTCCTGGAACTTTGGAGATTGTCTGCTTTCTTCTCATCCAGCTGAGGCTGCAGGTCTCAGATTGGGAATTTGATCAGGTCTCAGCCGAGACAAGATACTTGCTGTCTTCCCTATGCAGGGGATCTCTTGAACGCTATCACACAGCCTTCCCCTAGCAGAGTGAGGCTACACTAACTCTAACTTCGTTCTCCACCCATGCTGCAGGATGTGGGAACAGTCCACACCTCCACAGAGGGTGGAGCTAAGCTGGAATAATCCATTCCAGCCTAGATTCACTAATCTAGGACTTGTACCTGGCCAATGCGTTGCTGCCCCCTGCTGGTGTACCTGGAAAATTACAAGAAACAATTGTGCTTAACATGGTTTTAAATGCACATTTGTGAAGAACACAAGCAAATTACATCAAATCACAGTATAAAAGCTCTTAGAAGATAGTAGCAGGGTAGAGACGTGTAGTAACACAACTCTGGGGTGTTACAGCTCCACCCGCTGACTACCCACAATCAGTATATGTCGTGTACACTGCATTGTAATATGGCAGGATTTATAGGCGCTCCACCCGCTGACTACTCACAATCCGTTATTAGTATTGCTGTTCATGTGATCTTCGTGCTGTTGTGCTCATTACCAGCTCTGGCTTCATCGCTTGTGACGACCTGAATGGATGGTGGATTTCTGATGTCTGGTACAATCCTCCAGTAGATCGCGGTTCATACTCTGATGCCACTGTGTTTCCGCTATTGCACTGGTTGGTGAGATATTTGGTGCACTATCTGCGCTCCTCTCTGTATGAAGCTGGAACATTGTGAAGCGGGATGGATGCGCTGTTCTCCTCCCGCCTGTGATCTGGATTCCGAATTGAGCTCATGTTCCATGTTCCATGACTGAAGCTGGATTTAAAAATGTTACTGCTGATAAGTACAGAAGCTCCACAGATTTCTCTAAAATTGAAATGTGAAATGAAAACACTGAGGAAAGGAGGAGTCACCCTTCCAGCCCAACGGAACTGAAGACGAGCGGGGTTACCCATCCAGTCCAATGGAACTTAAGACGAGCGGGGTTACCCATCCAGTTCAATGGAACTGAAGACGAGCGGGGTCACCCATCCAGCCCAACAGAACTGAAGACGAGCAGGGTTACCCTTCCAGTCCAATGGAACTGAAGACGAGCGGGGTCACCCATCCAGCCCAACAGAACTGAAGACGAGCAGGGTTACCCATCCAGTCCAATGGAACTTAAGACGAGCGGGGTTACCCATCCAGTCCAATGGAACTTAAGACGAGCGGGGTCACCCATCCAGCCTAATAGAACTGAAGACGAGCGGGGTCACCCATCCAGCCCAACAGAACTGAAGACGAGCGGTGTCCCCCATCCAGCCCAACAGAACTGAAGACGAGCGGGGTCCCCCATCCAGACCAACAGAACTCAAAAAGAGAGGAGTCATCTATCTAGCCCAACAGAACTGGAGAAGACAGGAATCACCCATCCAACTCAACAGAACTGAAGAAGAGGGGAGTCACCCATCTAGTCCAACAGAACTGGAGAAGAAAAATCACCCATCCAGCTCAACAGAATTGAAGACTAGAGGGGTCATGCATCCAGCCTAACAGAACTCAAAAGGGGAGGAGTCAACCATTAAGCCAAACATAACTGGAGAAGAGAGGAGTCACCCATCCAGCCTAAATTTAACTCAAGAAGAGAGGGGTCATCCATCCAGCCTAACAGAACTCAAAAAGAGAGAAGTCCTCTATCTAGCCCAACAGAACTGGAGAAGAGAGTTCGTCACTGGCCAGGCATTGGAGACCGTGCAGGAGTGGAGTTACGGGGGCCATTTACAAAAGACTGCTGTTTCTTACAGAAACTGACCTCTACAGCAAACGAGTTCTAGTGAATGTGATGGGCGACAGTGGTCCTGCTCCTTCTGGCAAGTTCTAACCGGAGGAGCATAGCAGAGAATTGTAAAAAGTCACTGTTTGTGCTAAATTATTTTCGCTGAAAATGTAGCGTCTTTTGCGCTCAGCATTTTGTGGGATGACGATTGTCCATGTCTTATGATGATGATGTCATCACTTATGAGGTCACTCTGGTCTGCTGAGGGTTACGTCTATACATAGATGCAATAGATACAATGATGGTTATGTAACGTATGCAATTAGGTCACCCAAAGAGCAGCCCTCTTCACTGAGTGCATTTTACTCTGCAGATACGACGCGTCCTAAGCGAGATTACGAGGTAGATGGAAGAGATTACCACTTTGTGTCATCTCGAGAAAAGATGGAAAAAGACATTCAAGGTCATAAATTTATTGAGGCTGGTCAATACAATGGACACCTGTATGGGACCAGCGTGCAGAGTGTCAGAGAGGTCGCTGAGCAGGTAATCACTGTGTTCTCCTTTCTGAAGTCTCCATTGATATATACAGTATGCTACTCCCGTCCTAAATGTAACCCCTGTTGATCTCTCCTCAGGGGAAGCATTGTATCCTAGACGTCTCGGCTAATGCTGTCCGACGTCTTCAGGCAGCTCAGCTTCAGCCCATTGCCATCTTTATACGTCCTAAGTCACTGGAAAACATTCTGTAAGTTCTTACTTATAATAATGTCTATAGAGATGTCTCCAAGTGTCCATCTTATCTTCACTGATGATGCTTTGTTTTCCACTTTTTCACAATGATCAACTTAATGTCTCTAGCTTTATAAAGATCTGGTCCATCAGTTCGATTCTGGTGTGGAGATCTGGTCCATGAGTGATGTTCTTTTGTTGAGATCTGTTCACTGGTAATGCTCTATTATGGTCTATAGGTGAGAGACTAGTGTGGAGTTCTAGTCAGTTGGTGACATACTACTATAGAGATCTAGTCCAACGGTAAAGCTCTAGTATAGAGATTATGGACCATCAGTGAAGGGCTGGTGCAGAGATATGATGCATTGTTGATGTTCTTGTGAGAGAATTTGGTTCATAGGTGACGTTGTAGTGTGGAGATCTGGTCCATCAGTGATACGTCAGTGTAGAAATCTGATCCATCATTGATATAGAGTGTACAGATCTGGGTTCTTCTATGATGTTTTTGTGTAGAGATCTTGGTCCATTGGCAAGATTTTGGTATAGAGATCTAGGCCATCTGTGAGGTTCTAGTGTAGGATCTAGTCCATTGGAGAAGTTCTGGTTTAAAGATATTGGTCCAATGCTAAAGTTCTGGAGAAGGTATCTTGGTCCATCGGTGAGATTCTAGTGCAGAGATCTAGTCCATCAGTGATGTTCTAGTGTAGAGATCTTGTTGCATTAATGGTGTTCTAGTATACTGTAGAGATCGTGGTCCATTAGTGACGTTCTGGTATGGAGATGTAGTCCGTTGGTGGGGGCTAGTATAGAGATATGGTCTCTTGGTCAAGTTCTGGTGTAGAAATTTTGGTCCATTGGTGAAGTTTTGATGTAAAGATTTGGTCCATGAGGGATGTAGTAGTGTAGAGATCTGGTCTGTCAGTGATATTCTAGTATGAAGGGATTGATCCATCAGGTTCTGGTGAAGAGACCTTGGCACATCAGTAAGGTTCTAGTGTAGAGAACTGGTCCATCAGTGATGTACTAGTGTGGAGATCTGGGTCCATTGGTGGTGATCTGATGTAGAGCATTATTCTATCAGTGAGGTTCTGCTGTAGAGATCTATTCCATCTGTGAGGTTCTGTTATAGAGAACTAGTCGAAAAGTGAAGTTCTGGTATAGAGCTCTTGGTCCAATTGTAAAGTTCACCAGTGATGTTCTAGTGTAGATTTCTGGGTCCATCACTGATGTTTCATGGTATAGATCTGTTCTATCTATCGTAGGTGTTCTGTTGTAGAGATCTGCTCTATCAATGATGTTCTGTTATAGAGATTAGTGATGTTCCATAGAGTCCATTAGTGATGTTCCAGTGTACAGATCCAGTCCACCAGTGATGTACAAGTATAGAGATCTTGGTACATTGATGGTGTTCTAGCATAGAAATCTTAGTCCATCAGTGAGGTTCTGGTATGGACATCTAGTCCCTTGGCGAGCAGCTAGTCTAGAGATCTGGTCTGTCAGTGACTTTCTAGTGTAGAGATTTTGGTCTATTGGGGATGTACTAGTGTAGAGGTCTGGTCAATCAGTAATATTCTAGTCTAAATAAGTTAGATCCATCAGGAAGTGTAGAAATCTTAATTGGTCCATTGGTAATGTACTAGTGTGGAGATCTGGCACATTAATGATATTCTAGTGTAAAGAGTTTATTCTATTAAGAACGTTCTAGTGGAGAGATCTTAATCCATCAGTGATGTTCTAGTATTCAGATCTTGGTCGATCAGTGAAGTTCTAGTGATCCATCGGTGAAGCACTAGTGTAGAGCTTCGGTCCATTAGTAATGTTCTAGTGTAGAAATCTTGGTCCATCGGTGAGGTTCTGGTATGGAGATCTATTCCCTTGGTGAGTGGCGAGTGTAGAGATCTTGGTCAATCAGTGATATCCTAGTGTAGAGTACTTGGTCCATTTGTAAGGTTCTGGTGTAGAGATCTTGTCCATTGGAGAGGTTCTGGTATAGAGAACTATTACATCGATAAGGTTCTGGTGCAGAGATCTAATCCATCACTGAGATTCTGGTCTACAGCTTTAATTCATGGGTGATATTCTGGTGTAGAAATCTTTGACCATTGTTGAGGTTCTAGTGTAGAGATCTTTGACCATTGTTGTGGTTCTAGTGTAGAGATCTTGGTCCATTGGTGAGATTCTAGTGTAGAGATCTTGGTCTATTGGTGAGATTCTAGTGTAGAGATCTTGGTCTATTGGTGAGATTCTAGTGTAGAGATCTTGGTCTATTGGTGAGATTCTAGTGTAGAGATCTTGGTCTATTGGTGAGATTCTAGTGTAGAGATCTTGGTCTATTGGTGAGATTCTAGTGTAGAGATCTTGGTCGATTGGTGAGAATCTAGTATAGAGGTCTTGGTTCATTGGTGAGATTCTAGAGTAGAGATCTTAATCCTATGGTGAGATTATAATAAATCAATCTTCTGGTGTAGAGATCTTGGTCCGTCGGAGAGGTTCCAGCTGTGATCATCATAAAGATCAGTGCCTGTAGAATAGTTAATGATTCAGGACAGTTGTGGCCGCTCACATATTTCTTCTCTTTTCTCTTTGGTAGAGAAATTAACAAACGTCTAACCGAGGAACAAGCCAGAAAAACATATGAAAGATCCACAAAGCTGGAGCAAGACTTTACCGAGTGCTTCTCAGGTGAGGCAGAGGAATTTGTGTGTGTATGGGGTAGTGCACAGTAGTGTATGTGGTAGCGCAGTGTAGTGTATGGGATATTACTGTGTGTACAGTATGTGATAGTGCAGTGTAGTGTATAGGGTATTACTGTGTGTATGTGGTAGCGCAGTGTAGTATATGGGGTATTACTGTGTGTATGTGGTAGCGCAGTGTAGTATATGGGGTATTGCTGAGTGTATGTAGTAGTGCAGTGTAGTATATGGGGTATTGCTGAGTGTATGTAGTAGTGCAGTGTAGTGTATGGGTATTACTGTGTGTATGTAGTAGTGCAGTGTAGTGTATGCTGTATTACTGTGTGTATGTGGTAGTGCAGTGTAGTATATGGGGTATTTCTGAGTGTATGTAGTAGTGTAGTGTATGGGGTATTACTTTCTGTATGTGGTAGCGCAGTGTAGTATATGGGGTATTACTGTGTGTATGT
Organism: Bufo bufo; assembly: GCF_905171765.1. Lineage (NCBI taxonomy): Eukaryota > Metazoa > Chordata > Amphibia > Anura > Bufonidae > Bufo > Bufo bufo. The sequence goes on along the minus strand of NC_053389.1, from coordinate 840,807,738 downwards.
AGTAGTGCAGTGTAGTGTATGCTGTATTACTGTGTGTATGTGGTAGTGCAGTGTAGTATATGGGGTATTTCTGAGTGTATGTAGTAGCTTAGTGTATGGAGTATTACTTTGTGTATGTGGTAGCGCAGTGTAGTATATGGGGTATTACTGTGTGTATGTGGTAGCGCAGTGTAGTATATGGGGTATTGCTGAGTGTATGTAGTAGCGCAGTGTAGTGTATGGGGTATTGCTGTGTGTATGTGGTAGTGCAGTGTAGTATATGGGGTATTGCTGTGTGTATGTGGTAGTCCAGTGTAGTATATTTGGGGTATTACTGTGTGTATGTGGAAGCACAGTGTACTGTATGGGGTATTACTGTGTGTATGTGGTAGCGCAGTGTAGTGTATGCTGTATTACTGTGTGTATGTAGTAGTGCAGTGTAGTGTATGGGGTATTGCTGTGTGTATGTGGTAGTCCAGTGTAGTATATATGGGGTATTACTGTGTGTATGTGGAAGCACAGTGTAGTGTATGGGGTATTTCTGAGTGTATGTAGTAGCGTAGTGTATGGGGTATTACTTTGTGTATGTAGTAGCGCAGTGTAGTATATGGGGTATTACTGTGTGTATGTGGTAGCACAGTGTAGTGTATGGGGTATTTCTGAGTGTATGTAGTAGTGTAGTGTATGGGGTATTACTTTGTGTATGTAGTAGCGCAGTGTAGTATATGGGGTATTACTGTGTGTATGTGGTAGCGCAGTGTAGTATATGGGGTATTACTGTGTGTATGTGGTAGCGCAGTGTAGTATATGGGGTATTGCTGAGTGTATGTGGTAGCGCAGTGTAGTATATGGGGTATTGCTGAGTGTATGTAGTAGCACAGTGTAGTATATGGAGTATTGCTGTGTGTATGTGGTAGCGCAGTGTAGTGTATGAAGTATCGCCCTGTAGTGTGTGGGGTACTGCCATGTAGTGTATGAGGTATCGCCCTGTAGTGTGTGGGGTACCGCCATGTAGTGTGTGAGGTATCGCCCTGTAGTGTGTGGGGTACTGCCGCGTAGTGTGTGGGGTACCGCCATGTAGTGTGTGGGGTACTGCCGCGTAGTGTATGAGGTATCGCCCTGTAGTGTGTGGGGTACTGCCATGTAGTTTATGAGGTATCGCCCTGTAGTGTATGAGGTATCGCCCTGTAGTGTATGAGGTATCGCCCTGTAGTGTATGAGGTATCGCCCTGTAGTGTATGAGGTATCGCCCTGTAGTGTATGAGGTATCGCCCTGTAGTGTGTGGGGTACTGCCATGTAGTGTATGAGGTATCGCCCTGTAGTGTGTGGGGTACCGCCCTGTAGTGTATGAGGTATCGCCCTGTAGTGTGTGGGGTACCGCCCTGTAGTGTATGAGGTACCGCCCTGTAGTGTGTGGGGTGGCAGCAGGACCCACAGAGGGGGATCTGCTGATCACAGGTTTGGGCCCTGTGTGTCCTCGCCCGTATGTAACTTCACCACATTGCACGGATGTTTATAGCAGAGTTTCCCACCTTCTGTTACTATTGTTCTTTGTCTTCTCCACAGCGGTGGTCGAGGGAGAAAGCTTTGAAGAGGTCTACCATAAAATTAAGGGGATTATCGAGGATCTCTCGGGGCCCTACATCTGGGTACCTTCCCGAGAAAGACTTTAAAACCAGCCTCCTTCTCCAGTCCCACCGTCAAATAGCGGAGACTTCTCTCTCCTGGAGCATTGTATATCTGGAGGCAATAAGGCACTCCGGCACCTACCTGGCCTCATGTTGCCACCCCCACCTGGAGTGCCTGATTACTTCTGAATGGGGCTGACATATCCTTCAACAGGAGACCTAAACCATTGTGTTTCTATAGGTTTTTCTGTATGTTTTATACATGCACAAACTCTTTATAGACCGCAACCTGGTTCTTCTGTTTATGCTCGGCTCCTTGTGGGAGTGGTTTCCTTGTGAGCCGGCCCCTGCTGTGGGTTGAGCCTGTTGTATAAAAAAGACTTTTAGTCCTGGTTTTTTATCTCGCTGTCTGCGTTTATTTTGTGCATGCATCTTATACTGGAAAGGGAGGACTTGGAATTAATGGACAAATGCCCCATTATGCCCCCCCCCCCTTTCATCCCCACGCACATGCCCTAAGAGCATTGGGTAATACGGACAATAATTTCCCCTGTGAGGGGCAGTAGATTCATGGATGTCTCCTTTGCTCTCAAACAAAGCCATGGAGGGGTTAAGTGTGCAATGTTCTGCAGGCCCTGTCACACGAGAGGTTTATAAAGTGAAGCTCTTCAGGACAAAGAGTAAAAGAGCCGTGAGCTGTAGAGCTCGGGAAGGTGAAGGGTCACTTACCGTACAGTAATAAAAAATACAACTATTTTATGTGAAAATAAAATGTTATATATTTACTTGTAGTCTTGTGGTCTCTACTCGGCTCTGACCAGAAGGGGATGTCTGACATGTGAATGCTGCCATACTGCAATGTGGCTAGAAGTTGACAGTATTAGCTTCTCATGTCACACACAATGGGAGCCAGAGTTTGCTGCAAATGAGTAGTCAAAGGGAAACCAGAGTCCTACACTACTAGGTGGTCACGTGGAAGCCAAAGTCCTAAAGTAGTACGTCATCAGATTGAAGTCCTACATTACTAGGTGGTCACATGGAAGCCACAGTACTAAAGTACGATGTGATCAGATGGAACTCCTACATTACGAAGTAGTCACATGGAAGCCAGGGACCTAAAGTAGTACTTTATCAGATGAAAGTCCTACACTACTACGTAGTCACATGGAACCGACAGTTCTAAAGTACTAAGTGATAAGATGGAACTCCTACACTACTAGGTGGTCAAATGGAAGCCAGAGTCCTAAAGTACTATGTGATCAGATGGAAACCAGAGTCCTACACTACTAGGTGGTCACATGGAAGCCAGAGTCCAAAAGTACTAAGTCATCAAATGGAAGTCCTACATTACTAGGTGATTAGATGAAAGTCCTACACTACTAGCTGGTCACATGAAAGCCAGAGTCCTAAAGTAGTACGTCATCAGATGAACGTCGTACACTACTAGGTGGTCACATGAAAGCCAGAGTCCTAAAAGAGTACGTCATCAGATGAACGTCCTACACTACTAGGTGGTCACATGAAAGCCAGAGTCCTAAAAGAGTACGTCATCAGATTAAAGTCCTACACCACTAGGTGGTCACATGGAACCCACAGTCGTAAAGTACGAAGTGATCAGATGGAACTCCTACACTACTAGGTGGTCACATGGAAGCCAGAGTCCTAAATACTACGTCATCAGATGGAAACCAGAGTCCTATACTATTAGGTGGTCACATGGAAGACAGAGTCCTAAAGTAGTACATCATCAGAAGAAAGTCCTACACTACTAGGTGGTCACATGGAAGCCAGAGTTCTAAAGTCCTACGTCATCAGATGGAAACCAGAGTCCTATACTATTAGGTGGTCACATGGAAGACAGAGTCCTAAAGTACCGAGTCATCAGATGAAATTCCTATACTACTTAGTGGTCACATGGAAGTCGGGGTCCTAAAGTACTAAGTCATCATAAAGTCCTACTTTACTAGGTGGTCACACTGAAGCCAGAAATACTTGCAAATAAATAAATAAAAATTGCCCTTAGTACATTGCCTGAGATATCAGCGTGGCAGGTCCCAATAGTGAAGTGGGTAACATTCAAGCCACACAAAGCCTCACTCTCTCTTTCATCCAAGCTTCTTTTAAAAACCAAAGGTTGTGACAATAGTGAAGCATCTTCACATGAGTTGAGTTAAAAGGACTTATTATACTCACAAACTCAGTTCGATAACCAGCAGTGTACAGAAAGATAAAACACCCGACCCGGGTCTCACTCCAAAAAGCTTAGTCAGGGGCATCTAATCCACCCATTACGGGGCGGTCTTTTAAACTCATAGGTAAGTATACACCCACCTACGTACATCGTGATCTCACAATATAACTTATTATTCCGTACACTAGTACATATACATAAAACAATTCCTTATTTCATAAATACAAATGTCTAAAACCATAAATAATACCAATTTACTCTTATGAACCTCATTTGTTGCACTAATCTAAAACACACCTTATTACCGTATCCATTATGGTTCCCGTGGTAAAACTTAATTCATAAAATCCTCCTCTCACGTGTTCAGTCTAGGCCAATCCTGAGCTTCCTTCCCTTACTATCCAAGGTCCTAGAGCTTTTCCTCTCATTCAACACTCCCACGTCATACAGCACCACATGTTGCACTCGACCCAATCCCGAATCACCGAATACTACTGCAAGAGGTCCTTCAACTCCTTACAACCGGCACCATTCTCTTCACGTAAGGCATGATTTTGAATTAAATTCAACATTCATCCCCTTCGGTTGCAAAGCATCCATCCCAAAGATCCATTCTACCTCCCGCTTATTAATTTGCTTCACAGTATTTCCACCTCGCCAGTGCGGCTAGCGGCTTCACTAATTCCACCCCGGTCAATTGTAATCCACCCGGATCCTTACAGTGAAAGGTCGGTTCCACTTCCCTCTCAGCGTCGGGCTCCAGTGATCCTCCAACTTCCGGTCTCCGTCGGACCGGAAGCGGAGCGGCACGAAGGGTTAAGGAGTTCGTTATCCTTAGTTCCAGCTAACTGGTAGCTAGGAGCTTTTACACATTTAGTCAGCTGTAGGCACTTTTTTTCTTTCTTTCTCTGTATTTGGAACTTTGAAGCGGCAGTAAAAGTTGGCTCCTCCCCTCTCTTAAGTAGGCCTTCCCTTCACCTGTCTCTAAGCCACCCTTGTGCTGAGAGTTGCTAACATTGGTGCAGTCTAGTGAGTACTACAGGCGGTTTCTCCCCGCTAGATTGTCCTTACACCTCTGCTGCTGTAAGCGTCCAACTAATATTTTCTGCAATTGCCTACTCCAGGCTCTGGCGAAATGCCCTCTTCGGGATGCAAAACTTCTTCCAAACACAGACACCTGTCATGTTGGGAATGTGACACTCCGCTGCCTGACGATTATCTATATAATAAGTGTCAGAGTTGTTGCCCCTCTCCTGAGACTGAGACCTAGTCTCTGGATATGATATCCTGGGTAAAGGAATTTGTAGGGAAGTCCATAGCTGATGTATTGGGCCACAGGAGACCTAGACACAAATGATGTCCATTCCTCTGCTTTGGATAGTGAGGAAGAGGAGAACACTACCACCCAGATATTTACGGTGGAAAAGGTGCAGCGACTTTTAAGATCCATCAGGTCAAGGGACCAGAATGTTGATCACGGGGAAGCTTCTCCATCCAGCTCTAGGGGGCCTATGGCCTTCAAGGTGGAAAAGTTGCTCAGGAGTCTGATGACAACTGAATGGAAGCATCCTGAGAAGGGACCGGTGATATCTAAGATATTCAAAACCTTATACCCCTTAATCCAGGACCAACTGGATGACTGGGGTCCGCCTCCTAAAGTGGATCTAGCCATAGCCAAGCTGTCGAGACACACTGTGGTCCTCTCTGAGGATGGGTCTAATCTCCAGGATCCACTAGATAGAAGAGTGGAATACACTTTACGAAGAGTCTATTCTGCCGTTTCCGCCTCAGTTTCGGTTGCATCATCAGAGGCTGCTAATTTTCTAAGAAAGAAGCTCCTGGAAATTCAGGCAGATTTAGACTCTTGCGTAGCTAGAACTGACATAAGTTCCCAGTTCAGGTCTGCTCAATTAGGTGCGGATTTTCTAACTGAATCAGCGTTTCAACAACTTAAGCTGTCTTCTAAGTCCATGGCCCTTTCCGTAGCCAGTAGAAGACCCCTCTGGCTTAGACCCTGGAAGGCAGACAATGCCTCCAAATACAATCTTTGTGGTCTCCCTTATGAACCTGGTAGACTATTTGGGTCCGAGCTGAATAAGATAATGGAGGGACTCTCCAATAAAAAAGGAATGTGTATCCCTCAGCAATCCTCTAAAGGGAGAAGTAGGCAATTTAGAGGATCCGGATCCCAATCCTACCGTAGATCTTGCAGGGGACAAGGCTTTCGCGGCAGAGGGAATCCGTGCACCCAGGAGCCTAGAGAAAAAAAGCCTTTGACGCCATCTCTACTCCTCTGCCAGACCTTATTGTAGACCCGTATTTCCCCCCCGGCTTGATCACTCCGGTAGGCGGACGTCTCCGCCACTTCCAAGGAGATTGGGAACATAAAACTTCGTACCCATGGGTCCTTCAGGTCATAAGAGAGGGATACAGAACAAGCTTCTCAGATCCTCCCCCTTCAAGATTCCTGAGAACCTCACTCCTTTCCCTGCTAAAACAAGCATGTTTAGAGCAGGCCATCCTTCTTTACATACAGAAGGAAGCGCTTCAGGAGGTATCCTCTACAGAGAGAGGCTTCGGAGTGTATTCACCAGTGTTTCTTTTTCCCAAACCGGACGGGAGTTGGTGAATGATTATAGACCTCCGCTATCTGAACCAGTTTGTAACTCAAAAGCAGTTCAGGATGGAGACCATTCGCTCGGTCATACAAAGTCTGCAACCAGGGCATCTCATACTCACTATAGACCTTAAAGATGCGTATCTTCATATACCTGTGCATCCAGAGTTCAGAAGATACATACACACATTGCTGTCTCCCTCAGGGGCACTGTCAGACATTTTCAGTTTGCTGTCCTGCCCATTGGAATCTCTTCTGCCCCCCACACCTTCACAAAGGTTGTGGTTGCGGTAGTGGCAGTTCTGAGGTTAGAAGGGTTAGAGATCATACCGTACCTAGATAACTGGCTACTAAAGGCCGCGTCTCTAGAGGTCTTGCAGAACCATCTTCATCGAGCTCTTACTTGTCTCCAGCAGTTAGGCTGGATAATAAATTGGGGGAAATCCGAGATCGTGCCGGCAACATCAAGAAGATTTTTGGAGTTCATAATAGACTCCTTTTCGGATGACTCTTTTCCTAACTCCGGAGAGGCGCCGAAAGGTAATCAGAGCCGCAGAGTTTCTATTGGTCCCCCGTGTGGTTTCCATAAGAACCTTGATGAAGATGTTGGGCCACATGTCAGCAACTGCAGAGGCAGTCCCTTGGGCCCTAGCACACTTCAGTCAGAAGTGTTGGGCCTGTGGAACCGCAACCCTATGGGGTTGGAAAATAAATGCACCCTGTCTCCTCGAAGTCGCCGCTCCCTCGGGTGATGGAAACAGCTAAAAGATGGGAGGTCCTTGATTCCACCCCGGTGGATCCTGTTGACTACAGATGCATCTCTTCTAGGTTGGGGAGTCCATCTGGAAGAAGTTCCAGTACAAGGTACTTGGACTCCCCAAGAGAGCTAGATGTCGTTGAATTTAAGAGAATTGAGAGCGGTCCGGTTGGCACTCCTGCAATTCGCGTCGCTAAGCAGTGAAGGTTCACTCGGACAATATGACTACAGTGTGTTACATAAACCGACAGGGAGGAACGAGGTCCCAATCTCTCCTCCAAGAAGTAGGATGGATCCTAGCTTGGGCAGAGAAGAATCTTACCGACCTGAACGCAGTTCACATCAGAGGAACGCTCAATGTGGTGACGGATCGCCCCCATCTAGAATTTAGATGGTTTTCGGCAGGGGTCCTGAGGACTTTATCTCATTCCAGAGCTGAGTCTAACAACAGAGCCTTTTCCAGAATCTGAAGGATTTTTTGGCAGTGGTGTGACCTAAATATGGTGTCGTCTGGGGATCCCCCTGTGTTGTCCATACTCCAGTTTCTACAGGATGGATTAGATAAAGGTCTCAGACCATCGACCTTAAGGGTACATACCTCAGCTCTGTCTGCAAATTTTGGAAAACCGTTTTCTCAGGAACCTCTAGTCAAAAAGTTCCTTAAGGTAGCCGAAATAATACATCCCAGGATCCTGATCCCTATACCTCAGTGGGATCTGTCAGTTGTGCTCAGGGGTTATGCTCTCCACCCTTTGAGCCCTTTCAGAGCGTGGATTTAAAGTTCCTATCCTGGAAAACCAGTTTTTTGCTGGCTATTATGTCAGCAAAGAGTATCTGAGAATTGCAGGCCTTGGCCACGGTGGAGCCATACACACTCTTCTTACCGGATAGAGTCCTCCTACGTTTTCTCCAGAACCTTTGTTCCTAAAGTTCCTTCCTTCCACAACGTAAACCAGGTCATTTCTTTACCAGTTTTCCCTCCAGCTCCAGTATCGGAGCAACAACAGGTGCTTCAGACCCTAGATGTTGCCAGAAGCATGAAGGTATATTTAGAAAGAACTAAGGACTTTCGGAGATCCGATAATTTGTTCATTCTCTTTGCCGGAGGTAACAGAGGTCTTAAAGCTTCCAAACCGACATTAAGCCGCTGGATCAAGGAGGCAATCAGAGTAGCTTTTGTCGCTCAGGGAGTGACTCCCCCGGCTTTTGTCCACGCTCACTCTAGGAGAGCCGTCGCTACCTCAGTGGCTGAGAGAAGCCTAGTACCATTGGAGCACATTTGCGCTGTGGCCTGATGGAGTTCTCATGCTACATTTGTAAGCCATTATAGGCTTGATCTAAGAAGTTCAGAACATGCTGCCTTTGGCAGGTCTGTCCTGAGTTCAATTCAGCTGGAAGACCCTCCTTCATAGGGTTTCTTCTTGCTAAATCCCCAGTTATGCTGCTGTTTGGAAGTAAGGAAATCATTAATTTCTAACGATAATTTGTTTTCCCTTAGTCCTAACAGCAGCACACGTATATCCCTCCCTCTAGATTTTTGTTGTTGTTAGTACTTACTATTTTGCACAGTCTGTTTGTTGGGGGTGGGCTTTATAGGGGGTACTACTGGTTAATTACCACTTTGTTTTGCCTTAATTAATAAAAGTTCCACCTGTCCTGATTGTTTAAAGGGGTAGTAATACCCCTGGTTGTACTGCTGTTAGGACTAAGGGAAAATAAATTTTGGTTAGAAATTAACGAAAGTCCTACTACTAGGTGGTCACATGGAAGCCAGAGTCCTAAAGCACTAAGTTATCAGATGAAAGTCCTACAATACTAGGAGGTCACGTGGAAGCCAGAGTCCTAAAATAGTACATCATCAGTTGAAAGTCCTACACTACTACAAGGTCACACGGAAGCCAGAGTCCTATGTACTAAGTTATCAGATGGAAGTCCTACAATACTAGGTGGTCAAATGGAAGCTAGAGTCCTAAAGTACTATGTGATCAGATGGAAACCAGACTCCTACACTACTAGGTGGTCACATGGAAGCCAGAGTCCTAAAGAAGTACATCATCAGATGAAAGTCCTACACTAGTAGGTAGTCACATGGAACCGACAGTCCTTAAGTACTAAGTGATAAGATGGAACTCCTACATTACTAGGTGGTCACATGGAAGCCAGAGTCTTAAAGTACTAAGTGATGAGATGGAAGTCCTACACTACTAGATGATCATATGAAAGGCAGAGTTTTTAAGTTGTACGTCATCAGATGGAAGTCCTACACTACTAAGTGGTCACACGGAAGCCATAGTCCTAATGTACTGAGTCATCAGATTAAATTCCAACACTATTAGGTGGTCACATGGAAGCCAGAGTCCTAAAGTAGTACATCATCAGTTGAAAGTCCTTTACTACTAGGTGGTCACATGGAAGCCAGAGTCCTAAAGTAGTACGTCATCAGATGAAAGTCCTACACTACTTGGTGGTCACATGGAAGCCAGAGTCCTAAAGTAGTACATCATCAGTTGAAAATCCTACAATACTAGGTGGTCACATGGAAGCCAGAGTCCTAAAGAAGTACGTCATCAGATGAAAGTCCTACACTAGTAGGTGGTCACATGGAACCGACAGTCTTAAAGTACTAAGTGATAAGATGGAACTCCTACACTACTAGGTGATCACATGGAAGCCAGAGTCCTAAAGTACTGAGTCATCCGATGAAAGTCCTACACTACTTGGTGGTCACATTGAAGTCAGGGTCCTAAAGTAGTACGTCATCAGATGAAAGTCCTACACTACTAGGTGGTCAAATGGAAGCTAGAGTCCTAAAGTACTATGTGATCAGATGGAAACCAGACTTCTACGCTACTAGGTGGTCACATGGAAGCCAGAGTCCTAAAGTACTGAGTCATCAGATGACAGTCCTACACTACTAGGAGGTTACACGGAATCCAGAGTCCTATGTACTAAGTTATCAGATGAAAGTCCTACATTACTAGTTGGTCACATGGAAGCCAGAGTCCTAAAGTACTAATTGATGAGATGAAAGTCCTACACTTCTAGGTGGTCACATGGAAGCCAGAGTCCTAAAGTAGTACTTCATCAGATGAAAGTCCTACACTAGTAGGTGGTCACATGGAACTGACAGTCCTAAAGTACTAAGTGATAAGATGGAACTCCTACACTACTAGGTGGTCACATGGAAGCTAGGGTCCTAAAATACTAAGTCATCATATGAAAGACCTACACTACTAAGTGGTCACACGGAAGCCAGAGTCCTAAAGTACTGAGTCATCAGATTAAATTCCTACACTACTAGGTGGTCACATGGAAGCCAGAGTCCTAAAGTAGTACTTCATCAGATGAAAGTCGACACTACCAGGTGGTCAAATGGAGGGCAGAGTCCTATAGTACTACGTGATGAGATGGAAACCAGAGTCCTACGCTACTAGGTGGTTACATGGAAGCCAGAGTTCTAAAGTACTGAGTCATCCGATGAAAGTCCTACACTACTTGGTGGTCACATGGAAGCCAGAGTCCTAAAGTAGTACGTCATCAGATGAAAGTCCTACACTACTAGGTGTAATGCCACCGACGGGGCGGCCTCTTGTTTGTCTGCCGCGGTCCTCTGCGTCCCACCGTGGAACGCGGAAGACGCGCGAACTCCGGGTTGTGACGCAGCGGCTGCGTTCCACGGTGGAACGCGGAAGTCGTCCGGACCAATCAGCGATCCCTTCTCACTTCCTGGCCCTACTTAAGGGCACTGATGAGGCAGCATGGCGTGCTGTGATTGTTGTCTGAACGCCTGCTGCCTCACGAACCTGTGTATGGGACTATCACCAACCGGACCCTTCTCATCCCTCGGCTGCCATCTGGAAGACGGACCCGCTCTGTCCTGATACTAGAGTCACCTGGGAGTCTCAGCCATCACACAGCTACTGCCAATCGCAAGTACCCTATCGGAGAGAGAGCACCTCTCCTCTGCCTGCATGCAGGCTGCAATAACTGTGTATTAGACTTACTGAGTACCCGATCTTAACCCTGCCGCAGCCACTGCATTATAGTGTTTCAACTACCAACCCACCGGCTATGAAGCAATAGTACTGTGTTGATTTGTGTTGGTTTTTCCTTTGATCACGTGATGGTAGAATCTCAAACTCACCGTTGAGATTGTGAGTGACGCCTGAGATTCCTATCTGATTGATCTTATTACTCCGCAGTTGAGATCCACTATTGTAGAAACTGCAGACGGGACAGAATCACAGCACCCGATAAAGATGGATCCAGCGGAACTCACTAGACATATGGTTACTTTATCCCAGAGAGTCGAGACCCTATCCACCTCTATGCAGGACCTACAGGTAGAGAACCAAAGATTGCGTACTTTGGTTAACCAGAACACAGGAGCTACACCTCCCAGAGAGGGACCTGAACCCAAGGTCTGTGCCCCCGAACCTTTTTCCGGGGATAGGAAAATCTTTCGTCAATTCTTGAGTTCGTGTAGACTCATGTTCGACCTACGCCCACGCACTTATTACAATGATCGTATAAAGGTACTCACACTCATCTCCTACCTTAAAGGGGAACCCCGAGCCTGGGCCGAGACCTACTTTGATGAAGAGGATGAGGTCCTAGATTCTTTCCCCAGATTCATGGAGGCCATGGCACTCCTCTATGATGATAATTTGCTTCACAGTATTTCCACCTCGCCAGTGCGGCTAGCGGCTTCACTAATTCCACCCCGGTCAATTGTAATCCACCCGGATCCTTACAGTGAAAGGTCGGTTCCACTTCCCTCTCAGCGTCGGGCTCCAGTGATCCTCCAACTTCCGGTCTCCGTCGGACCGGAAGCGGAGCGGCACGAAGGGTTAAGGAGTTCGTTATCCTTAGTTCCAGCTAACTGGTAGCTAGGAGCTTTTACACATTTAGTCAGCTGTAGGCACTTTTTTTCTTTCTTTCTCTGTATTTGGAACTTTGAAGCGGCAGTAAAAGTTGGCTCCTCCCCTCTCTTAAGTAGGCCTTCCCTTCACCTGTCTCTAAGCCACCCTTGTGCTGAGAGTTGCTAACATTGGTGCAGTCTAGTGAGTACTACAGGCGGTTTCTCCCCGCTAGATTGTCCTTACACCTCTGCTGCTGTAAGCGTCCAACTAATATTTTCTGCAATTGCCTACTCCAGGCTCTGGCGAAATGCCCTCTTCGGGATGCAAAACTTCTTCCAAACACAGACACCTGTCATGTTGGGAATGTGACACTCCGCTGCCTGACGATTATCTATATAATAAGTGTCAGAGTTGTTGCCCCTCTCCTGAGACTGAGACCTAGTCTCTGGATATGATATCCTGGGTAAAGGAATTTGTAGGGAAGTCCATAGCTGATGTATTGGGCCACAGGAGACCTAGACACAAATGATGTCCATTCCTCTGCTTTGGATAGTGAGGAAGAGGAGAACACTACCACCCAGATATTTACGGTGGAAAAGGTGCAGCGACTTTTAAGATCCATCAGGTCAAGGGACCAGAATGTTGATCACGGGGAAGCTTCTCCATCCAGCTCTAGGGGGCCTATGGCCTTCAAGGTGGAAAAGTTGCTCAGGAGTCTGATGACAACTGAATGGAAGCATCCTGAGAAGGGACCGGTGATATCTAAGATATTCAAAACCTTATACCCCTTAATCCAGGACCAACTGGATGACTGGGGTCCGCCTCCTAAAGTGGATCTAGCCATAGCCAAGCTGTCGAGACACACTGTGGTCCTCTCTGAGGATGGGTCTAATCTCCAGGATCCACTAGATAGAAGAGTGGAATACACTTTACGAAGAGTCTATTCTGCCGTTTCCGCCTCAGTTTCGGTTGCATCATCAGAGGCTGCTAATTTTCTAAGAAAGAAGCTCCTGGAAATTCAGGCAGATTTAGACTCTTGCGTAGCTAGAACTGACATAAGTTCCCAGTTCAGGTCTGCTCAATTAGGTGCGGATTTTCTAACTGAATCAGCGTTTCAACAACTTAAGCTGTCTTCTAAGTCCATGGCCCTTTCCGTAGCCAGTAGAAGACCCCTCTGGCTTAGACCCTGGAAGGCAGACAATGCCTCCAAATACAATCTTTGTGGTCTCCCTTATGAACCTGGTAGACTATTTGGGTCCGAGCTGAATAAGATAATGGAGGGACTCTCCAATAAAAAAGGAATGTGTATCCCTCAGCAATCCTCTAAAGGGAGAAGTAGGCAATTTAGAGGATCCGGATCCCAATCCTACCGTAGATCTTGCAGGGGACAAGGCTTTCGCGGCAGAGGGAATCCGTGCACCCAGGAGCCTAGAGAAAAAAAGCCTTTGACGCCATCTCTACTCCTCTGCCAGACCTTATTGTAGACCCGTATTTCCCCCCCGGCTTGATCACTCCGGTAGGCGGACGTCTCCGCCACTTCCAAGGAGATTGGGAACATAAAACTTCGTACCCATGGGTCCTTCAGGTCATAAGAGAGGGATACAGAACAAGCTTCTCAGATCCTCCCCCTTCAAGATTCCTGAGAACCTCACTCCTTTCCCTGCTAAAACAAGCATGTTTAGAGCAGGCCATCCTTCTTTACATACAGAAGGAAGCGCTTCAGGAGGTATCCTCTACAGAGAGAGGCTTCGGAGTGTATTCACCAGTGTTTCTTTTTCCCAAACCGGACGGGAGTTGGTGAATGATTATAGACCTCCGCTATCTGAACCAGTTTGTAACTCAAAAGCAGTTCAGGATGGAGACCATTCGCTCGGTCATACAAAGTCTGCAACCAGGGCATCTCATACTCACTATAGACCTTAAAGATGCGTATCTTCATATACCTGTGCATCCAGAGTTCAGAAGATACATACACACATTGCTGTCTCCCTCAGGGGCACTGTCAGACATTTTCAGTTTGCTGTCCTGCCCATTGGAATCTCTTCTGCCCCCCACACCTTCACAAAGGTTGTGGTTGCGGTAGTGGCAGTTCTGAGGTTAGAAGGGTTAGAGATCATACCGTACCTAGATAACTGGCTACTAAAGGCCGCGTCTCTAGAGGTCTTGCAGAACCATCTTCATCGAGCTCTTACTTGTCTCCAGCAGTTAGGCTGGATAATAAATTGGGGGAAATCCGAGATCGTGCCGGCAACATCAAGAAGATTTTTGGAGTTCATAATAGACTCCTTTTCGGATGACTCTTTTCCTAACTCCGGAGAGGCGCCGAAAGGTAATCAGAGCCGCAGAGTTTCTATTGGTCCCCCGTGTGGTTTCCATAAGAACCTTGATGAAGATGTTGGGCCACATGTCAGCAACTGCAGAGGCAGTCCCTTGGGCCCTAGCACACTTCAGTCAGAAGTGTTGGGCCTGTGGAACCGCAACCCTATGGGGTTGGAAAATAAATGCACCCTGTCTCCTCGAAGTCGCCGCTCCCTCGGGTGATGGAAACAGCTAAAAGATGGGAGGTCCTTGATTCCACCCCGGTGGATCCTGTTGACTACAGATGCATCTCTTCTAGGTTGGGGAGTCCATCTGGAAGAAGTTCCAGTACAAGGTACTTGGACTCCCCAAGAGAGCTAGATGTCGTTGAATTTAAGAGAATTGAGAGCGGTCCGGTTGGCACTCCTGCAATTCGCGTCGCTAAGCAGTGAAGGTTCACTCGGACAATATGACTACAGTGTGTTACATAAACCGACAGGGAGGAACGAGGTCCCAATCTCTCCTCCAAGAAGTAGGATGGATCCTAGCTTGGGCAGAGAAGAATCTTACCGACCTGAACGCAGTTCACATCAGAGGAACGCTCAATGTGGTGACGGATCGCCCCCATCTAGAATTTAGATGGTTTTCGGCAGGGGTCCTGAGGACTTTATCTCATTCCAGAGCTGAGTCTAACAACAGAGCCTTTTCCAGAATCTGAAGGATTTTTTGGCAGTGGTGTGACCTAAATATGGTGTCGTCTGGGGATCCCCCTGTGTTGTCCATACTCCAGTTTCTACAGGATGGATTAGATAAAGGTCTCAGACCATCGACCTTAAGGGTACATACCTCAGCTCTGTCTGCAAATTTTGGAAAACCGTTTTCTCAGGAACCTCTAGTCAAAAAGTTCCTTAAGGTAGCCGAAATAATACATCCCAGGATCCTGATCCCTATACCTCAGTGGGATCTGTCAGTTGTGCTCAGGGGTTATGCTCTCCACCCTTTGAGCCCTTTCAGAGCGTGGATTTAAAGTTCCTATCCTGGAAAACCAGTTTTTTGCTGGCTATTATGTCAGCAAAGAGTATCTGAGAATTGCAGGCCTTGGCCACGGTGGAGCCATACACACTCTTCTTACCGGATAGAGTCCTCCTACGTTTTCTCCAGAACCTTTGTTCCTAAAGTTCCTTCCTTCCACAACGTAAACCAGGTCATTTCTTTACCAGTTTTCCCTCCAGCTCCAGTATCGGAGCAACAACAGGTGCTTCAGACCCTAGATGTTGCCAGAAGCATGAAGGTATATTTAGAAAGAACTAAGGACTTTCGGAGATCCGATAATTTGTTCATTCTCTTTGCCGGAGGTAACAGAGGTCTTAAAGCTTCCAAACCGACATTAAGCCGCTGGATCAAGGAGGCAATCAGAGTAGCTTTTGTCGCTCAGGGAGTGACTCCCCCGGCTTTTGTCCACGCTCACTCTAGGAGAGCCGTCGCTACCTCAGTGGCTGAGAGAAGCCTAGTACCATTGGAGCACATTTGCGCTGTGGCCTGATGGAGTTCTCATGCTACATTTGTAAGCCATTATAGGCTTGATCTAAGAAGTTCAGAACATGCTGCCTTTGGCAGGTCTGTCCTGAGTTCAATTCAGCTGGAAGACCCTCCTTCATAGGGTTTCTTCTTGCTAAATCCCCAGTTATGCTGCTGTTTGGAAGTAAGGAAATCATTAATTTCTAACGATAATTTGTTTTCCCTTAGTCCTAACAGCAGCACACGTATATCCCTCCCTCTAGATTTTTGTTGTTGTTAGTACTTACTATTTTGCACAGTCTGTTTGTTGGGGGTGGGCTTTATAGGGGGTACTACTGGTTAATTACCACTTTGTTTTGCCTTAATTAATAAAAGTTCCACCTGTCCTGATTGTTTAAAGGGGTAGTAATACCCCTGGTTGTACTGCTGTTAGGACTAAGGGAAAATAAATTTTGGTTAGAAATTAACGAAAGTCCTACTACTAGGTGGTCACATGGAAGCCAGAGTCCTAAAGCACTAAGTTATCAGATGAAAGTCCTACAATACTAGGAGGTCACGTGGAAGCCAGAGTCCTAAAATAGTACATCATCAGTTGAAAGTCCTACACTACTACAAGGTCACACGGAAGCCAGAGTCCTATGTACTAAGTTATCAGATGGAAGTCCTACAATACTAGGTGGTCAAATGGAAGCTAGAGTCCTAAAGTACTATGTGATCAGATGGAAACCAGACTCCTACACTACTAGGTGGTCACATGGAAGCCAGAGTCCTAAAGAAGTACATCATCAGATGAAAGTCCTACACTAGTAGGTAGTCACATGGAACCGACAGTCCTTAAGTACTAAGTGATAAGATGGAACTCCTACATTACTAGGTGGTCACATGGAAGCCAGAGTCTTAAAGTACTAAGTGATGAGATGGAAGTCCTACACTACTAGATGATCATATGAAAGGCAGAGTTTTTAAGTTGTACGTCATCAGATGGAAGTCCTACACTACTAAGTGGTCACACGGAAGCCATAGTCCTAATGTACTGAGTCATCAGATTAAATTCCAACACTATTAGGTGGTCACATGGAAGCCAGAGTCCTAAAGTAGTACATCATCAGTTGAAAGTCCTTTACTACTAGGTGGTCACATGGAAGCCAGAGTCCTAAAGTAGTACGTCATCAGATGAAAGTCCTACACTACTTGGTGGTCACATGGAAGCCAGAGTCCTAAAGTAGTACATCATCAGTTGAAAGTCCTACACTACTAGGTGGTCACATGGAAGCCAGAGTCCTAAAGAAGTACATCATCAGATGAAAGTCCTACACTAGTAGGTAGTCACATGGAACCGACAGTCTTAAAGTACTAAGTGATAAGATGGAACTCCTACACTACTAGGTGATCACATGGAAGCCAGAGTCCTAAAGTACTGAGTCATCCGATGAAAGTCCTACACTACTTGGTGGTCACATTGAAGTCAGGGTCCTAAAGTAGTACGTCATCAGATGAAAGTCCTACACTACTAGGTGGTCAAATGGAAGCTAGAGTCCTAAAGTACTATGTGATCAGATGGAAACCAGACTTCTACGCTACTAGGTGGTCACATGGAAGCCAGAGTCCTAAAGTACTGAGTCATCAGATGACAGTCCTACACTACTAGGAGGTTACACGGAATCCAGAGTCCTATGTACTAAGTTATCAGATGAAAGTCCTACATTACTAGTTGGTCACATGGAAGCCAGAGTCCTAAAGTACTAATTGATGAGATGAAAGTCCTACACTTCTAGGTGGTCACATGGAAGCCAGAGTCCTAAAGTAGTACTTCATCAGATGAAAGTCCTACACTAGTAGGTGGTCACATGGAACTGACAGTCCTAAAGTACTAAGTGATAAGATGGAACTCCTACACTACTAGGTGGTCACATGGAAGCTAGGGTCCTAAAATACTAAGTCATCATATGAAAGACCTACACTACTAAGTGGTCACACGGAAGCCAGAGTCCTAAAGTACTGAGTCATCAGATTAAATTCCTACACTACTAGGTGGTCACATGGAAGCCAGAGTCCTAAAGTAGTACTTCATCAGATGAAAGTCGACACTACCAGGTGGTCAAATGGAGGGCAGAGTCCTATAGTACTACGTGATGAGATGGAAACCAGAGTCCTACGCTACTAGGTGGTTACATGGAAGCCAGAGTTCTAAAGTACTGAGTCATCCGATGAAAGTCCTACACTACTTGGTGGTCACATGGAAGCCAGAGTCCTAAAGTAGTACGTCATCAGATGAAAGTCCTACACTACTAGGTGTAATGCCACCGACGGGGCGGCCTCTTGTTTGTCTGCCGCGGTCCTCTGCGTCCCACCGTGGAACGCGGAAGACGCGCGAACTCCGGGTTGTGACGCAGCGGCTGCGTTCCACGGTGGAACGCGGAAGTCGTCCGGACCAATCAGCGATCCCTTCTCACTTCCTGGCCCTACTTAAGGGCACTGATGAGGCAGCATGGCGTGCTGTGATTGTTGTCTGAACGCCTGCTGCCTCACGAACCTGTGTATGGGACTATCACCAACCGGACCCTTCTCATCCCTCGGCTGCCATCTGGAAGACGGACCCGCTCTGTCCTGATACTAGAGTCACCTGGGAGTCTCAGCCATCACACAGCTACTGCCAATCGCAAGTACCCTATCGGAGAGAGAGCACCTCTCCTCTGCCTGCATGCAGGCTGCAATAACTGTGTATTAGACTTACTGAGTACCCGATCTTAACCCTGCCGCAGCCACTGCATTATAGTGTTTCAACTACCAACCCACCGGCTATGAAGCAATAGTACTGTGTTGATTTGTGTTGGTTTTTCCTTTGATCACGTGATGGTAGAATCTCAAACTCACCGTTGAGATTGTGAGTGACGCCTGAGATTCCTATCTGATTGATCTTATTACTCCGCAGTTGAGATCCACTATTGTAGAAACTGCAGACGGGACAGAATCACAGCACCCGATAAAGATGGATCCAGCGGAACTCACTAGACATATGGTTACTTTATCCCAGAGAGTCGAGACCCTATCCACCTCTATGCAGGACCTACAGGTAGAGAACCAAAGATTGCGTACTTTGGTTAACCAGAACACAGGAGCTACACCTCCCAGAGAGGGACCTGAACCCAAGGTCTGTGCCCCCGAACCTTTTTCCGGGGATAGGAAAATCTTTCGTCAATTCTTGAGTTCGTGTAGACTCATGTTCGACCTACGCCCACGCACTTATTACAATGATCGTATAAAGGTACTCACACTCATCTCCTACCTTAAAGGGGAACCCCGAGCCTGGGCCGAGACCTACTTTGATGAAGAGGATGAGGTCCTAGATTCTTTCCCCAGATTCATGGAGGCCATGGCACTCCTCTATGATGATAATTTGCTTCACAGTATTTCCACCTCGCCAGTGCGGCTAGCGGCTTCACTAATTCCACCCCGGTCAATTGTAATCCACCCGGATCCTTACAGTGAAAGGTCGGTTCCACTTCCCTCTCAGCGTCGGGCTCCAGTGATCCTCCAACTTCCGGTCTCCGTCGGACCGGAAGCGGAGCGGCACGAAGGGTTAAGGAGTTCGTTATCCTTAGTTCCAGCTAACTGGTAGCTAGGAGCTTTTACACATTTAGTCAGCTGTAGGCACTTTTTTTCTTTCTTTCTCTGTATTTGGAACTTTGAAGCGGCAGTAAAAGTTGGCTCCTCCCCTCTCTTAAGTAGGCCTTCCCTTCACCTGTCTCTAAGCCACCCTTGTGCTGAGAGTTGCTAACATTGGTGCAGTCTAGTGAGTACTACAGGCGGTTTCTCCCCGCTAGATTGTCCTTACACCTCTGCTGCTGTAAGCGTCCAACTAATATTTTCTGCAATTGCCTACTCCAGGCTCTGGCGAAATGCCCTCTTCGGGATGCAAAACTTCTTCCAAACACAGACACCTGTCATGTTGGGAATGTGACACTCCGCTGCCTGACGATTATCTATATAATAAGTGTCAGAGTTGTTGCCCCTCTCCTGAGACTGAGACCTAGTCTCTGGATATGATATCCTGGGTAAAGGAATTTGTAGGGAAGTCCATAGCTGATGTATTGGGCCACAGGAGACCTAGACACAAATGATGTCCATTCCTCTGCTTTGGATAGTGAGGAAGAGGAGAACACTACCACCCAGATATTTACGGTGGAAAAGGTGCAGCGACTTTTAAGATCCATCAGGTCAAGGGACCAGAATGTTGATCACGGGGAAGCTTCTCCATCCAGCTCTAGGGGGCCTATGGCCTTCAAGGTGGAAAAGTTGCTCAGGAGTCTGATGACAACTGAATGGAAGCATCCTGAGAAGGGACCGGTGATATCTAAGATATTCAAAACCTTATACCCCTTAATCCAGGACCAACTGGATGACTGGGGTCCGCCTCCTAAAGTGGATCTAGCCATAGCCAAGCTGTCGAGACACACTGTGGTCCTCTCTGAGGATGGGTCTAATCTCCAGGATCCACTAGATAGAAGAGTGGAATACACTTTACGAAGAGTCTATTCTGCCGTTTCCGCCTCAGTTTCGGTTGCATCATCAGAGGCTGCTAATTTTCTAAGAAAGAAGCTCCTGGAAATTCAGGCAGATTTAGACTCTTGCGTAGCTAGAACTGACATAAGTTCCCAGTTCAGGTCTGCTCAATTAGGTGCGGATTTTCTAACTGAATCAGCGTTTCAACAACTTAAGCTGTCTTCTAAGTCCATGGCCCTTTCCGTAGCCAGTAGAAGACCCCTCTGGCTTAGACCCTGGAAGGCAGACAATGCCTCCAAATACAATCTTTGTGGTCTCCCTTATGAACCTGGTAGACTATTTGGGTCCGAGCTGAATAAGATAATGGAGGGACTCTCCAATAAAAAAGGAATGTGTATCCCTCAGCAATCCTCTAAAGGGAGAAGTAGGCAATTTAGAGGATCCGGATCCCAATCCTACCGTAGATCTTGCAGGGGACAAGGCTTTCGCGGCAGAGGGAATCCGTGCACCCAGGAGCCTAGAGAAAAAAAGCCTTTGACGCCATCTCTACTCCTCTGCCAGACCTTATTGTAGACCCGTATTTCCCCCCCGGCTTGATCACTCCGGTAGGCGGACGTCTCCGCCACTTCCAAGGAGATTGGGAACATAAAACTTCGTACCCATGGGTCCTTCAGGTCATAAGAGAGGGATACAGAACAAGCTTCTCAGATCCTCCCCCTTCAAGATTCCTGAGAACCTCACTCCTTTCCCTGCTAAAACAAGCATGTTTAGAGCAGGCCATCCTTCTTTACATACAGAAGGAAGCGCTTCAGGAGGTATCCTCTACAGAGAGAGGCTTCGGAGTGTATTCACCAGTGTTTCTTTTTCCCAAACCGGACGGGAGTTGGTGAATGATTATAGACCTCCGCTATCTGAACCAGTTTGTAACTCAAAAGCAGTTCAGGATGGAGACCATTCGCTCGGTCATACAAAGTCTGCAACCAGGGCATCTCATACTCACTATAGACCTTAAAGATGCGTATCTTCATATACCTGTGCATCCAGAGTTCAGAAGATACATACACACATTGCTGTCTCCCTCAGGGGCACTGTCAGACATTTTCAGTTTGCTGTCCTGCCCATTGGAATCTCTTCTGCCCCCCACACCTTCACAAAGGTTGTGGTTGCGGTAGTGGCAGTTCTGAGGTTAGAAGGGTTAGAGATCATACCGTACCTAGATAACTGGCTACTAAAGGCCGCGTCTCTAGAGGTCTTGCAGAACCATCTTCATCGAGCTCTTACTTGTCTCCAGCAGTTAGGCTGGATAATAAATTGGGGGAAATCCGAGATCGTGCCGGCAACATCAAGAAGATTTTTGGAGTTCATAATAGACTCCTTTTCGGATGACTCTTTTCCTAACTCCGGAGAGGCGCCGAAAGGTAATCAGAGCCGCAGAGTTTCTATTGGTCCCCCGTGTGGTTTCCATAAGAACCTTGATGAAGATGTTGGGCCACATGTCAGCAACTGCAGAGGCAGTCCCTTGGGCCCTAGCACACTTCAGTCAGAAGTGTTGGGCCTGTGGAACCGCAACCCTATGGGGTTGGAAAATAAATGCACCCTGTCTCCTCGAAGTCGCCGCTCCCTCGGGTGATGGAAACAGCTAAAAGATGGGAGGTCCTTGATTCCACCCCGGTGGATCCTGTTGACTACAGATGCATCTCTTCTAGGTTGGGGAGTCCATCTGGAAGAAGTTCCAGTACAAGGTACTTGGACTCCCCAAGAGAGCTAGATGTCGTTGAATTTAAGAGAATTGAGAGCGGTCCGGTTGGCACTCCTGCAATTCGCGTCGCTAAGCAGTGAAGGTTCACTCGGACAATATGACTACAGTGTGTTACATAAACCGACAGGGAGGAACGAGGTCCCAATCTCTCCTCCAAGAAGTAGGATGGATCCTAGCTTGGGCAGAGAAGAATCTTACCGACCTGAACGCAGTTCACATCAGAGGAACGCTCAATGTGGTGACGGATCGCCCCCATCTAGAATTTAGATGGTTTTCGGCAGGGGTCCTGAGGACTTTATCTCATTCCAGAGCTGAGTCTAACAACAGAGCCTTTTCCAGAATCTGAAGGATTTTTTGGCAGTGGTGTGACCTAAATATGGTGTCGTCTGGGGATCCCCCTGTGTTGTCCATACTCCAGTTTCTACAGGATGGATTAGATAAAGGTCTCAGACCATCGACCTTAAGGGTACATACCTCAGCTCTGTCTGCAAATTTTGGAAAACCGTTTTCTCAGGAACCTCTAGTCAAAAAGTTCCTTAAGGTAGCCGAAATAATACATCCCAGGATCCTGATCCCTATACCTCAGTGGGATCTGTCAGTTGTGCTCAGGGGTTATGCTCTCCACCCTTTGAGCCCTTTCAGAGCGTGGATTTAAAGTTCCTATCCTGGAAAACCAGTTTTTTGCTGGCTATTATGTCAGCAAAGAGTATCTGAGAATTGCAGGCCTTGGCCACGGTGGAGCCATACACACTCTTCTTACCGGATAGAGTCCTCCTACGTTTTCTCCAGAACCTTTGTTCCTAAAGTTCCTTCCTTCCACAACGTAAACCAGGTCATTTCTTTACCAGTTTTCCCTCCAGCTCCAGTATCGGAGCAACAACAGGTGCTTCAGACCCTAGATGTTGCCAGAAGCATGAAGGTATATTTAGAAAGAACTAAGGACTTTCGGAGATCCGATAATTTGTTCATTCTCTTTGCCGGAGGTAACAGAGGTCTTAAAGCTTCCAAACCGACATTAAGCCGCTGGATCAAGGAGGCAATCAGAGTAGCTTTTGTCGCTCAGGGAGTGACTCCCCCGGCTTTTGTCCACGCTCACTCTAGGAGAGCCGTCGCTACCTCAGTGGCTGAGAGAAGCCTAGTACCATTGGAGCACATTTGCGCTGTGGCCTGATGGAGTTCTCATGCTACATTTGTAAGCCATTATAGGCTTGATCTAAGAAGTTCAGAACATGCTGCCTTTGGCAGGTCTGTCCTGAGTTCAATTCAGCTGGAAGACCCTCCTTCATAGGGTTTCTTCTTGCTAAATCCCCAGTTATGCTGCTGTTTGGAAGTAAGGAAATCATTAATTTCTAACGATAATTTGTTTTCCCTTAGTCCTAACAGCAGCACACGTATATCCCTCCCTCTAGATTTTTGTTGTTGTTAGTACTTACTATTTTGCACAGTCTGTTTGTTGGGGGTGGGCTTTATAGGGGGTACTACTGGTTAATTACCACTTTGTTTTGCCTTAATTAATAAAAGTTCCACCTGTCCTGATTGTTTAAAGGGGTAGTAATACCCCTGGTTGTACTGCTGTTAGGACTAAGGGAAAATAAATTTTGGTTAGAAATTAACGAAAGTCCTACTACTAGGTGGTCACATGGAAGCCAGAGTCCTAAAGCACTAAGTTATCAGATGAAAGTCCTACAATACTAGGAGGTCACGTGGAAGCCAGAGTCCTAAAATAGTACATCATCAGTTGAAAGTCCTACACTACTACAAGGTCACACGGAAGCCAGAGTCCTATGTACTAAGTTATCAGATGGAAGTCCTACAATACTAGGTGGTCAAATGGAAGCTAGAGTCCTAAAGTACTATGTGATCAGATGGAAACCAGACTCCTACACTACTAGGTGGTCACATGGAAGCCAGAGTCCTAAAGAAGTACATCATCAGATGAAAGTCCTACACTAGTAGGTGGTCACATGGAACCGACAGTCCTTAAGTACTAAGTGATAAGATGGAACTCCTACATTACTAGGTGGTCACATGGAAGCCAGAGTCTTAAAGTACTAAGTGATGAGATGGAAGTCCTACAATACTAGATGATCATATGAAAGGCAGAGTTTTTAAGTTGTACGTCATCAGATGGAAGTCCTACACTACTAAGTGGTCACACGGAAGCCATAGTCCTAATGTACTGAGTCATCAGATTAAATTCCAACACTATTAGGTGGTCACATGGAAGCCAGAGTCCTAAAGTAGTACATCATCAGTTGAAAGTCCTTTACTACTAGGTGGTCACATGGAAGCCAGAGTCCTAAAGTAGTACGTCATCAGATGAAAGTCCTACACTACTTGGTGGTCACATGGAAGCCAGAGTCCTAAAGTAGTACATCATCAGTTGAAAATCCTACAATACTAGGTGGTCACATGGAAGCCAGAGTCCTAAAGAAGTACGTCATCAGATGAAAGTCTTACACTAGTAGGTGGTCACATGGAACCGACAGTCTTAAAGTACTAAGTGATAAGATGGAACTCCTACACTACTAGGTGATCACATGGAAGCCAGAGTCCTAAAGTACTGAGTCATCCGATGAAAGTCCTACACTACTTGGTGGTCACATTGAAGTCAGGGTCCTAAAGTAGTACGTCATCAGATGAAAGTCCTACACTACTAGGTGGTCAAATGGAAGCTAGAGTCCTAAAGTACTATGTGATCAGATGGAAACCAGACTTCTACGCTACTAGGTGGTCACATGGAAGCCAGAGTCCTAAAGTACTGAGTCATCAGATGACAGTCCTACACTACTAGGAGGTTACACGGAATCCAGAGTCCTATGTACTAAGTTATCAGATGAAAGTCCTACATTACTAGTTGGTCACATGGAAGCCAGAGTCCTAAAGTACTAATTGATGAGATGAAAGTCCTACACTTCTAGGTGGTCACATGGAAGCCAGAGTCCTAAAGTAGTACTTCATCAGATGAAAGTCCTACACTAGTAGGTGGTCACATGGAACTGACAGTCCTAAAGTACTAAGTGATAAGATGGAACTCCTACACTACTAGGTGGTCACATGGAAGCTAGGGTCCTAAAATACTAAGTCATCATATGAAAGACCTACACTACTAAGTGGTCACACGGAAGCCAGAGTCCTAAAGTACTGAGTCATCAGATTAAATTCCTACACTACTAGGTGGTCACATGGAAGCCAGAGTCCTAAAGTAGTACTTCATCAGATGAAAGTCGACACTACCAGGTGGTCAAATGGAGGGCAGAGTCCTATAGTACTACGTGATGAGATGGAAACCAGAGTCCTACGCTACTAGGTGGTTACATGGAAGCCAGAGTTCTAAAGTACTGAGTCATCCGATGAAAGTCCTACACTACTTGGTGGTCACATGGAAGCCAGAGTCCTAAAGTAGTACGTCATCAGATGAAAGTCCTACACTACTAGGTGTAATGCCACCGACGGGGCGGCCTCTTGTTTGTCTGCCGCGGTCCTCTGCGTCCCACCGTGGAACGCGGAAGACGCGCGAACTCCGGGTTGTGACGCAGCGGCTGCGTTCCACGGTGGAACGCGGAAGTCGTCCGGACCAATCAGCGATCCCTTCTCACTTCCTGGCCCTACTTAAGGGCACTGATGAGGCAGCATGGCGTGCTGTGATTGTTGTCTGAACGCCTGCTGCCTCACGAACCTGTGTATGGGACTATCACCAACCGGACCCTTCTCATCCCTCGGCTGCCATCTGGAAGACGGACCCGCTCTGTCCTGATACTAGAGTCACCTGGGAGTCTCAGCCATCACACAGCTACTGCCAATCGCAAGTACCCTATCGGAGAGAGAGCACCTCTCCTCTGCCTGCATGCAGGCTGCAATAACTGTGTATTAGACTTACTGAGTACCCGATCTTAACCCTGCCGCAGCCACTGCATTATAGTGTTTCAACTACCAACCCACCGGCTATGAAGCAATAGTACTGTGTTGATTTGTGTTGGTTTTTCCTTTGATCACGTGATGGTAGAATCTCAAACTCACCGTTGAGATTGTGAGTGACGCCTGAGATTCCTATCTGATTGATCTTATTACTCCGCAGTTGAGATCCACTATTGTAGAAACTGCAGACGGGACAGAATCACAGCACCCGATAAAGATGGATCCAGCGGAACTCACTAGACATATGGTTACTTTATCCCAGAGAGTCGAGACCCTATCCACCTCTATGCAGGACCTACAGGTAGAGAACCAAAGATTGCGTACTTTGGTTAACCAGAACACAGGAGCTACACCTCCCAGAGAGGGACCTGAACCCAAGGTCTGTGCCCCCGAACCTTTTTCCGGGGATAGGAAAATCTTTCGTCAATTCTTGAGTTCGTGTAGACTCATGTTCGACCTACGCCCACGCACTTATTACAATGATCGTATAAAGGTACTCACACTCATCTCCTACCTTAAAGGGGAACCCCGAGCCTGGGCCGAGACCTACTTTGATGAAGAGGATGAGGTCCTAGATTCTTTCCCCAGATTCATGGAGGCCATGGCACTCCTCTATGATGATAATTTGCTTCACAGTATTTCCACCTCGCCAGTGCGGCTAGCGGCTTCACTAATTCCACCCCGGTCAATTGTAATCCACCCGGATCCTTACAGTGAAAGGTCGGTTCCACTTCCCTCTCAGCGTCGGGCTCCAGTGATCCTCCAACTTCCGGTCTCCGTCGGACCGGAAGCGGAGCGGCACGAAGGGTTAAGGAGTTCGTTATCCTTAGTTCCAGCTAACTGGTAGCTAGGAGCTTTTACACATTTAGTCAGCTGTAGGCACTTTTTTTCTTTCTTTCTCTGTATTTGGAACTTTGAAGCGGCAGTAAAAGTTGGCTCCTCCCCTCTCTTAAGTAGGCCTTCCCTTCACCTGTCTCTAAGCCACCCTTGTGCTGAGAGTTGCTAACATTGGTGCAGTCTAGTGAGTACTACAGGCGGTTTCTCCCCGCTAGATTGTCCTTACACCTCTGCTGCTGTAAGCGTCCAACTAATATTTTCTGCAATTGCCTACTCCAGGCTCTGGCGAAATGCCCTCTTCGGGATGCAAAACTTCTTCCAAACACAGACACCTGTCATGTTGGGAATGTGACACTCCGCTGCCTGACGATTATCTATATAATAAGTGTCAGAGTTGTTGCCCCTCTCCTGAGACTGAGACCTAGTCTCTGGATATGATATCCTGGGTAAAGGAATTTGTAGGGAAGTCCATAGCTGATGTATTGGGCCACAGGAGACCTAGACACAAATGATGTCCATTCCTCTGCTTTGGATAGTGAGGAAGAGGAGAACACTACCACCCAGATATTTACGGTGGAAAAGGTGCAGCGACTTTTAAGATCCATCAGGTCAAGGGACCAGAATGTTGATCACGGGGAAGCTTCTCCATCCAGCTCTAGGGGGCCTATGGCCTTCAAGGTGGAAAAGTTGCTCAGGAGTCTGATGACAACTGAATGGAAGCATCCTGAGAAGGGACCGGTGATATCTAAGATATTCAAAACCTTATACCCCTTAATCCAGGACCAACTGGATGACTGGGGTCCGCCTCCTAAAGTGGATCTAGCCATAGCCAAGCTGTCGAGACACACTGTGGTCCTCTCTGAGGATGGGTCTAATCTCCAGGATCCACTAGATAGAAGAGTGGAATACACTTTACGAAGAGTCTATTCTGCCGTTTCCGCCTCAGTTTCGGTTGCATCATCAGAGGCTGCTAATTTTCTAAGAAAGAAGCTCCTGGAAATTCAGGCAGATTTAGACTCTTGCGTAGCTAGAACTGACATAAGTTCCCAGTTCAGGTCTGCTCAATTAGGTGCGGATTTTCTAACTGAATCAGCGTTTCAACAACTTAAGCTGTCTTCTAAGTCCATGGCCCTTTCCGTAGCCAGTAGAAGACCCCTCTGGCTTAGACCCTGGAAGGCAGACAATGCCTCCAAATACAATCTTTGTGGTCTCCCTTATGAACCTGGTAGACTATTTGGGTCCGAGCTGAATAAGATAATGGAGGGACTCTCCAATAAAAAAGGAATGTGTATCCCTCAGCAATCCTCTAAAGGGAGAAGTAGGCAATTTAGAGGATCCGGATCCCAATCCTACCGTAGATCTTGCAGGGGACAAGGCTTTCGCGGCAGAGGGAATCCGTGCACCCAGGAGCCTAGAGAAAAAAAGCCTTTGACGCCATCTCTACTCCTCTGCCAGACCTTATTGTAGACCCGTATTTCCCCCCCGGCTTGATCACTCCGGTAGGCGGACGTCTCCGCCACTTCCAAGGAGATTGGGAACATAAAACTTCGTACCCATGGGTCCTTCAGGTCATAAGAGAGGGATACAGAACAAGCTTCTCAGATCCTCCCCCTTCAAGATTCCTGAGAACCTCACTCCTTTCCCTGCTAAAACAAGCATGTTTAGAGCAGGCCATCCTTCTTTACATACAGAAGGAAGCGCTTCAGGAGGTATCCTCTACAGAGAGAGGCTTCGGAGTGTATTCACCAGTGTTTCTTTTTCCCAAACCGGACGGGAGTTGGTGAATGATTATAGACCTCCGCTATCTGAACCAGTTTGTAACTCAAAAGCAGTTCAGGATGGAGACCATTCGCTCGGTCATACAAAGTCTGCAACCAGGGCATCTCATACTCACTATAGACCTTAAAGATGCGTATCTTCATATACCTGTGCATCCAGAGTTCAGAAGATACATACACACATTGCTGTCTCCCTCAGGGGCACTGTCAGACATTTTCAGTTTGCTGTCCTGCCCATTGGAATCTCTTCTGCCCCCCACACCTTCACAAAGGTTGTGGTTGCGGTAGTGGCAGTTCTGAGGTTAGAAGGGTTAGAGATCATACCGTACCTAGATAACTGGCTACTAAAGGCCGCGTCTCTAGAGGTCTTGCAGAACCATCTTCATCGAGCTCTTACTTGTCTCCAGCAGTTAGGCTGGATAATAAATTGGGGGAAATCCGAGATCGTGCCGGCAACATCAAGAAGATTTTTGGAGTTCATAATAGACTCCTTTTCGGATGACTCTTTTCCTAACTCCGGAGAGGCGCCGAAAGGTAATCAGAGCCGCAGAGTTTCTATTGGTCCCCCGTGTGGTTTCCATAAGAACCTTGATGAAGATGTTGGGCCACATGTCAGCAACTGCAGAGGCAGTCCCTTGGGCCCTAGCACACTTCAGTCAGAAGTGTTGGGCCTGTGGAACCGCAACCCTATGGGGTTGGAAAATAAATGCACCCTGTCTCCTCGAAGTCGCCGCTCCCTCGGGTGATGGAAACAGCTAAAAGATGGGAGGTCCTTGATTCCACCCCGGTGGATCCTGTTGACTACAGATGCATCTCTTCTAGGTTGGGGAGTCCATCTGGAAGAAGTTCCAGTACAAGGTACTTGGACTCCCCAAGAGAGCTAGATGTCGTTGAATTTAAGAGAATTGAGAGCGGTCCGGTTGGCACTCCTGCAATTCGCGTCGCTAAGCAGTGAAGGTTCACTCGGACAATATGACTACAGTGTGTTACATAAACCGACAGGGAGGAACGAGGTCCCAATCTCTCCTCCAAGAAGTAGGATGGATCCTAGCTTGGGCAGAGAAGAATCTTACCGACCTGAACGCAGTTCACATCAGAGGAACGCTCAATGTGGTGACGGATCGCCCCCATCTAGAATTTAGATGGTTTTCGGCAGGGGTCCTGAGGACTTTATCTCATTCCAGAGCTGAGTCTAACAACAGAGCCTTTTCCAGAATCTGAAGGATTTTTTGGCAGTGGTGTGACCTAAATATGGTGTCGTCTGGGGATCCCCCTGTGTTGTCCATACTCCAGTTTCTACAGGATGGATTAGATAAAGGTCTCAGACCATCGACCTTAAGGGTACATACCTCAGCTCTGTCTGCAAATTTTGGAAAACCGTTTTCTCAGGAACCTCTAGTCAAAAAGTTCCTTAAGGTAGCCGAAATAATACATCCCAGGATCCTGATCCCTATACCTCAGTGGGATCTGTCAGTTGTGCTCAGGGGTTATGCTCTCCACCCTTTGAGCCCTTTCAGAGCGTGGATTTAAAGTTCCTATCCTGGAAAACCAGTTTTTTGCTGGCTATTATGTCAGCAAAGAGTATCTGAGAATTGCAGGCCTTGGCCACGGTGGAGCCATACACACTCTTCTTACCGGATAGAGTCCTCCTACGTTTTCTCCAGAACCTTTGTTCCTAAAGTTCCTTCCTTCCACAACGTAAACCAGGTCATTTCTTTACCAGTTTTCCCTCCAGCTCCAGTATCGGAGCAACAACAGGTGCTTCAGACCCTAGATGTTGCCAGAAGCATGAAGGTATATTTAGAAAGAACTAAGGACTTTCGGAGATCCGATAATTTGTTCATTCTCTTTGCCGGAGGTAACAGAGGTCTTAAAGCTTCCAAACCGACATTAAGCCGCTGGATCAAGGAGGCAATCAGAGTAGCTTTTGTCGCTCAGGGAGTGACTCCCCCGGCTTTTGTCCACGCTCACTCTAGGAGAGCCGTCGCTACCTCAGTGGCTGAGAGAAGCCTAGTACCATTGGAGCACATTTGCGCTGTGGCCTGATGGAGTTCTCATGCTACATTTGTAAGCCATTATAGGCTTGATCTAAGAAGTTCAGAACATGCTGCCTTTGGCAGGTCTGTCCTGAGTTCAATTCAGCTGGAAGACCCTCCTTCATAGGGTTTCTTCTTGCTAAATCCCCAGTTATGCTGCTGTTTGGAAGTAAGGAAATCATTAATTTCTAACGATAATTTGTTTTCCCTTAGTCCTAACAGCAGCACACGTATATCCCTCCCTCTAGATTTTTGTTGTTGTTAGTACTTACTATTTTGCACAGTCTGTTTGTTGGGGGTGGGCTTTATAGGGGGTACTACTGGTTAATTACCACTTTGTTTTGCCTTAATTAATAAAAGTTCCACCTGTCCTGATTGTTTAAAGGGGTAGTAATACCCCTGGTTGTACTGCTGTTAGGACTAAGGGAAAATAAATTTTGGTTAGAAATTAACGAAAGTCCTACTACTAGGTGGTCACATGGAAGCCAGAGTCCTAAAGCACTAAGTTATCAGATGAAAGTCCTACAATACTAGGAGGTCACGTGGAAGCCAGAGTCCTAAAATAGTACATCATCAGTTGAAAGTCCTACACTACTACAAGGTCACACGGAAGCCAGAGTCCTATGTACTAAGTTATCAGATGGAAGTCCTACAATACTAGGTGGTCAAATGGAAGCTAGAGTCCTAAAGTACTATGTGATCAGATGGAAACCAGACTCCTACACTACTAGGTGGTCACATGGAAGCCAGAGTCCTAAAGAAGTACATCATCAGATGAAAGTCCTACACTAGTAGGTAGTCACATGGAACCGACAGTCCTTAAGTACTAAGTGATAAGATGGAACTCCTACATTACTAGGTGGTCACATGGAAGCCAGAGTCTTAAAGTACTAAGTGATGAGATGGAAGTCCTACACTACTAGATGATCATATGAAAGGCAGAGTTTTTAAGTTGTACGTCATCAGATGGAAGTCCTACACTACTAAGTGGTCACACGGAAGCCATAGTCCTAAAGTACTGAGTCATCAGATTAAATTCCAACACTATTAGGTGGTCACATGGAAGCCAGAGTCCTAAAGTAGTACATCATCAGTTGAAAGTCCTTTACTACTAGGTGGTCACATGGAAGCCAGAGTCCTAAAGTAGTACGTCATCAGATGAAAGTCCTACACTACTTGGTGGTCACATGGAAGCCAGAGTCCTAAAGTAGTACATCATCAGTTGAAAATCCTACAATACTAGGTGGTCACAT